>NW_022437011.1:3914956-4059322 GCF_009761245.1 Sapajus apella | reverse complement strand
CAAAAAAAAAAAAAAAAAAAAAAAAAAAAAAAAAAAAAAGGAGGCAATCGGTGGAGAGAAAAGTTTGGTATTTCCTATTTGAAGAAGTCTCCAATTTAACCATTCAAATACGACTTTCTTATTTCTTTTTGGTCACATCCAGGTAGCACTGTTATCATTATTTAATAATAGTTTTCCCTTATTTATTGCAATTATTTATGATTTATTTAATTTGTTATTTATTCATTTTTAAGTGAAATTTGTCTCTGACTTCAGCAGAACATAAATGAAAATTGACATGGTAAAGATGATGGTCCAGGCCCAGTGGCTCACGCCTGTAATCCCAACACTTTGGGAGGCTGAAGCAGGTGGATTACAAGGTCAGGAGTTCAAGATCAGCCTGGCCAACATGGTGAAAACCCGGCTCTACTAAAAATACAAAAATTAGCTGGGTGTGGTGGCGGGCTCCTGTAATCCCAGCTACTTGGGAGGGCGAGGCAGGAGCATCACTTGAAACCGGAAAGCGGAGATTGCAGTGAGCTGAGGTCACACCATTTGCACTCCAGCCTGGGCAACAAGACCAAAACTCCATCTCAAAAAAAAAAAAAAAGAGAGTGAGAGAGATGATGGACCCATAGGAAGGAAATGAAAACAAATTCTTAATTTTTTTAGTAAAACAAAGACTTCAACTTTATTTATAATAATTTTTAATTTAAAAAGAAAAAAAAATCACACCCCTCTTTTACCATCCCCTCTCTTACCATGCTCTGTTTTTCTATATACTATATATAAAATTAATAATAATATACTATATGATAATGTAATACAGTATGTTATATAATATAGCATAGTTTAATGTGGTATGCTATACTATAATATGTATAGCATTACTACTATATTATATATTAGTAATATACTGTATTCTTTTGTGTGTTATTAAATTTCTTTATTCATTTCTCCCTGTTAGAATGTAAACTGTGAGAGGGCAGGGATTTTTATTTTTTGTGTGTGTGACTAGTGTCTGGGCTATATTAGGTGCCCATAAATATTTGCCAAAGAATAAACCAGTAAATCAATAAAGGAACAACTTTCTGCATTGAATCATGGTTCTGTAATTTATAATAGTATAATTTGTTCAGATATATACTGTTGATATTTCTCACAATTAAGTTCTGAGATACTTATACTAATTACCTTATTTAGCACACATGCATATTAACATAATGTTTATCTGACATGGATTTTAAAAATACGTAGTTATTAAAGTAAAAATGTTTGCTCATGTATGAAATCATCTAACCTGTTGAAAGTCATCTAACATATCCTAGTCATGTCTGAAGTTATCTAACATATCCTCAGTGGGTAGGCATGGTGTTTTTTGGGAAACACTAATTTTCTTCTAAGAATAGTATGAATTGTGACCAAACTGTCTGCCTCTCCTGGGACTTTTCCAACTTTGACTTCTGAATTCTGTGAGATGTCTGAAAAAGCACAGGGTACAGGTCTTGGCTCCAAAGTGGCATTACAATCTCAGGAGATAATACAGCATAATGGGAGGAAGCTGCAAAGTGTGGGCTCTGGAGACAGACTTGCTGATTGAGTCCAGGCTTTACCATTTCTCTTCTGAGTGACCTTGGACAAGTTGTTTTATTTCTTTATGGCTCAGTTTGTCTGTATGACATGATAGCAGTACCTACCCCACTTAGTTACTGTTCTGTGTGATTTGTTTGCACTGTGAAATATCATTTAGTATTATCTGATAGCGCTTGTGGTGCAGAAATCTGGGAGTGGCTTAGCTCACAGCTTCTGGCTCAAAGTCTCATGAGGTTGTAGTTAAACAGGTGGCTGTGGCTGCAGTCTCAATGGAAGTCTTGACTGAGTTCAGGGATCTGCTTCCAAGGTGACTCCCCGGGTTGTTGAAAGTCTGTGGTCCTATTGAGTTGTTTTTGAATTTTGTGTGTGCAAAATGTTAAGGAGCACCTGGCATGTAATAAATGATAAAACAAAAATCAATATTCTTATAAACACAATGTTATTAACTATGGTTATGCCTAGCACATTTTTCTGGATGTTTCCAAATCACTCAGATCACTTGGGATTATTCTAAAAGCTTGCTGTTATGGCTGCAGACCAGCTGTTAACAGATAATGAAGAATTCTGAAGATACTTATGTCACACTTAATCAAAAGTCTGATTTCCCCAAAAAGAAGGCAAAAACAAAGGCATTGATAAGTGACTGTTGTTTATCTTCTGCCTCCTTTATAAGAGATTATTAATATATTATATATTTACAGAGAACATTAAATGTAAGCAGTAAGGATCTTCTTGCATTTTCTAAGAACAAGGATCTCATTCTGACTTCATTGTATGTCCTTTATCAATAGTTTCAGTACACAAATATATTAGAAGAACTCTCCTATGAACTCTACACTCTTATGGCCAATGATCTGACAGATGACTTCCTGCATAGCAGGTAGACACTTCGGTGTTTGCTCAGTCTATTATCACTTGAGGTTCCTTTTTTGCCTCAATTCTTCAACATTTAAAACTTATCCATTACCTCCTTCAGTGCATCTTTACTGATACCAGGATTAGCATTGAAGCTAGTGTTTCCATTGTACCGTGATGCATCTTAACTACACTTATGGTGGTGAAAGGAAAATATTCTTTTCTTTGTCTTTCTCTCTTATTTTAGTGCAAGCCATTTGAGGTCAAGGTTAAATTTCATTCATTTACTTATTGTTACTTAATCTAAGAAATGTTTATTGCTACTTGCTATTGTGTGCTGTTACTAAGTATCAGAGATGTAGCCGTGAGTCAGAAAGCATGAGAACTCCCCTCATGGAGCTTATGGTCTAAGAGGAAAGAGAGGTTACATAATTACTTAAAATAAATTATGTTGAGCACTACAATGGAGAAAATCAGGCAGCTCTGACAGCAGATAAAAGAAAAATACAATGTAGCTTGGAATCCCAAGGAAGATATTACTGGAGAGATTGTGGGGTGAAGTGGAAGCAGGTGGTTTGGAATATGCCTGTAGGTCCTGATATGCTAAAGAACATGGCATGCTGCTCAAATGTTGTTTAATCCTAATTCCTAGCACAGAACATGGTACCCATTATGTGCCACCTACCTGTTTGTCAAAATAATCTGCCTTCTCCATCTCCCAACACACATAAACACACAACTTCTTCCCTCCATTTTTCTTCTGTTAATTTACTTAGGGGATTAGGGCTTGTCAATAGCTATGGAGCTGACAAGCTGTGTGAGATAAGAATGAATGAAACCAGGCCAGAGGATTAATTCTTCTAACAGTACAAAAAGAGTTATAATGTTTGCAGCAACCACTGCTCCATTACAGATTTATTAAGTAAGATTTACATGATAATACAAACCTTTGCTCTGAAGCTAAAATGAGAAGCAGTTTTTCCCTTTCAGGTCCTGGAGAGTTGTATATTACCGTGGCAGATAACACGTGGGCCTAGGTTACCAAAAAATCAGGGACACCAAAGAAATGGGAAAACTTTTGTTTCAATGACCTTTCCCAGAATTTTACAATTCAGAAATTCTACAAATAAAAGCCAGTTTGATTTCAGTATAAGTTTTATTGTAACTGTAGTTTTTATTTTTCGTTATTTATGGGAAGCACCATACTTTTTATAATTTTTACAGTGCTTAGGGACTCAAAATGTCTTATTACAGCACTGAGAGTAGAGAACATGAGCCAGAGAGTACAGTAAACACATGCATTCCACAGACAAAAAACAGACATTAGCTTTTGCGCTTGTGGAGCTTAGAGTCAAATGCGTGGGATAGCCAAAGAACAAAAAGTAAACCACTAAAATAGTAGCAAATTTTCACAAGTACTAGGAAGCAAGGAAAGAATGGATGAAGAAGGACTGAGGCTAGGGAAAATGAGAGTGACTCACTGAGGAGTGACATTCAAACTGAGAAATGACATTTGAATTGCGCCAGTCATGTAAAAGCTGAGAAAAGAGAGTTTCATGTGGATGGAGGAGCTCCGAAGGGAAAGTTAGCAAGGAGAAATACTTTCGAAGGCTGAAATATGGTGAGCAAGGGTGAAACTGGCATGAGGGGAAGTTTGGAAGGTGGGCAGGGGTCAAATTTTGCAGCACCTTGTAGCTCACTGTAAATTAATTGGAGTTTTTCTTAATTGCAATGACCCGCCATTGCAGAATTTACATTTGGTTTAAAGTATTGTGGGAATGAACTAGTGGTTGGGTGAAAATCAGTTAGCATGCTATAATAATTTCAGCCAGAGATGATACTTGTTAGATTAGGGTCGATATGGAGAAAATTGGACTGTTTCAAATGCATTTTGGAGGTAGAATTCTGGAGATTGCTGATGAATTGGATGTTGGGGTTGAGGGAGAGGGAAGTGTCAAAGTTGACTTCTAAGTAGACAACTAACTTCTTCCATTTGGAAGGATACACGCTCAAGGTTTAGTTATTACCTTCTGTAATGAGGAAAGGCCTCAGAGTTTTGGCTTTGGGAAAATGTGGAGAAACTTGAAGATGTTCTAAATGCCCAACTTGTGGGACCCCTCTTTCTGCCTCCCCAGGTTTAGTGCTTTTGAGAATTAGGCATGAACAACTTGTCAGTGGATCAGGCAAATCATCACTGAGCTTATGCTACTGCAGTGAAAGCAACTTCACTAAAAAGGGCAGGTGAGACCTGGAGGAACATCATGATTTTCATTCGAAAATTCCTAAGGACCTTAGACATGCGTTGCCAGTCACAAATGGCCTTCCTCTATCTACTCAGAATGTGTTTCCTCCCACAGCTAGCTTGGCCTCTTCCTCGACTACAGTCCTGATCCTGTTACCTTCCGGCCACGTGACCTTGTACCTATGTCTTCTGGGCCTCATTGTCCTCATCTATGAGGCCAGGACAATAACTGCCTTTGCTATTAACTGGAGATTTAACTGAATTGTGTTTGTAAAGATCTGAGCACATGTCTGGCATGTAGATAGATCTCTTTAGTTCCAGCTGTTCTGTTACATAACACCCTTCCCCAGATTTGAATCTTTCTTATAAATACCTTGAGAGCCCTAGTCTTTTCCTTCAGGACTTCAAGTGTTTGAAAATGTTTTCCAATATCTTCCACCTCAAGACACCCAGATTATCTTTTAGGCACTTCAAACAGCTAAGTACTTATTTTCCTTTGAAAGACATGCCAGGTTGGCTGGGCACGGTAACTCACGCCTGTAATCCTAGCACTCTGGGAGGCTGAGGCAGGTGGATCATGAAGTCAGGAGTTTGAGGCCAGCCTGACCAACATGATGAAACCCCATCTCTACTAAAAATACAAAAATTATCCAGGTACGGTGGTGCGCACCTGTAAACCCAGCTACTCCGGAGGCTGAGGCAGGAGAATCGCTTGAACCCAGGAGGCAGAGGTTGCAGCAAGCTGAGATTGCACCACTGCACTCCAGCCTGGGCAGCAAAGTGAGGCTGTCTCCAAAAAAAAAAAGACATGCCAGGTGCAGACAGACTGATGGACAAAAGGATTGTTGGAAGGTGGAGCTTACAGATTTCATGGTCTGTCTCACATATTTATGAGACAGTTTTCTTTAAATATTTACATTCTGTGTTTACATCTTATTACTATTTGATTTGTTCCTTACAGTTGATCTGAAGTGTGAAATTGGGAGCCTGGAGATTGCCAACACTTCCATGTTGGCAAAATGCACAATGAAGGAGTTCGAGTTTTGTGGGTTTTTTGTTTTTCTCTTTATCCTCGCCAAGGACACAAAACTTTGTGAGCTAATCTCTGAGATCTCTGTGTCTGCTCACTGCCCCACTCCCTCCTCATGGGACACTTTGCTTAACATGTTCTTGGCTTTAGCTACTGCTACGAGTTGAAGGTCTTTCTCCTGAGATGTCTGAAACTAGTGTGTTTAATTCTGAATGAAAACTTTGGAAGAAAGACAGGGCCAAGCCAAGAGAGAAGGATTTATACTTCAGGGCAGCAAGTTTCCTCATATTAACTCTTTTAAACCTCTTTTACCCTAAGTCCAAATACCTTCTCATTTCTCAGCATCCATTTCTCCTTCTAATACATTTCTTTGATTCTTAATAAAACTCCAATCCATTTCTCAAATAAATCTATTAAACTCTTAACTATGGCCGAAGTATAATTCTCAAAATGGTAATACCAGGATCCTTAGGCAAATGCAAAATGAACTCATGTCAATTATTTTAATTATTTAATTAAATGTTAAAACTGGCCCGAAGTGCATTTGAGAAATTAGATTCTTATGTAAAATGTACAAATAAGAAGACAAATAAGAGCAGGTACTTGTTCAGCTCATTTGTGCTTCAAGCTTGAGATAAAATTTTATGCATAGGATTGATCTAATTTATGACCCTGAATAAACTAAGCCAGTGGTTGACTTTTTGAGGTCATAATAGCCAGCCTTTGTATCACCTGAATCAACAGATCTATGAATATTCATCTGTTTGCTTATACCTGTGAGAGACCTCACATTGGATGTTAATGACACAATTATGTGATCCTGAAGTTGGAGAAGTACAATTTCATATCCTTTTTCCTAACTTTTGTCGATCTTGCCAGATTGTGTTTTAAACCCATCTGCTGAATCACAATATGCCCAAAGTTAGATATTAGAGTTCTCGTTTCAGCAATGTCTTCATCTCTTACAGTACCCTCCCACCTTACAGGTATACATTTATGATGAAGAGATGCATAACCAAAAATAGAGGGCAAAAAAGGAAAATGGATGAAAGCAATGCTTTCAGGTAGACTGTGGCACTGGACCCTGAGCCAGTCTTGATCCAGTAACAGTAGGGGTGTGAGGCATGCTGTACTCTGTGTGGAAACTGAAAGATCCCTTCTACTCAACACATTCACACACTGGGGCCGAAGAGAACCTGCTTTGACAGCTCTTCTAGAAGAAGGTAAAGATGATGTTCCCACCTCACTCACAAAGGTTAACACACAGGGGAAAGAGCTTTCTCCTTCTCTAAAAGAGCATAAAGTAGGGGTGAGAGTGAATTCGCCTTGAAAGAGACTGCCAAGCATTTTGGCCTGACAAGGACTGAGGACATTGGTGGCCAGGGTGAACTGGCCGACCACTGTGCCATGGAGGAGATGAGAACTCTTGCAGGGTGGCGAGAAGCCCAGCAGACCCTGTGTGAAGTGCTTGAGAAGCAACAGGAGCTGCATGCTTAGTGGCGCTGATGAAGGACAGGTCCTCACATGCAGAGGCCAGAGGCTGCTGCACTGATTCTTGAGTTCATATAATAAACCTCTTGGGGACTTTTAGAGTGATATTGAAGTGGAAGATGTGGAGGGCAGTTAGGGAATATGTGGCGCAGGAATGTGGTCTTTCAGTGTGAATATCTCGGGGCTCCTTCATTCATCCAGGTGAAGCAGAGCTTGAGATATGAGGTTACACAGCAATAGTTGGGTTTTTGTTTTTTTGTTTTTAAAGACAGGGTCATTCTCGGTCACCCAGGCTGGAATACAGTGGCAACACAATCATGAGTCACTGCAGTCTCAAACTCTTGGACTCAAGCAATCGTCCTGCTTCAGCCTCCCAAGTAACTGGGACTACAGACAAGCACCACCATGCCTGGCTAGTTTTAAATAATTTGCAGAAATGGAGTCTGATTATGTTGTTTAGGCTGGTCTCAAACTCTTGGCCTTAAGTGATCCTCCCATCTCGGCCTCCCAAAGTGCTGGGATTATAGGCGTGAGCCACCCAAATAGTTCTTGTTGAACTCCTTTTCCAGTCTCCCACATCTTCCTTGCAGACAGGTAAGCAGAGTGTGCTGTGGAAATGCAGCAGAGCGCCACGCGACATCCCTATTATTTTACTTTTCATGCTTCATTGCCTCCACGTTAGAGCGCTGCAGGACAGTGGCAGGAAATACAGATGGTTTTATTTGAACAGTTTGCCCATGCCTATATTTCCTGTTAATACTGTGGTTTGTCTTCATAGAACAGAATTTCTTGAAACAGGAGGAAAAAGAGAGGAATTTTTGCTTCATAAATTCCCCTTGATTTGTCTAGAGTTGTCTGGCAGAGGCCGTCAGGGCTCAGTGCTCAGAACTTCATGCTTCTACTCTGTTCAACAGAACTGTAAACACTGTGGACCCTGCTTCTCTAGGACCCCTTCCAGTGGCAGCTTCCCTTAGAAAGCCTAACACTGTGCGGTCATTGTTCTCTACAGGGTTATGATGACTGTGCTTCTGGTCAATGCAGAGAATCAGTGGACTTTACACCACAGAGAAACTCTTGGAGTCACTTACATCATCCCAACTCTATGCAGATAGAGATTTTACATTATGATGTAGAAAATTGGACCTGGCCCTTTTCCAGAGTTTTGAATATTTAGGTTTCAATATGAGAGCAGAGTATTAGTGGTAAAATTCATGACTGTTCTGTTATTACACCATCTTCTTGTCTCCTGAAAGGCCTGATATGTACAATGTCATGAATAGTGAACTTTCCCTTCCCTTTCATCCTATCATATTATTCTAGGTGAGGCTTTCAAAGTTACTACATTAGAAGCAAATTAACATGAGTGAGAAAAATGTCACTTCTTTCTGCATTTCCAAACAGCTCAATTTCAAATCTTTGCTTATTCTATGTATAGTCACTAAATAAGTGGAGACCCAGAAAGGAGGAATAGGTTACATAGTTTTGTTACTATTTTCCCCAGATTCCCGGCAAGCTGTGATCTGCCTTTGTAACATGGAGCATATTGAGAATCATGCAAATTCCTCTGTAATTCTAGAGATTTGCTGGCCTCCACAATCAAGAGTATATTTTTATTCTTCCTTTTGATACAATGGAGCGACTAATGACTATCTGGTTCAAACACCTAATTATTGGAATTAAAACACAGTGTGAATCAGAGGCATTGGAGCTTCTAATATTTTCTCCATTTTTCCAACTATTTCTGTTTTGGCCCTGAGATATTATAGCATAGAAAAGTCACAGAAGAGAAAAATGCTTTGCATTATACAATGCCCTAATTTCCCAGAATTTTCTGGAAAATGGCCTGGGTCTGACTTTATGCAGAGATCATATGTACAAAGACAAGAGTGCATTTGTTTTACATACCTTCCCTGAAGGAGAAGTCTTCATGAACCAGACCTAAGTATGGAATATCAGGCTTAGAAAGAATAATTTATACCTAATTCCTGCCTCTGTGACCAAATTAGACCAAGTTGAAGGTCTGGCCTTTTATAGATCATAATAATAATGTTTTCTATTTCTTGAATCAAGGGTTGTAATAAATATTAAATTCTGTTTTTTGAGCCTCTATCCCACAGATTATCCTGAGTAAGGTGCTATAAACAAGATTTTAAAAGCAGATTAAACGAGACTAAGATAAAGCAGCTTCTGGCTACTAACGTCCCTTGTGCTTCCCATTTTTTAAAAATATAAGCCTTAACTAATCGATTACAAACTAATTCTTTGCTTCATTCAGTGTCCTCAGCCTTCATACTTTCCTCCATTTGACACCCTATTCTCAGATCAGACAAACCCATGTATAAAACAGAGGATGAGAAAATGAAGATAATTGAGACTAACAATTCCAACTACATGATAATTCTTAGTAATGTCTTACTAAGACTATTCTTAGTAATTTTTTTGTCCAGGGACAAGTTTGAGGGACCAAACTTAAAGAGAAAACCTAATGCTCTTCCTCTCCTTTTCCTTTAACACGTGCGTGAGTAGTATGTCGCTAATATTCCTACTGTCATCTCCTCCACCCACACCTCAATAGAGAAGTGACTCCATGACTGTTGTCAGGATTTCTGTAAAACCCTCAGTTTTGGGGAACTGCAGTTGGACGTGGATGAGAACTGCAAATGGAAACTAGGATTCCACATTTATTCTCCAATGAAAAGGCTTTAGAAGACATCTCATTTAACTATTTCTCCAGTTTTGTTTCAATTAAAATTTTACCAATGAAATGCTGAGTCTCACCTCTCCCAATACTGTCCCCAGGACTTTGTGAGTCTAACCATCAGAGCCAGGATCTTTTCAGATCATGCCTTCTAGGAAGACCTTTACTGTGGCCAAGAATCATCTCACTGAAGATAGGCAACAGAGGAATAATGGAACCATTGGCTTCATATCATATACATTCTCATCTCTCCAAGATCCCTTCCCACTCTAAATTTTCTTTTGGCAAAATTTTAGATGCAGCCTTTAAATGGAGATTTCTCTTTTTTTTCATTGAGCCACCTTCGAGCACACTAGAAGTGTTTAGCAGAAGTATTAATAATCCAAAGCTTGATATCAGGCACCAATCTTTGAGACAAGGCTTCATGTCTGTCTTAGGATTTGCGCTGACCCTTCTTTTTATGTCTCCCATATACTTTAGGGCAGATGGACAAAGTTTACTGGGAAATACTTAGCCTACCTTCTCTTAAAAGCTACAGGCATAACTTCAGTCATAGCTTGCCACACTGAGGGGAGTCCTTTGTGACATTTAGTCACCCTGTGCCTCCACTTTTAAGTGGAGCAGTGAATGTTACCTCTTCCCAGATCCATATGAGTCTGGCCTTCATGACTAGAACTGATCATTGGGAATTGTCTTGTAAGATCAGATTATCATAAAAATAGCTTCTGTTGATAAGCTGTGGAGGAACAGATACTCATAAATTGCTTGTGTGAACAAAAGTTGGTAGTGAGATGGGGGGATGAAGAAGGAAGAGAGAGATTGCTGATATACATATGCCAGCTCTGTCTGCTCAGAAGGCCTGGTAGCAATGATACAGCAATATCCAGAGCATGAATTCTAAAGACGATACTTCATTAAAATAAAATAAATCAAGACCTGTTGGACAAATGACTGATTCCATAGTTGGAGCAATAAAGATAAAATGAGCCTGGAACATCTTGCTATTGTAGAAAGTAAAGAAGTACTTAAAGGAAGATGGAAATACTTCAAAAGTCAAAGAAATCATCTCAAAAGGAGTGGTATTCACAAAATCTGAAAGAGTTTGAGCATGAAAAATAATAATAATAGTAATGGAATGTAATCCATATAATAAAACTAGAATCCATGACTCCATGCTTTCATAAATAAATAAAATTAAATAAATGGGAAGGAAAGAAAAGCTTTTTCATACAACAGAATGCCAACTAATAACTATAAAAGGAATTATCCATCATTTGGCAAATCATCATTTAGCAAACATCATAATAATATTCTAAGAATGAATCATCAATGAATGCTAAAACTAATGGGTAAATGTTTGATGAGGAAGAGGATATTTATAGTGTCTAAAACTATATCTCCACAAGGTCCCTTCACCCCGATTCATTACAAGAGGAAATGTAATAACTTTACAGAGAAGAAACCTAGTTGGTACCGGAGATCCCCTTTATCCATAGTTTTGCTTTACACATTTTCTGTTATTTGCAGTTAATTGCAGTTTGAAAATATTAAGTGGGAAATTTCAGAAATAAATAATTCCTAAGTTTTAAATTGTGCACCATTTTGAATAAGATGATGAAATTTCTCATGGTCCTACTCTGTTCCACCTGAGACATGAATCATCCATTTGTCCAGCATGTTCATGCTGTGTACACTACCTGCCTGTGAGTAACTTTGTAGCTCTGTCAGTTAATAGATCAACTATGATAAGATTGCAGTCCTTGTGTTCAAGTAACCCTCATTCTACTTAACAATGGCCCCAAAGCACAAGAGTAGTAATGCTGGCAATTGTTATAATTGTTCTATTTTATTATTAGTTCTTGTTTTTAATCTCTAACTGTGCCTAATTTATAAATTAAACTTTATCATAGGTATGGATGTATAACAGAAGACATAGTATACAGGCATACCTCATTTTATTGTGCTTTGCTTTATTGTGCTCTGCAGACATTGGGTGTTTTACAAATTGAAGGTTTCTAGTAACGCTATATGGAACAGATCTATTGATACCATTTTTCCAGCAGCATGTGCTCATTTCACGTCTCTGTGCCATATCTTGGTAATTCTTGCAGTGTTTCAAACTTTTCCATTATTATTACATCTGATAAGATAATTTCAATATTTGTTTTTTCAGATGGAGTTTCACTTTTGTTGCCAGGCTGGAGTGGTGCAGCAGCGTGATATCATTTCACCTCAACCTCTGTCTCCTGGGTTCAAATAATTCTCCTGCCTCAGTCTTCTGAGTAGTTGGGATGACAGGCTCCTGGATAATTTTTTGTATTTTTAGTAGAGATGGGGTTTCACCATGTTGGCCAGGCTGGTCTCAAACTTTTGACCTTAGGTGATCCACTCGTCTCGGCCTCCCAAAGTGCCGGGATTGTAGGAGTGAGCCACCAGGCCTGGCCAATCTCAATGATTCTTGATGTTTCTGTTGTAATTGTTTTGGATTATATACACTGAGCCCATGTAAGCCAGAAAACTTAATTGATAAATGTTGTGTGTCTTCTCACTGCTCCATCAACTGGCTATTCCCCATCTCTCTCCCTCTCCTTGGACCTCCCTATTCCCTGAGACAAAATAATATTGAAGTTAGGTCAATTAATAACCCTATAATGTCCTTTAAATGTTCAAGTGAAAAGAAGAGTTGCACCTCTTTCACTTTAAATTAAAAGCTAGAAATGGTTAAACTTAGTGAGCAAGGCATGTCAAAAGCCAAGACAGACTTACAACTAGTTCTCTCATGCCAAACAGCCAAGTTGTGAGTTCAAAGGAAAAGTCCTTGAGTAAAATTCAAATGATCAGAAAGTGAAGCAGCCTCATTACTGTTATGCTATTATAGAGAAAGTCTGAGTGGTCTGGATAGAAGATCAAACCAGCCATAATATTTCCTTAAGCCAAAGCCTAATCTAGAGTAAGGTCCTAACTCTCTTCAATTCTGCAAGGCTGAGAGAGGGGAGAAAGCTACAGAAGAAAAGTTGGAGCTAGCAGAAGTTGAGGTTTCAGGAAAGAGGCCATCTCTATAACATCCATGGCTAAAGAGAAGTCAGTGCCTGGCTTCAGAGCTTCAAAGGACAAACTGACTTTCTTGTTAGGGGCTAGCAGCTGTGACTTGAAGTTGAAAGTTCATTTACCACTCTGAAAATGCTAGAGCCCTTAAGAATGATGTTAAATCTACTGTGCTTCTGCTCTATAAATGAAATAGCAAAGACTGGATGACAGCCCTTCTGTTTACAGCATGATTTATTGAATATTTTAAGCCCAATATTGAGAACTACTGCTCAAAAAAGTGACCCCTTTCAAAATATTACTGCTCATTAGAAAGGCACTTAGTTACCTAAGAGCTCTGATGAAGATGTACAAGGAGATTAATGACATTTTCATGCCTGCTAACATAAAGTCCACTCCTCAGCCCATGGTTCAAGGAGTCATTTTGACTTTCAAGTCTCATTATTTAATATACACCATGGAATATTATGCAGCCATCAAAAACGATGAGTTTGTGTCCTTTGTAGCGACATGGATGAACCTGGAAACCATCATTCTCAGCAAACTGACAGAAGAGCAGAAGATCAAACACCACATGTTCTCACTCATAGGCAGGTGTTGAACAATGAGAATACATGGACACAGGGAGGGGAGCACTACACACTGGGGTCAGTTGGGGGGAAATGGGGGAGGGACAGCGGGGGGTGGGGAGCTGGGGAGAGATAGCAAGGGGAGAGATGCCAGATGTAGGTGATGGGGAGGAAGGCAGCAAATCACACTGCCACGTGTGTAACTATGCAACAATCTTGCATGTTCTTCACATGTACCCCAAAACCTAACATTCAATAAAAAATAAATTGCCACACCACTTCAGCCTTCAGCAATTCCCACTCTGGTCAGTCAGTAGCCAACAGTATCAAGGCAAGCAAAAAATATGACTTGCTGAAGATTCAGATGATCATTAGCATTTTTAAGCAACAAGATATTTTAAATTAAGGTATGCATATTTTTTTTTAATTTAAGAACGAGAGAAAGGAAGAAAAAGAATTAAAAAAAAAAAGAAAGAAAAAGAATAAAGGAAAGGAAGAAAGAGGAAGAGGAAGAGGGAGAGAGAATAGGGGTGTTGCTTTATTGCCCGGGCTAGAATGCAGTCTAAAACTGGGTATGCCTGTAATTGTGTTTAATAATAGAGACATAAAAAAAAATGAGAGAAGAAAATAATTAACAAGCAGCCAACCAATATTTCATTTAAACCTGTAAATACGTGTGATGTAGTACTGATAAGAGTGTATGTTTTGTGTATTTAAAGTGGAGAGTTCTATGAATGTTAATTAAGTCTACTTGTTCCAGGTCTGAGTTCAAGTCCTGGATATTGATGTTAACATTCTGTCTCATTGATCTATCTAATATTGATGTTGAAGTCTCCCGCTATTATTGTGTGGGGGTCCAAGTCTCTTTGTAAGTCTTATATATCTGGGTATTCCTGTATTGGGTGCATATATGTTTAGGATCTTTAGCTCTTCTTGTTACATTGATCCTTTTATCATTATGTAATATCTTTCTTTGCTTCTTTTGATCTTTGTTGCTTTGAAATCTATTTTATCAGCAAAAATTGCAACTCCTGCTTTCTATTTATTTATTTTAGCTCTCCATTTGGTTGGTAAATTTTTCACCATCCCTTTGTTTTGAGTCTTTATGTATCCTTGCATGTGAAATGGATCTGGATGTAGCATACCAATGGGTCTTGGCTTTTTTTGCCTGTCTATGTCTTTGGATTGGGGGATTTAGTCGATTTAAATTTAGAATTAATAACAATATATGTGTGTTTGATACTGTCATTTAATGTTAGCTGGCTGTTTTGCCCATTAGTTGATGCAATTTCTTAAATATGTTGATGTTCTTTATTTTTTGGTATTTTTTAGAAAGGCTGATACTGGTTGTTCCTTTCAATTTGTAGTGGTTCTTTCAGAAGCTCTTGTAAAGCAGGCCTGGTGGTGATGAAATCTCTGAGTGCTTGCTTGTTCACAAAAGATTTTATTTTTCCTTTGCTTATGAAGCTTAGTTTGGCTGGATGTAAAATTCTGGGTTGAAAGTTTTTTTCTTTAAGGATGTTGAATATTGGCCCCCACTCTCTTCTGGCTTGTAGGGTTTCTGCTGAGAGATCTGCTGTGAGTCTGATGGGCTTCCCTTTATGGGTAACCTGACCTTTCTCTCTGGCTGCCCTCAGTATTTTCTCTTTCATTTCAACCCTGGTGAATCTGGCGATTATGTGCCTTGAGGTTGGTCTTCTTGAGGAATATTTTTGTGGTGTTCTCTGTATTTCCTGGAGTTGAATATTGTCCTGCCTTGCTAGGTTGGGAAAGTTTTCCTGAATAATATCCTGAAGCGTATTTTCCAGCTTGGATTGATTCTCTTCGTCACATTCAGGTACACCTATCAAACGTAGATTAGGTCTTTTCACATAGTCCCATATTTCTTGGAGACTTTGGTCGTTCTTTTTTATCCTTTTTTCTCTAATCTTGTCTTTTTGTTTTATTTCATGAAGTTGGTCTTCGACCTCTGATATCTTTTCTTCAACTTGATCAATTCGGCTGTTAAAACTTGTGCATAGTTCGCGAAATTCTCGTGTTGTATTTTTCAGCTCCATTAATTCACTTATATTCCTCTCTAAATTGTGTGTTATTGTTAACATTTCTTCAAACCTTTTTTCAAAGTTCTTGGTTTCTTTGCATTGGGTTAGAACAAGTTCTTTTAATTCCCAGAAGTTTCTTATAATCCACTTTTTAAAGTCTGCTTCTGCTAATGGAACACAGTCTTTCTCCATCAGGCCTTGTTCTGTTTCTGATGAGGAACTGTGATCCCCTGTAGAGGGAGAGGCGTTCTGAGGTTGGGTATTCTCAGCCTTTTTAGGCTGTTTTCTTCCCTTCGTTATAGATTTATCCATCTGTGGCCTTTATAATTACCGTCTTTATAGTTGGGTTTCTGAATGGACGTCCAACTTGTTGATTCCCGGCGCTAGAATCTGAGCAACCCACTGCGCCGGCCAAAACAGCAGCGTTAAGATTGATGGTGCTTTTCTGACTCTGCACCAAGAACCGCCGCACCAAGGCAGCGGCAAAACCGCCTCACCGGCCTCAAGAGTCGCACTGTCGACACGTGGGGCTCCTCCGCTGGGAATCTCCTGGTGTGTGAGCAACAAAAATTGATCTGAAAGTGTGTCGTCCTCTCGTTCTCTGCTCTTTCAGTGGGACCTGCAATCCCGAGCTGCTAGTGATCAGCCATCTTGGATCTCTCTCCTCGCATATTGTTTTTTTTAAGACATAATGCTATTGGACACTCAATAGACTACAGTATAATGTAAACATAACCTTTAAATGCACTGGGAAACAAAAAAAAAATTCATCGGACTTGCTTTATTTTGATATTCACTTTATCGTGGTGGTCTGGATTAAGCCTGATATTAATCTCTGAAGTATGCCCATATACAGGGTTCTGTACTTTCTGCAGTTTTAGGCATCCACTGAGGATGTTGGAACATATCCTCCTGGATAAGGGAATAGAGGTGGGTACTGTACCTCTCTAATCAAGTGATCGAAGTTAACATCACCAAGAGCCGAACAAACAGACATCCTGTCTCTTTTTCTTTTTTGAGACAGAATCTAGCTCTGTCCCCCAGGATGCAGTGTAGTGGTGCCATCTCGGCTCACTGCAATGTCTGCCTCCTGGGTTCAAGTGATTCTCCTGCCTCAACCTCCAGAGTAGCTGAGATTACAGGCATGTGCTACCTTGCCCAGCTCATTTTTTGTATTTTTAGTAGAGACTGGGTTTTACCATGTTGGCCAGGCTGGTCTCAAACTCCGGACCTCGGGTAACCCACCCACCTCAGCCTTTCAAAGTGCTGGGATTACAGGCGTGAGCCACCCAGCCTGGCCCTGTGTCTCCTTAAGGTCATGCACTGAAAAAGACACAGCATCACTCTGCAGTATTTCTACCAAAATACATAATCTGATTCTAATCAGATAAAAAAGTTTTGTTCCTGTAATTGGTTAACTCCCCCCAGAAGATAAAGCCAACCAATAAACGACGGAATAAAGAAAATGCACACAGTTTAGAGCAAATAAGTAAAGCAGGCCCTAGAAGAGATAGGAGATGAGGTGTATGTTTTCCCTTTTTGACTCTACAGGTCCTGCTTCATGGTTCACATGTGACAGGCAGGCTCACTGAGTTTTTGAATGGCTGGGGTATCATCTTAGCTCTGGACATGGTCCAGTAACAATTTGCATTGTTGACAAAATTTTGATGTCATTATTTTCAAGAAAGTATAGTCCAATTGTCTTGTAGAGCCTACTTAACATAAGGAAGTTTAGAAACAGCCAAACTTTGCATTTTCCATCCTCTTATGAATCCTACTGCATTGGCACTGATAGGATTTTTAGACCAGTCCATGCTAAAAGGAGCATTCTTCAAGTATGGTGCAGTAAAGAGCATTTAGAATTTGTTGTCTGTAATGGGGAAGAGTTTCCTGCAAATAAGCACATGGAAAGAAAGACTCCAGAGAAGATGGCAGTGAGAGCAGGACTAACCAGTAGGTCAAGGCAATCAAACACAGTGGGAACAAGTGAAATGTAGGGGCAGATTGCAGGATCCAGGTTCTGTAATACCATCCAGAAAACATTATGAAAATCTTTAAAAAGAAGCTTAATTAGAGTCTCCCATTTATATTTATGGAAGTCTCAAAGGCCTGAGAACCAGTATTTCTGATAAAAAGAAAATTATCATATGCTTCACTATAGATGCATCATCCCTAGTTTAAGTACTAAAAATTGTTACTTTTGTATTTACTTAATGACTTTAGAAATACTAGATTTTATATCAAAGACTAGATTACTTTGTGTTCTACCATTAATAGTAACATAAAAAGGTAACTTAAATAGCTCCCTCTTGTTCTAATGAAATATATTTTCCGTTGACTACAGACTGAGAGACATAGCAACAAGGAATGCAAACTGCTTTGATTCCATATGGTGAAATGAAAACCTTGGCTCATCCATCATTCTTTCCCAGTTGCTTTGAGCAAATAAATGCAGCGCTCTATCTTAGGAGAAGTGACTCCAGTTTTTCCTGGAATATCAATACAAAATCCTTTTGTGTGCAGCAAGAAGGACATAAATTATGTTGATCTGGGAGACCAATCTCTTAAACTTGGTCTGCCTGTGACAACAGACACATACAGCCACAAATATTAAGAAAACAGCAAGATGAACAGGTAAAGATAAGGATTTGGAAGCGGTGTCAAGTGTGTGCCTAAATTAACTTGGGACTTGGCAATGAGAATTACAGAGCTTAGCTGAGATGGAGGTAAGGGAACACTAAAAATAGCCTTGACCTTGATGTAAGTATGATCTGAGCCTAGGAAATCCTACCTGAAGGCTTATTTGTTTTGCTGTGTCTCTTACCTGACATTTTGTGGCCAGTCTTGTCCTCAATGCCCCTATATGTGTGCTCTTCATTCTCTTATACATAAAGTGACCTCTCCAAGTTCAGGGGGAGAAATTGATCCTAGGAATCCTTATACACCCAAAGACAATTGCAAACAATTGTCCTGGTGATGTTTAATCAGTTTCTGGAATGTGGAGGCATCATGCAGGAGAAACTTAGGTGCATACCCCTCTCTACTTTTTAGTTTCCAAGGGGAGTTAGACAGCTTAGGTTTTTATGGATTTCCAAGGGTAGACATCAGAAGTCAGGGAGGACAGAGGCTGATGTTTCTATTGATGCTCAATTTCCTGTTTTCCTTTTCAAAGACAGAAAAAGGAGTGGTCCCTAAATTTCTCTTATTCTGGTTAACCAGTAGCAAAGCCACAGTGGGCCTCATAAACACTACCAGGTCTTCCTGGTTAGGTATCCTGGGTTCTAAGAGAAACTTTTATGTTGGACAATACAGGGCTGTCCAGATTACATGGGTCATAGTGGAAAGGGCAGAGTTATCTGCTGGGTAAACTTCACCCTTTCTAGGTAAATTCACAATTTCCTCTCTTGAGACCAAAACATAGAGCTCCCCACTCCTAAACTAATTCTGCTATAGTGGCAAACCCTTCCTTAGCTTTTTGCCTACCACCTGAAACTGATCCCCAGGTAATACTATCTCGAGAAAGCAAGTAATGCCTAGGAGTTTGGAGGCCTCACTCTCTGTCCCAGCCTGGCTTGGTGACACTCCAAGGGAATATTTCACACATGTTCCTTAGAAGAGGTTAAATTTTATCTCTTTTGTCATCATTGATGCAAGTCTCTCTCCAGTATCAGGTTGGTAACTTCTGGCCTTTGACTCTTTTTAAGAGGAAAATTCTATCTAGATTTCTAAAGCTATCACTTGAGAAGCCTCCTTCTTCCTAGTCAGATGGGTGAAATACTGAGGTTAGTTCTTATAGACACAGTCTGTAGAGATGTGCGTCACTCTCTTGCAGTAGAACTGTAGCTTTATGTGGTAAGAAGCAATAGGGAAAAGCAGGTCTTATGCAGAGAAGTAACTGCATATGTTACAGTGGGGCAGGCTTTGGAAGCGTGTTGGGATTAGACGTGAAACTAGTGAGAACTGTAGCACAGGGATGATATCTTTGGGAAAAGTGACAATATCTTCCCTTAAGATGACTTGCCTGGGTGCTAAGGCTTGCTTCCCCATGCCTTGCGTGTTCCTCTGCTCTGGCCCTTGAGAAGCTCTGTTTTATCACCATTCTAGGCTGTAAGCAGGGGGTGCCAATAGGCATTGATTCCCATTACCACATCCTTGCCTTTGTTGATAGCTGTGCTTTCTTTTTTTAATGGGCAGTGGTCCTTTCTCCTATTTTAATGTGTCTAGAATTTTATCTGTTGAACATAAGAACCAGTTCATCCAGGGATCCCCTATGATTGGGACGTTTTGCTAAGTTATGCTTGTGATCAGCAGTAGTCTCAAAGAGGAGGCTGCTGCAGGGTTGAGTATCTGGGCACTCTATACCTTTGGACTCACAAAGGACCACCCAATAGCAGTAACAGTCAGGGATAGGGAGTCTCTGGATGAGGAGAAGGCATCATTGTCATTCTTCTTCCTTCTTAGATGTAGCATCTCCTCTTTGTACTGTCTCACAGATCCACCATATTCTTTAATTTTTCAACCCTTTTTTTCTTTCCTTAAGAAGATTTTGATTCAGCAGAGCAAAGAAGGGCAGTGGTGCTCCTTTTCTAGGATCTGTCAACACAGTAGCTTCACATCCAGATAGGATTCAGACTCCTCACCCTCAGCTTGAACCAATAACTTGCCTAACCATCCCCTTCAGAGCTTCCCAGATTTGTATTTAAGTACCTATCCCTGGTACTTAAATTCCCAATTTATTAAATGATATGTGATAATTTCCAGTTAACTAAGTTACACTTGAATCGAAGTATAGACTTTGGAACTTCTATTTTTTACATGGCAGGGAAATGTGCACAGATAATGATGCTGTTTGGCTGTGTCTCCACCGATATCAACTTGAATTCTGTCTCCCAGAATTCCCATGTGTTGTGAGAGGGACTCAGGGGGAGCTAATTGAATCACAGGGGCCAGTCTTTCTCGTGCTATTCTCTTGATAGTGAGTAAGTCTCACGAGATCTGATGAATTTATCAGGCGTTTCTGCTTTAGCAGCCTACTCATTTTTCTCTTGCTGCTGCCATGTAAGAAGTGCCTTTCGCCTCCTGCCATGATTCTGAGGTCACCCCAGACATGTGGAAATGTAAGTTCAATAAAACCTATTTTTCTTCCCAGTCTCGAGTATGTCTTTGTCAGCAGCATGAAAACGGACTAATACAGATCATGCTTATGATGTCTGGTAAACTAAGTTTTTAGTTGTACATGCAGATGTTGGGATAATGGGACTATGTTGTCAGCGACCTTGACCTTGGGAGAGAGATATTGAACTTTGTCTCTCTGGGAATGGAGCCATAATACCGTGAGGGAGGATGAGTAGATAAAAGGTGAAAAATACTCTAGAAGAATAGAGGTCTTATGGGGTAGGGGGGAGAAGAATGAGAAAGTGAATGAGAGAGAGAGAAAGAGAGATGTTAGAGAAGATGGACAAAAGAGGAGAATAGATAGAAACATCCAACCCCTTATGACAGTCAGATAGCCTCACTTTTGCTGATTCCACCTTTAATTCTTAAGCCAATTAATTTCATAAGCAAATGATTTGCATACTGCAGTTTAGACAATTATTTTAATTCTTTGGGCAAGCTTATATTTATTATTTCACTTTTTTTTCTTTTTCTTTTTTTTTTTTTTTTTTTTTTGAGACAGAGTTTGCTCTTGTTGCCCAGGCTGGAGTGCAATGGCTCGATCTCAGCTCACTGCAACCTCCGCCTCCCGGGTTCAAGTGATTCTCCTGTGTCAGCCTCCCGAAGAGCTGGAACTACAGGCACATATCACCACACTCAGCTAGTTTTTATATTTTTAGTAGAGACGGGGTTTCACCATGTTGGTCAGGCTGGTCTCGAACTCCTGACCTGGTGATCCGCCCACCTCGGCCTCCCAAAGTGCTGGGATTACAGGCATGAGCCACCGCACCCAGCCTATTATTTCACTTTTAAGGACACTTACTCTGAAGGGTAATTTTGACATGCCTAAGATCACATGACTGCTTTTTCATTATGACACACTTTCTCTGGGTGAGATGGTCAGCCCAATTTCCCAAAAAATATTCCAGTCTAGGGTGGAAAATGGTGACTAGAAAGAGCAGACAACCTAGGAAAATAGTTTTGTTACATATTATATAAATCTGAGATTCATGTCCATGTCAGTTAGTGCCAAGTCCAGAAATCAGAGGTCATTCTAAATATTTCAAGCAAAGAGGAATTTAATGCAGACAATTGATTACAGTGCTCTTAGAAGCACGGAAAGAACAAAAGAGAAGAATGTTATACAGAAACTGGAAGCTGCCATTGAACCTGGACTGAAGCCTAGCTGCCCTTGCCAACTTTCTGCTGGGGGTGCTGCCATTGATGCTGAAACTGCATCCCTGCAGCTGAGTAGGAAATTTAGGAGTTTATCTGCCTGCTGCTGTGGCTGAATGCATGGCTGCCACTTCTACAGTTGGATCCACACCATTGCAGCTGAGCAGAAAACGCAGGAATTTATAATCCTGCTGCGGCTGCTGCTGCTCCTGCTGAATGCATTGCTGCTGCTGCTTCAGTTGGATCCACACGATTGCAACTGAGCAGGAAGTCAGGAGATTACGCTTCTACTGAAGTTGGCTACCGCATCTTGATGTACCATTAAAGCCGAAAATAAAATGGCTTTCTTCTTTTTTCATGCTGTATCCCCTTAGCCTCCACTGTCAACAGAACCTGGAAAAAATGATTTTCAGGGCCCCATCTCTGCCAGTTATTCAGAAAAAAGCGTTACAGAGTAGGGGCAGAGCTGGCAATTAATAGACAAATAGTCAACATAGTTGACTTCTTACTTTGCAGTGTCCCTTTGTCTCCCTTGTACCCTTAGTTAAATTTCATTTAACGACAATCACAACAATATGATGCTTTTACCTAACATAGTTAACTATTTTTCATACAAACAGAAATGCTATCATTCTGGATATTGTAATTTAAATGTTAAATTGCACAATAGCCATCATACCACTTTATATATAAAATAGGATAAGAAAGGAAGAAACAAAAAAGGAAACAGCTGACGGACATATACAAATATTGGATAATAGGCAAGGAATAAATTATGTGAAACTGCAGTCATTATTTCTATGATTGGTTGTTAACAGATCATTGGCTTCTGGTGATAGTTACAATTCTTTCTTCTGCTCATTCTATGCTTTTTTTTTTTTTTTTTTTTTTTTTGAGATACTGTCTCACTCTGTTGCCCAGGTTAGAGTGCAGTGGTGTGAACAACACAGCTCACTGTAACCTCAACCTACTGGTTTCAAGCAATCCTTCCCCCTCAGCCTCCTGAGTAGCTGACACCACAGGCATGCACGACCATGTCTGGCTATTTTTAAAAATTTCTGTAGCGACAGAGTTCTTGCCAGGTTGCCCAGGCTTGTCTTGAACCCCTGTGCTCAAGCCATCCTTCTGCCTTTGCCTCCCAAAGTTCTGGGATTATAGGCATGAGTCAACACACTCGGTCTCATGTTTTCTTTAACCTCAAGCAGGTCCCTCAGCAGGTTGACACTCTTTCTTTGGTGGTGTAATTCAAACTTTAGTTCTTGAAGAGTCTGAGCCCATAGTAGTTCTCTTTGTTGAGTTGCTATAGTTTTCCACTAACTTTTATTACTGGAGGCATCTCAGAGAATCTCTTGGGTTCTGTACGTTGTCAATCACGTTCCATTGTGGAGTAACATTGTATTTACCCTTAACAGAGATCAGTTACCTCGCTTTGCCTGTTGTTTCAGTGACATGAGGATTCCCGAAAAGGCCAGGTGATGGTCTCATTTTTTAGATCGACTAAACCATCATGTCATGTGGTAGAAGTGTTCTTCTTTCGGAACTGAGACCTTAAAAGAAGCAAAGTTTACATTTATAGTGCCAGGAAATTAAACATTTTCAAGCTGGTTATTGAGTATACTTCTATCCTGTGATTCCCTTAGCTGTGAAATCTGGCAATGATTAAAAAAAAAAGTAGCATCATATTTTGACTGCTGATTCAAAGAATACACCACATCTTTGGGACAGCATCACATCTTTGGAGCATGTGTTTGTTTATTTGCTTGTTTGTTTTGAGATAGGGTCTTGCCCTGTCACCCAGGCAGGAATGCAGTGAAATGCACATGGCTCACTCTATACTCAACCTCCTGGGTTAAAGTGATCCTCTCGCCCAGCCTCCCAAGTAGCTGGGATTACAGGCATGCACCACCATGCCTAATTGTTTTGTATTTTTTGTGGAGACAGGGGCCTCACTATGTTTTCCAGACTATTTAGAGGGTGTTTTCAGCCAGAAAGTAGTATGACTACATCTTCAGTGGGCCATTCTAATGCTCTGCAGTGAGGAGTGTTTCTGGATAATGAAGCATGTGGTAAGATCAGTAAATTTAATGAGTGTTAGCTCATTGACCCACTTTGTTTTCTATGGAATAAATTCATTGGTCACTAGCTGTGGTAGGATGAACAATGATGCCCTAATATGTCTACCTACTAATCCCTGAGACCTGTACATGTATTATATTATATGGCAAAAGAGATTTTGCCTGTGCGATTAAGAATCCTGACATGAGGAGAATATACTGGATTGTCTGGGTGGTCCCAGTGATTAAAATATTCTTATTTTTATTATTTTGAGACAGGATCTTGCTCTGTCACCCAGGCTGAAGTGCAGTGGCACTATCTTGGTTCACTGCAGCCTCCACGTTCTGGGCTCCAGCGATCCTCCCATCTCAGAGTCCTGAGTATCTGAGGAGATGCACATCATGCCAGGCTAATTTTCATATTTTTCAGAGATGGAGTTTCACCATGTTGCCGAGGCTGATCTTGAATTCCTGGGCTCTTGCAATCTGCCTGCTTTAGCCTCCCAAAGTGCTGGGACTATAGGTATGAGCCAAACTTCCTGGTCACAAGTGTTCTTATAAGAGGAGGGTCAGAAGGAGGTACCACTACAGGAGAAGAGAAGGTGATGTGAGACAGAAGTAGAGGCTGGAATGATGAACTTGAAGATGGAAAAAGGGGTAGCAAGTCAAAGAATACAGGTGGACCACTAGAAGCTGAAATAGACAAGGTAACAGATTCTTCCCTCGGCTCCAGTAGAAAACAGTACTGCTGAAATTGACTTTAGTTCAATGAAATAATTTTAGAGTTCTGACCTCCAGAACTGTAACTGCATAAAATAGTATCGTTTAATTCCCCTAAGTATGGTAATTTTCTACAGCAGCAATAGGAAACTAATAAAGTATCAATGTTCTGTGGAATATAAAGATTCCAAATAAGTCCTTTGCAATGGTACCTATGAAGGCACTGTATGCAGAAATGGGAAATCAATTTTCAAAATAACTACTTATTTTAGAGATGATAAGCTGCTTTTCCTACCATTGGAAAGGGGTCCAATGAAATCAGCCTAACTCCAAGTAGCTGTCTGGTTCCCTGGGGAATGATGCTACTGTTACTAGAAGGACTCAGCATCAGCATCTGCTATGGTCAGGTGGATATTCAGCAGTGATGGTAGCCAGGTCAGCCCTGGTGAAATCCATGTTGTTAAGCCAATGCATAGCTTTCATCCCTACTGCCATGGACATTTTTAACCTGATTGAATGGAGTGACTGCTAGAGTGCCGTGGGAAAGAGACTGACTGACATCCACAGACCATAGTTTTGTCCATATGATTACTGAGAGCATCCTTTGCAGTGTGCACTCTTGAGTGAGTATCCACATGAAGCACAAATATTCTCATGATCTATGTTCTTTCTGAGAAGGTTAATATACTTTCTCCCCAGATCTCCTTGTTACCAGATCTTCAGTTGTGTTCCTTCCAAGTGGCTGATGATCTGGCCAGCCGAATATAGTCACTGACCATGAAGTAGTATAGCTTAGTAACTTGAGCCAACTCTACCCAGAAAAAGTCAAAAAAACAAACACACTACTAGAAGATATTCTAAATAGGAGGCTCTCCTTTTTTCATTTTATAACACAAAGGCTTTTAATAGGGCTGTAATTCTGCATCATGCGTTTCTAGCTTAATGCCAGCACAATATGCAAAACCATCTGCAATCACATACCCTTTATTTTTTTTTCTCTGTCAACTGGAATTAAAGAATTTCACGTGAAGCCATAGGTGTGTACTCAAGGGAGGAGCATCAGAGCAACAAGAGTAGGTGCTGGTGGAGCCCCAGCCACCTGCTCAGGTACCATCCACTGCTCCAGCGCATGCTCACAGTGTCATTTCCAAAAGCTTTTTTTTAAAAAATAACATGAAATCTTCTCTAGGGAGATTAAACTTTACAGTCATGAAACCTAATTATATTACATCTGCAATTATCCCACACCTTCTTGCATCATTAGTTTCTGCCTCTTTGCCCAACATGAGTTCAAAAACATGCTTTGGAAGGTTCCAAAGCTCTCCATATGATGCCATAGTTCCCTGCAGATGCACACCCGTTTCTCCATTCCCCATCACAGCAGATTGCTTGAAATAGTTATCTTTACTCACTGTCTCTACTCCTCCACTTTCCATTCACTCTTCAGCTCATGCTACACTAGCCTTCTGGTTTGTTTGACTTATCCAAAATTGCTCTTGTCTCTGTCATTAATACTTTCCCTGTTGAAACACCCCCTAGGTCTACATCTATTTCATTCTTGAACTTCTCAGTAGCCGTTGACCTAATTGACCAACCAATCTTTCAAATATACGTATATATATATATATGGGTGGTCATATACATAGATATATATATATGTATATTTTATAAAGAGTGGGTGGTCAATTAGTGGGTGTGTGTATACACACACACATAAATATATACACACACACATATATACACACACACACACACACACACACACATATATAATTTCACAACTTCATATTCGCTTTATTTTTCTCACATTTAACTGGCCACTCTTTTTACATCATTACAATATCTTTTCCTTGTCTGTCGGACCAAGGCTGTCTTCTTTATCTAAACTCACTGCAGTGATCATGTTCTCCCATGGCTTTAAATACCATCCATATGCTAAAGATTGCCAAATGCTCTAGTTGTATTCGCTCCTCCGAGTCTCAGACAAACAGCCAATTAACTACTGTACATCTCCACTCAAGGTAACACACTTAAAAAAAAATTAAATATTCATTGCCTCTCTTCTACCCTCAGTTTATTCCTCATTGATGTGACCTAGCCAAAAACCTACCAATAATTCTCAGTTCTTGTCTTTCCCTTCTTAACTACCCACTGCATCCAAATCAACAGTTAGTCCTAACGTTTTTATGTTCAAACACATTTTAACCGATTCTCTCCCCTCTATCTTCCCAATCATTATCCTAGGAAAAGCCATGATCTATCAGTTAAACTAACTCAAGAGGCTTTTAATTGGTCTTCCGGTTTCACTCTTCTATTACCCATTCTTCACAAAGTAGCCAGAATAATATGTAAACATGTGGAAAGATCATTATCAATTTTCTTTTGAAAACCTTCCATAAGTTCCCATTTTGTCTAGAATAAAATCCAAACTTGGTTCCACAAGGAACCTTGTATTATGCAAGGCTCTACATAATAAGGCCTCCTTTACCTCTTTCCCCTCATCTTCTATGACAGCACTGCTCTCCCCATTGTTTATCACACTCCAGCCACATGTTCTTCTTTGGGTTTCCCTTATACATCTTTCTGCCTTAGGTCCCTTGCACTTGCATTTGCCTCTACCTGGAATCATGTCTCATGAACCTCTTCAGGGCTGGCTTCTTCCTATTTGAATTTCTGCTCAAATACCACCCCCTTGTTCATGCTCTCCCTCACCATCCCATCTAAAGTAGCTTCATCACCTTGGTTTCAACTTCAGTTATCTATTGCCATGTAACAATTCACCAACAGCATTGTGATTTAAAACAACTGTTCCTTTAGTCATGACCCAGGGGTTAGCTATTTGGTCAGGGCTCTGCTGGGATAGTTTCTCATTGCTCCACATCCTGTTATCTGGGTTCACTCATGCATTTGTGGTCAGTTGGAAGGAGCCCTGGGGCTGGCTCTCAAATGACCTCAATCACCTGCCTGTAAGTTGGCAGAATCTATCAGCTGGAGGGCTTTGATTTTTCTCCACATGGCCTTTCCAGCGGCCTAGTTTGGTCTTTCTTACAAAATGCCTGGGCTATAAGAGGATGAGAGCATAAATAAAAGGCCTCTTGAGGTATTGCTTGAAAGTTGCACAATATCACCTTGACCCCAGTCTATTGGCCAAGATATATCACAAGGCTACTCAAGATTAATGGGTGAGAAATAGATTACATCTTGATGAGCTTTGCTGCATCTAATTTGTGGTTATTTTAAATCTATTCTGCCTCCTTTCCTGTGCCCTCCCATCAGTCTTTATCATATCTTCTTATTTATTTATTTTATAGTTCTTAACATCATCTAAAGTTATCTTGTGTATTTGTTTTCTTTTGATAATGAGTCCTGCTCCTTCCATTTCAGTGTGTGCTCCAAGACAAGAGGTATCTTTTCCCACATGGTTATTATTGAAGCTTCAGGAATTAGAATGTGCTTGCTTAGCATATGATAAATGGCCAAGGTATGATGGTTGACTGAATTAATGAAGGTATGAATAAGTGAATTCAGAATACCTTGTTCGACAGAAGACTAGTACTTACAGCGATTTGAAATTATTTCCCTTGAATACTCCCTGGGATCTAAATAGACAGGCTGACTGAAGACAAAACGTGAGAAGTACTGTGAACGCTGAACACGATTTAGCTGCCTGTTTGTGTTCCGAGGAGGTTTTAGAGCAAAACTGCAATGCTGCTTTATTTTCTTGTTCAAATTCTGAATAATTAATCACAGATAGCCCATGCTATGCATTATCTTACTACCTTCCAATAATTGAGAATTAACTCATCATACGAAGCCACATTGTAGCCTGCTTTCTGTGGAAAGCCCTACGTAAAGCTGAAAAGATCAGCTGGGATTAACCCCACATCATTTTACGACAGAACCAAGAAAATATATCAAAATATTTTTCAATTAAGATTATTATTTTACATTTTTATTTTATCACTACACTGTATCTGGAATAATAGAATCTATCTCTCCTTTATATCTAACTGGAATTTGTTTTAAATTAATCTGAAAAATAACATTTTATTTTAGTTTATGGATTAATAGTTTTGGGGGATGGTATAGTAGTAAACTCAAAGTTATTCAGGAAAATGTAGCTCAGTAGGCACTTATTGAGCCTCCTGAAGACAAAGGCACAGATTCAACACATCTTCTGCATTTAAGGAATTTTCTTATAATGAGAGATAAAGATTACACCGGTAGATAATCAAAACATGAGGTATGCTATGGTAGTGGTGTGCACACAGGACCAGCAAGGCCGTGGGAAGTGTATGGCCCATCTCGTCTATCAGTGCTAGAAGATGGTGACAGAGAAAGAAAGAGCTGTAGTAAATGAACAAAAGCAAAGTGTGTTCCAAACAACCAGAAGTAAGTCTCACCTGTTACAGGGAAAAAGCAGGGATAACTAGAATTTAAATTAGCGCTTACGCAAAAGCTGAATTTCAGTAGCTACGTACTATAGAAGAACTCACATTCCGGCTGGGCGCAGTGGCTCACGTATGTAATCCTAGCACTTTGGGAGACTGAGGCAGGTGGATCACCTAAGGTCAGGAGTTTGAGACCAGCCTGGCAAACATGGTAAAACCCCATCTCTACTAAAAATACAAAAATTAGCTGGGCATGGTTGTACACATCTGTGGTATCAGTTATTCGGGAGGCTGAGGCAGGAGAATCACTTGAACTTGGGAGGTGGAGGTTGCAGTGAGCTGAGATTGTGCCACTGCACTCCAGCCTGGGTGACAGAGCAAGACTTAGTCTCAAAAAAAAAAAAAACACCTCACATTCCATCCCAAAGGCCACGGGTTTCCAACTTCTTTGCATATGAGGAACTCCTTAATGCCAAAAATTAGAATGTTTATAATTCATTAGTTAAGAAAGTGCATAAAGACTATAACTTTAATATTTTTAAAAATGAAAAAATTAATATTGCCTTTAAATTATTCTTTATGAATCAAATCCTCAAAGATATTTGAACAATTTTGTTACCTATTTATGGGAGTGGTTTCCTTTGTTTACAAACAATGCATAGTCCATGTAGAGATTAACTGAGCTCTTGTATTATCATTCACATCCAGAGACACTACTTAAGACAAACAGAAAGCTGCATGGCACAATGAGAACCACATAGTTAGGCATTCCCATCCTGCCTTTCCATTTACTAAGTCTTTAGTGGTCGACAATTACTAAACCTATTGAGGTTCAGTGTCCTCACCTGCAAAATAAGAATAAAGTTTCTTACGTGAATTTTTAAGGAAGTAAATATACATGATCTTTGATAAAGGGAAAGAGGGAAATTAGAAGCAAGGAGCTAAGTGTAAATTTCAGGTTATAGTTTGGGTAATTAGGTGAGTGGCTGAGTCACTAACAGAGAGAAAGAGTGAGAAAAAGAAAGAGAGAGAGAGACAGAGGCAGGCAGACATGCACACACACACTCAGAAAGTGAATGCAAAAGGAATGGTCTGGACGATGAGAGTTCAATGGAGAGACAGGAAAAAGTTAGTTGGTAGTATGAGGACAGTGGGTACCCACTCATTACTGAAGACAAACCTACTTCACCTACGTACAAGTTCTGGCATAATGAGAAGAGAGATGTGAAAAGGAAGGGGACTGTTTTCTAAGTTCCAGAGTGGAAGGATGAAGGAAGAGAAACACTGCAAAAACAGTGCCCGAGTTATTACTGTCTACATCAAATACTCAATAAAAAAAAGTAGAACATTGAAAATATTCATAGGTTTATTGGTATTACAAGTCTTATGTCATCATAAAAGGCAAATAAACTTCAATTTGAAGTTCCATTTTCTAATCAACATCTACCAGCAGTTATGGAGGTAAAGTCAATTATTCTACCAAGTATTATCGTCTCTTCTTCTATATACTACCTATTCTCTTGTCTTTTTTCTCTCTTCTCTTTTCTCCAACAGCTAAGGCAAAGACACATGAGTTATTCATCACAAACTAATGAAAGTGAGAGGTGTTGAAAGAAGAGAACTAGATTTGGTGAGCCACCTTCAGTTTAAGGAAGTGAAATGGGGAAAATTTTATGTTGATGTCTAATGATGACATTATATAATTAACATGCTTTATTTCACATGTAAGTATCCAAAAAAAGTTTCCAGTTGATCTTCTCTTCCGGTAGATGTCTAAGGAGTATCTGTATGAACAGATTATCCCTGGCAAATTGAAGTACAGAATTGAGACAGATGGGGTTCAGGATGTGCTACCCGAAAAAATGACACATTGGCATTTGAGAAAGCCACGGAAAAAGGAAGGTCTCTCTTACCTTCTCCTCTCTCTTCTCCCTGAAGAAGGTCATTAAACCCTCATTGGAGAGATGCCCGCCACATACCCAGAGAAAGCAAATGTTTTTATATCTGAAGACACAGTCACAGAGAAGAATCTGAATAAACAGGCCTTGCTGAATCCCCATCCCCCACCCCAGGTCGTTTTCATTAAATCAGGCCTCCTTTGTCCAATCATACTTCTCACTGACTGACCACCTTTTCATCAAACCTAAGATTAAGGAATGCAAGTTCACCTGGGTCTTCATTTCTTCTCTTTTTTTGAGGCGGGGGGCGGGAACAGAGTCTCGGTCTGTCTCCCAGGCTAGAGTGCAGGAGTGCAGTGGTGCCATCTCGGCTCACTGCAAACTCCGGCTCCCAGGTTCAAACGATTCTCCTGCCTCAGCCTCCCAAATAGCGGGAAATACAGGCATACGCCACCATGCCTGGCTAATTTTTGTATTTTTCATAGAGATGGAGTTTCACCATGTTGGTCAGGCTTATCTCGAACTCCTGATCTCGTGATCTGCCAACCTTGGCCTCTCAAAGTTCTGGGATTACAGGTGTGAGCCACTGCACCCGGCCTTGGGTCTTCATTTCTTTATGAAATTTCCCTTGTCACAAAAGCTTACATTAAATAAACTCACATGCTTTTTTTTTTTTTCTTGTTTGTCTTTTGATATAGGCGCCACAGCCAAGAACTACACAATGGGTAAAAAAAAAAAAAAAAAAGAAAAAGCAATCTTTTCCTCCGCTACAAGGTGTATATCCTTGGAACACAGACACTTGCTTTTGAATGGACTATTTGCAGCTACAGACTGCATTTAATCCTGTGGCATCTGTAAAATTCAGCAGAGAATATTGAGAGCCTTTTTCAACTAAATAGTTTATAGATTTGTCTTGAACTGTTTTGGGTTGAGATGTTACCTATTTGGAGATTTTTCTTGAACCAATAGGTTCTTTGTATCTGTAGTCATGGAGACAGAGCTTTTAAAAACTATTAAGATAGAAAGCATAAAAATGTGGCTATTGAGTCACAGAAGCACTTGGATTGTTTTCTTTTCTTCCTTGCTTTTCCTGTTTTTTTATTTTTTATTTTTATTTTTTCCCCTTTCTCTTGCTATCCCTCTGTCTTACTCTCTGTTCTTTTCTTTTCTCTTACTTCCTTATGCAATTGGTACTAGATCTTCTTTATCTAAGAACATTAAAAGTACACTATTATTTTTCTTTTTTTCTTTTATCTTAATGCGGAGATATTAGCAAATAGACAGAAAACCAAAACATAATGGCATGGGAAAATATGGATCTCAAGTATTCTAGAATAGTATACTATATACACAGAAATGAACTCTAAATAGTTCATAGGCCTAAAGATAAAATTATAAAACTTCTGATAAGAAATAAAGAACAAAATCTGTGTGACCTTGGAGTAGGCAATTTTTAAAGATTTCCATTTTTAGCTTAGATTCAGGGGTACATGTGCAGATTTGTTACAAGAAAAAATATATAAAACATATAAGAAAAAAAACTGAGGCCGGGCGCGGTGGCTCAAGCCTGTAATCCCAGCACTTTGGGAGGCCGAGGCGGGTGGATCACGAGGTCAAGAGATCAAGACCATCCTGGTCAACACGGTGAAACCCCGTCTCTACTAAAAATACAAAAAATTAGCTGGGCATGGTGGCACGTGCCTGTAATCCCAGCTACTCAGGAGGCTGAGGCAGGAGAATTGCCTGAACCCAGGAGGCGGAGGTTGCAGTGAGCCGAGATCGCGCCATTGCCCACCGGCCTCCAGCCTGGGGAACGAGGGAAACTCCGTCTAAAAAAAAAAAAAGAAAGAAAAAAACTGGTAAAATAAACTTTATTTTTATTAAAATGTTTTGCTCTTTAAAAAATACCACTAACAAAATAACAAATAAATGACATATTGGAAGAAAATCAAGAACACTCACAATTTAATTACATGACAAATAAATCAATTTAAAAATGGGCAAAAGATTTTAATACTTTACTGAAGAAATATGCAAAATGATTCTCAACATCATTACTCATTAGAGAAGTAAAATTTAAAACTACAATGAGATATCACTATACATACTTGCTAAAATAGCTAAAACTTAAAAGATTGACAATACCAAGTGCTGGTTGGGATGTGGAGTAACTAGAACTCCCATACATTGCTATGGAAATGCAAAATAATACTACCATTTTGGAAAACAGTTGGTGTGTTTTTTTTTAATCAAGTTTAAAATACACTTACAATATGCTCCAGCAATTGTACTTTTATGTACTTACCCAAGATTAATAAAAATATACGCCCACACAAATAGTTGTAGGTGAATAATCATAGCAACTTTAATCATTATAGTTGACAAATTTTATAATAAAAAGTTGGAAATAACCCAATTACCCAACAAGAGATGAATGAATAAACAAATTGTGGTATATTCAAAAACGGAATGGTACAGAGATAGAAAATAAGAAGAAACGATTGATATATATAACAATGCAGAGGAATTCCAAAAACACGATACGTAAAAGAAGGTGAACACAAATAATGTTTATCCCATCCATGTAACATCCTAGAAAAGGCAAACAATGTTTAGTGACAGAAAGCCGATTGGTGTCTGTCTGGAGATGGAAGGAGCAGTGTTGGCTACAAAGGAGCACAGTAAACTTTTTGGGGTGATAGAAATATTTCACTTTTTAACATTACAATGAGACTTCATAAGCATATATCTTTGTAAAAACTCACTGAACTGTTTAAGTGTACAACGTTTATATAAGGATTATTTTCTAAGAATGCATGATGGCAATATTTTCCAGCTGAAACGGCGATTGCATTTTCATTATTATGGAAGTTTCTATAACATACCATTCAGATTCTCAATAAAATTTAGGTTGTTTTCATTACATATTATACACCCTATTATTTAAGAGGAATGTGATATGCTTCATAAATGTAAACAGTAGTGCTCTCCTGACCTTTATTTTAGAGTCTCTGAGTTCTCAGACCTGGGTTTCAGCAGGTAACATATGGAGAGTGGGGATTATAAACATTTGGTTTATCTGCACTGGGCCCTAAAAGAATTAATTTCAAAGCACTCATCATCTTGAATAGGTGTGATATTCCTTACTATCAATAGCTTCTAATTAGCATTTTAAAAACCTTCTAAACAGAATAAAGCAAATTCTTTTTCTTTTTGTTTATGCTAATAGGTAAAGAAGAAAGATTTCTGATGTCTGATATTTGGGACGCTAGAGAAAATATTTAACAGGAACAAAAAAAAGAGTTAATTAATTATTGCAGCACAGTAGAACTATATTTGCAAATGTGAAATCTATGTTGGATATTATTTATAAAATTTTAAGAACTCTAATTTGGTTTTTGCAGGTCATAAAAATACAGATACACAATATTCAGTGAAGTAAAAAATGAAAAATCAACCACCAAATTATGACGATGTTCCAATTCCTTTTTAGGATTCTACTGTTCAAAATTTCATTACAATCTTATTAAATCAAAACACTTTATTAAATTCTTTAAACATTTGATCTGATCAATTTTCAAATAGGAATTTTCAGGTAATATGAAAGGGTAAAATTTAACTTTTAGAAAATGTTGAATACTTCAGTATTCTTGATACAGAATTAACTTTATTTATTGAGGCAGTATACTGATAATGGGCTGTGATTGTATAATGTGGAGTACAAAGATAATTATTTGGGAAGCTAAAACAAACAAATATGCACACACTTTCTTGTATTTCAGGTTGACTGCAATTACTATTAGAGAAGCATCAAATTATTATGGGAATACGGAAGAGATTAGTTTGAGAAAGCAAGAAAAATTCATGGAGGATCCCACAGCTGAATTGGGTGACAAATCAGGAGGTTGTAGCCTATCCATCTACATTGTAAGAAAAGCTCTTCAGGTGATTCTTATGCATTCTAAAGTTTGAGGACCCCTACTATAAGTGACAGCGCTTATACATGTGATATTTATTTATTTATTTTATTGTACTTTAAGTTCTGGGGTACATGCGCAGAACCTGCAGGTTTGTTACATAGGTATACATGTGCCATGGTGGTTGACTGCATTCATCATCCTGTCATCTACATTAGGTATTTCTCCTAATGCTATCCCTCCTTTAGCCCCTGACAGTCCCTGTTTGCACACCTATGTTTATTGCAACACTGTTCACAATAGCAAAGACTTGGAAGCAACCCAAATGCCAGTCAATGATAGACTGATAAAGAAAATGTGGCACATAAACACCATGGAATACTATGCAGACATAAAAAAGGATGAGTTCATGTCCTTTGCAGGGACATAGATGAAGCTGGAAACCATCATCTTCAGCAAACTAACACAAGAGCAGAAAACCAGCCACCGCATGTTCTCCATCATAAGTGGGAGTTGAACAATGAGAACACATGAGCACAGAGAGAGGAGCATATATATATATTTTAAGACAGAGTTTCACTCTTGTTGCCCAGGCTGTAGTGCAATGGCACTATCTTGGCTCACTGCAACCTCCACATCCTGGGTTCAAGTGACTCTCCTGCCTCAGCCTTTTGAGTAGCTAGTATTACAGGCATGTGCCACCGTGGCCAGTTAATTTTGTATTTTCAATAGAGACGGAGTTTCTCCATATTGGCTAGGCTGGTCTCAAACACTTGACCTCAGGTGATCCACCCTCTTCGGCCTCCCAAAGTGCTGGGATTACAGGCATGAGCCACTGTGCCCAGCCACGTGTGATATTTACTAAGCAGATAAAATTTTGATAGGTGAAAATGGAGTGCAGAAAGATAATTTAGCAGGAAAAATGCCTGAAGACAGGACACTTGAGGCTTAATATTATTGAGGGTCTATATCACCAGAAAACAGTAGGACTTTCTTTAGTAGACAGTATGTAGCCATGACAGGTTTTTCATCAGAGCACTACTGTAATTATTTTGTAGTTTAGAAGCATTCTCTGATTTGGGATGAATTGGCATTGTTCAATGGGCCATGTAGGAGGATGGATTGGAGGGAAGATGGGCTGAGAAAACTCGGGCAGGTAGAACCTTTGGTTTGTTACATTAGACCATGTAAGAAGTAATGCTGGGCTTAATGAGGACAATTGCTGAAGAAATGAAGAAAAGAGATTGAATTTGAGAGACAATATGTTTTAGGAATAAATTTCATTTTCCAGATTCCATGGAAAATTTTGTTGGTCCTTGATTTTTATCTGCTAGATACCAGTTGATTTTTTTGATAAGATCATGGGGTGGGGAAACTGATTTTAGCATTTGGCTAAGAAACAGATTTATTGACTCCATCCCAATACCACCCTTAGGAAGCTTAGAAAACTAAGAGAAGGGAAAAAGAAAAATTTGTGGTGTCCAAGGCTTCTGCAGTAGCAGAGATCTTAGAAAGTCATCTCAGAAATTGGCAAGCGCACAGAAGGAATAAAAAGTAAGATGTAGAGAATTAATAAAGGGTCCCCAGAGGTGGTGATACCTGTGTTCTAATAGCCAAGAAAAAGAGAGATGGAGTGTGTGATCTGTGTGGGAATGTGTGTGTTTGTCTGTGTGTGTTTGTATTATGGGGAAGTAAAACAAAAAGGATGATTCAACCAGGGAAGTAGGACAGAGGCCAGAGAGCATGGCATGTTCAGGGAACTTGGAGCAATTATTTTTCAAAGAAAGGGAGGTCATCAGTGCTAACTGTTACAGAAAGCAGAGGCAACTGGAGTAGTAAATGAGATTGACAGATAGTGTAACATCACAGGGAAGCCAAGGAGTTCTGCAGTTTGACTAGTTCAATCCTTGAAGGAGTTAAAACCGGTTTTTTTCATTCCTAAAATGAGGATCTCAGGGCTCCTTGTGAGGATGGATAGGAAATATTTAATACAGGTTCTGGCGCATAGAATTGTAGGTGGAGGTTAGCTCCTGTAATTTTTATTATTCTTTATTAACTTTCACCTTGTACTAATTTACATCTATAAGGTTTGAAAGTTAATCTTTATTAAGTCATTCTTTTAGACGCTCTGAAGGTCTCTAGAATATTTTTTAAAATTCAAAAATATAGATGTAAGCTTTTAAGAAAAACACACAGAATTCATTTCAGTGAAAAAGATTAAGAAAAAAAACCCCTGAAATTTAGCACAAGTATTCAAAATACAACTTATTGTGCATCTGTGCTTCTGCAACCATATTTACTATAAATCTTACTAATTTCACTTTCTCTCTACTTCTCATTCTTTGTCTATTCGGGTGTGTATGTCTACATTTTATTTAATTTAATAATATGCATGGCCGGGCGTGGTGGCTCATGCCTGTAATGCCAGCACTTTGGGAGGCGAAGGCAGGCAGATCACAAGGTCAAGAGATTGAGACCATCCTGGCCAACACAGTGAAACCCCATCTCTGCTAAAAAATACAAAAATTAGCTGGATGTGGTGGCGTGCGCCGGTTGTCCGAGCTACTCGGGAGGCTGAGGCAGGAGAATTGCTTGAACCCGGGAGACGGAGGTTGCAGTGAACCAAGATTGTGCCACTGCACTCCAGCCTGATGCCTGGCGACAGAGCAAGACTCTGTCGAAAAAAAAAAAAAAATATATATATATATATATATATATATATATATATATACACACATGGCTCTTTCTGCCTTTTTCCTTCTAATTTCCACGGTTACACATTTAAAATTTATTTTTATTTCTAACACAACTTTTCCTCTAGTGACTTCTTATTATTATTTTTATTTTACTATTATTTTTTGAGATCGAGTCACCCAGGCTGGAGTGCAATGGCATGATCTCCGCTCACTGCAACTTCCACCTCCCGGGTTCAAGCAATTCTCCTGTCTCAGCCTCCTGAGTAGCTGGGACCACAAGTGCCCACCACCATGTCTGGCTAATTTTTGTATTTTTAGTAGAGATGGGGTTTCACTGTATTGGTCAGGCTGGTCTCGAACTCCTGACCTCAGGTGATCTGCCTGCCTTAGTCTCCCAAAATCTTCTGGTGACTTCTAATTCCTCATTTTCTCTTACTTTTTTTTTTTTTTTTTTTTTTTTTTTTTTGTAACAGGGACTAATATGAAACCAAAAATTATTTATTTTTTTATTCATGAATACAAATTAAATAAGTTGAATGAGTTATCCATTATCTGTCAAAAGAAAAGTTAAATCACGTAGAATTTTAAGAGTTTATTGTGCGTACAAAAGAACAGTTCATGAACTGGGAAACCTCAAGCTGAAAAATGCATGAAATCTCCATTTTACAGCAGTTACAGCACAATTTATAGAGCCTGAAGGAGGAAGTATTCTGGCCTTCTTCATAATTTTGAAACTGCCATATATTTGTTTTTAAGGCAACAGAGCCTGTTTAAGCTGCTTTATCTGTAGCTACTGGTTTAATTTCATCGAACCATGCTAAAAAGGACAAAATGCTAATGTCCATGCTTTGTTTATGTTCAAGGTTGATATTTCAGGGAAATCAGGATGATGTATATTTTCGTTACATGGCTGTGGGCAGTTGACCGTGGGGTATCTAAATTGTAGCCTCCATCTTTATTTATTTATTTGAACACATCTAAAAGACACCTAGCCACAAATAGCATCCTAACCATGTAAGAAGGTTTTGACTTGATCTCCAATCAATTTTGTTTGTTTTGACTGTGTCTTTGCTTTTTAGTGATTTTGGATTTGTTTAAAAGCAAAAGATCTATATTATTCCTTTTTTGCAAACATCATTTTATTATATACATATTCCATATTTTTAGCTAAAACTTAGCTTTTGTTTAAACAATGAAAGAAAACAAAGCATCTATCTGCACTGGGTTGTGAGGGTAAAAAAAAACCAAAATTGTTGGCAGCGCTGGGACTGGGAAAAGTAAAAGCTTTGCATGTTTTTAAATTTAATTGTGTTCCTTATTATGCAAATAAATTGTATTTATACCTAGCTGGAATAAACTAAGGTTTTTAAGGGATAAATTGGGTCAGAGAAATGAAAATAAAGGGACAATATCTTTGAAGTTCTTATTTTTCAGGAGGCTCAGCATAAATTATTTTTTTAAATGTTTAATTTCAAACACATTTACTTCTCCAATGGGACAATTCTTTTTTGTTTCGTTTTGTTTTGTTTTTGACACACTGTTCCCCTCAGATAGCTTCATATTTCAAATGTTCTGAAGCCAATAGAGGAAAGTGTACAAAAATATATTGGCCCTGCGACTATGCCCTCTGAGAGTTCACTTGCAGTTTTGTGGTCCTGTATTTAATGAGGATTACAGTTCTTTTCTTCATCCAAGGATGTGGACCAAATAGTGTGAGCTGAGTTTATTACCCTATTCCTTCCCAGGGCTACAAAACCCTTCTTAGTCCACAAAATTTGTCTTCAGCCATTACTCTTGAATTTCTATTTTGGGGGCATGTTTTATAATTCTGGAATTTTTTACAACTAAAAGTGGAGAGAGTTTAGTCCAGTCTTGTACCCAGTAAAGAACTGTCTTCTACAAAATCCCTGACAATTCAATAATGCAACAAATTATTACCCCAAGAAGTAAAGTTTTTATCACAGAAATGTTTTTGCACCAGGAAATAATCAGTGACCCTTTTAGTAAGCCCAAAGATTACAAGATGAATAATAATAACAATAACAATAATTATTCTTGAGCATATACTACATGGCAGGCATTGTGCCAATTGCTCTATGAGGGAATTGTTGTTATTAACCCCTATTGGAGATGAGGAAACTGAGACTTTGAGAAATTCTCCAACTTCTCCCGGGACACGGGGCTAGATGGAAACAGAGCCAGAATCAAACTCAGCCTCTCTAAATCAGAGCCCCTGATCTTAACCATTATAGTGCACATTTTCCCACTCAACCAGAATCAGTATCTCTTTAATCTCTACCCAATTAGCCTAAATTCTACCCTTTGAGGCCAACCAGATAGTGTTCATTCCTTGTCCCCATTCACTTATATAGCAAAAAGAATATTAAGTACCTCCTAGGTGTTTGATACTGTCTTTGAGCCTTTAATACAGCAGTGAAAAAAAAGGATAAAATTTCTGCTTTCATCGTGTTAACATTTTAATCCTGTAAATCTTTTGAAAAGACCCACCAAGTTCTAAGGATTTTCCTTTCCTTAGCCCAAATTTTCCTACTCCTTCTAACCACTCATCATGGAGCAAAGTTTCAAATTCTTATCAATATTGGTAGTTTCCCTCCTCTAAACATATTCTGGTTTTAAAATCAACTCTTTTAAAACACAGCTACCTGATATGGTTTGGCTCTGTGTCCCCACCCAAATCTCATGTCAAAATCCCTAGTGTTGGAGGTGGGTCCTGGTGGGAGGTAGTTGGATCATGGGGGTGGATTTCTCATGAATGGTTTAGCACAATCCCTTTGGTGCTGTTCTTGTGATAGCGTTGCAGGATTTTCTCAGTTTTTCTAAAAACTGGGTTCTTGTCACACAACAGGAAAGAGTAGGCTCGTGGACACATAGAAGGTGAGAAAAAACGGAATTTATTGGGCAAAAAAGGAAAAAGGGAAAAACTTTCAGTTTTTCTGAAAACCGAAAACAGTGAGAAGGGAGCCTGTTAACCGGCTTACACCCCACCACAGAGAAACTTAAGAGGCCAGGTTCCTCCCCTCTGCAAAAGGTTTGAACTTCCATGGCTCCACCCCATTATCCCAGTGCAGGCTGGTGGGAGGTTCTCCAGGAAGCCCTTTTTATTTGGCTGTCTCAGTAGTGAGTGAGTTCTCATGAGATCTGGTTGTTTGAAAGTGTGTAGCACCTCCCCTCTATCCGGCTCTTGCTCAGCCTACGTGACCTGACTGCTCTCCCTTCACCTTCCCTAGAAGTTGAGCAGATGCCAGCATTTTGCTTCCTGTGTAGCTTGTAGAACCGTGAGCCAATTAAACCTCTTTTCTTTATAAACTACTCCCAGGTACTTCTCTTTCTTTCTTTCTTTTTTTTTTTTTTTTTGATGAAGTTTTTCTCTTTTCACCCAAACAGGATTGCAATGGTACCATCTCTTCCCACTGTAACCTCTGCATCCCAGGTTCAAGCGATTCTCCTGTCTCAGCCTCCCAAGTAGCTGGGATTACAGGCAACTGCCACCAGTCCAGGCTGATTTTTCTACTTTTAGTAGAGACGGGTTTGCACCATGTTGGCCAAGCTAGTTTCAGACTCCTAACCTCAGGTTATCCACCTGCCTTGGCATCCCAAAGTACTAGGATTACAGGTGTGAGCCATCATGCCTGGCCACAGGGATTTCTTTAGAGCAATGGAAGAATGGCCTGATGCACTACAATACAGGAACGTAGCAATCTACATGCTTTCTGATGGGTCAGAGAGAGAAGAGAACCATTAAAGACAGACAATTTGGGTTAATAGGTTGCTTCTGCTATAATCTCCAAGCCTTGTCTCTCTCCAGACTTATAGACTCATTCAGTTGGACATGAAAATTTGGAGCATTCAATTATTTAAATTCTGTTACCATAGCACAGTTCCCTAATATTAGGGATGCCCTTCGAGTGTCCTCTAGCATCACAGACAAGGTGTTGGAAGCCATCTTGCATCCCTAACCGCTGTTAGCGTGATATTTAAGGAGAGCTGTTAGCAGGGGGTTTGGTGAGGCACTTGGCAGACTACAGCATCCTCTAGCGGTCAGATTTAAACCGCAAGACGTGTATACTCTGAATATCCCGAGAAATTAACCTAAACCTTAGAGTGTCAGGCAACCGTGTTTGGCAAGTGTGGACTAGCTTTTGACTGGTTATTTCTGGTTCAGCGGGTGATCTATTCCCTGCTGTATATTAGAAAACCTGCTGCATCGCAAGCTCTGTTAGCTCTCTACCCAGTTTTCCATTCTAGGCTAGTTCTTCATGAGTTTGGGAATTCAAGCTGTTTTTTCTTCTTCCTTCTCCTCCTCCTTCTTCTTTCCTCCTCTTCCTCCTTGTTCTTTTTTAGTAGCTCTAGATACTTTTTTTTTTCTTTTGGGGCAATTCTTTAGTTTTATCTTATTTGCTGTCCCTGAATATAAACACATATTCCTTTTTAATAGGAAGATGTTATCGAACGTTCCTATAGAAGAAACAGGCAATGCGTAACTCATGTGAGGTGACTGTAGCTTAACAGAAGCAGCATTGGACTTGAAGTCAGTCCTGTGTTATAATAAAAGCCTGAGTCTTCTGCTTTGTTTGCTGGCAATATTAAGCAGGTGATTTCACTTAGTTCTAAGTTTACTCATAAGAGAAGGATAATCTTACAGGGTTGTTGTGGCTCACAGATAAACCAAAGTGCACTGCACAAAGGTCTCAACGATCAGTTCATCTGATCTATAGTCACTTTTTTCCTTGTCAGATTATCTTTTGGGAATGGTTTGATAGTAGAAGAGACCATGCCCAAAGTTAATCCGAATCAGGCCTCCCCACCTACCCGCGTCAGGTTGGCACAGCACAAACCCATCAGGCCCTATGAAGCAGATCTCCCAGGAAAGCATAAGATAAAGTCTTCCATTCAAGCCTCAGGTTACCAGGGACAACCGCAGGCTCTACTTTACACTATTCACATTGGTAACTAATGGGGAACTGTCCCCGCTGAAGACGGACTAAGGCTAAGTCCAGAAGCTGTTCCATAGCCTTGTTAACAAAATGTAGTTTTTTTGTTGTTGTTTCCTCAATGATTCAAATCTTTTTGAGACAATTATGTCTGACTCAAAATCTACATTTTAAGGTAAGTGGAAAAATCTCAAAGGCCAAACTCTATTTCACCAAACAGGCAGCTCAGTGCCCATGCACATAGACATGGGCCAGGCATAATAGATGCTCAATCAAATCCCAAGGAAACCTTAAGGAGTTATTTCAATCAGGAAACTGTGATGGGTAATATGTTTCTGGATGGAGTATTTTCCAACTGTTCTTTAAAATGGTAGCCCAGTCCTCTGCAGAATTACTTGTGTTCCTGATCATCTGTGCTCTACCATTTAATATCTGCAATCACATTTTCTGAGACAGTGACTTTAGGCTGTGAGAAAGATGAGGAAGGAAAAGGAATTGTGAGGGGAAACCTGTCTGAAATGACAGGATTGCTGGCATTTTTAAAACTTGGTCTATTCTGAGTCTTGCCCACACCCCCGACCCTGGTATAATCAAACATACCTTTGAAGAAAAAGTAAACGGAAACAGCAGGGGTTATTTAGATGCATTTATTTAACAATCAGGCCAGCCAGGCCTTGCAGTGACCTGATGAGATTTCAAAAGCTTTGTTCTCAGCAAACTCCAGATTTTTTAATGTAGACAGGAACCTGGCGCCTCCTGCAGTAGAGATTTAAAAAAAAATAATCAGCTTAAGCTTTACTGACAAAAAAGAAAAACAGTGGGGAAAAAAAGCTTCATATAAAGTAGAGAGGTTTGAGATTTATAATCTTTTATCTATCTTTCATTCATTTATCCATTCACTTACTCATTAATTCATCAAATATTTATTGATTACTATTATATACACTAAGGATACAACAGAAAGGAAAAATATCTGTCCTTACAGTTTTTACGTATCTAGTGGCGTGTTACAGTGAAATTAACCTCAAATCAATTGTTGCATTTTTTGCTCCGATGCCTCTGCCTTCACCACCAGGTTTCTATCCAGGCTGATGCCTGGGCTGTTGTTGAACCTCTTAATTGATTGATGTTTCATCTTAGAGCTCTGGGGATTCATATCTGTGAGGTCTTGCAAAAGTAAATCATGTCTTTATTCCACATCATTCTTGCCAGATCTAAACATCCTCCCCTCCAGATAAAACCTCTCTGCCCCATACTACCATTCCAAACCAGTTTTCTCTTCTCTAAGCTAAATATCTCTAAATTTTATAATTGTTCCTTAGAAGAGTATTTCCAGGTCTTTAATTTTTCTAACCACTTTTTCTTTGACTATAGTGGCTTACAAAAATTTTACTTCTCTGTTACTGGAGGACATCTGACTTCCATATACTTTTATACAGGCATTTATCTGGACCTTGTTAACTCCCTTTTTTTTTTTTTTTGACAAAATCTTGCTCTGTTCCCCAGGCTAGGGTACAGTGTGCGATCTTGGCTTACTGAAGCCTCCGCCTCCCTAATTCAAGTGATTCTCCTGCCTTAGCCTTCCAAGTAGCTGGGATTACGTATGTGCGCCACCACACCCGGCTAATTTTTGTATTTTCAGTAGAGATCAGGTTTTACCATGTTGGCCAGGCTAGTCTCAAACTCCTGACCTCAAGTGATTTGCCAGCCTGGGCCTTCCAAAGTGCTGAGATTACAAGCATGAACCACCATGGCCAGCTGAACTTATTTTAAGTTTTTAACACTTTCTTGTCCCACAATCATTAACCGCTCATAATACTGATTTCCAAATCAGTTAGCATACATAAGCACACACACCCAAACAGAGTAAACAAAAAAAAAGTGCTATGCTTTTAACTCTGATTCCATAGATTCACTATCGACATATAGCTATTTAAATTTAAATTAGTTTAGGTAATATTAAATATTCAGTTTAGCAGTTGTACTAGCCACATTTACGTTAGTGTTAATCACCTTAAGGCCACTGTTCTGTGGCTAGTGGATACGTATTAGACAGCATAAACATAGAACATTTCCATCATTATAGAACGAATGTTCTATGAGAAATGCTGGTTTATGGAAAAGAATTCGCCAGTACAGATTCCCTACAAAGATATAGAAGGATGAGCAGAAGTCTTTATTGAATGTATTTGCCAAGCACATAATGACCAAGAAGACTGACTTGCAAGCCCTTGTTTGGTATTGTCTCCTTGTCTCAAACTAGGGTCAGCGTCTGGCTTTATTTACTATGTAGTAAGTTTGGGACTTTTAATCAACAGAAATAAAAGGCAATGTCATACATGAGGAAATATGTTGTTTTTGAGAAAGCAACTTTTTGTCTCTATACCTACATTTTCTTATCTGAAAATATAGGAAGAGAGGTGATGTTTTCTAGTGTACAAATGTTCCTCCCATATTTACGTATTTTTGAACAAACAAAGTGTAAGCAGAAGCTCGTAGGTTTCAGAGACTAAGAGGATAGGGCGTCCCAGCCCTCTGCTCATAGTTTAGTAATGCTTCACTCTAAATGTTAAGTGGCACTTGGAAATTTTCCAAGTCTCAAAACTATTGTTCTCTTGCCTTCTCCTCCCATTGGATGGAAATATGATGTTTGAGCTTAATGTCAAGAACATGGGACATGAGAAAACTAACAAGTGGCTTCAAATTCCTTTTACAAGTCTTGATTATGGAAACACATTCGTTACAAAGTAGAATACCAAATGTTTTTGGTCTAAAACTTCAGAATATTAGCCCTCTCATGCTGGAGACCTATTTCCACAATACTTGCTAAACTCTGAGAATTTTCTGAAATGGTTTAAAACAGCCCAAGAAGAAGGTTTGCATTATAGGAAAGGAAATTTATGCTGTGGAATATAATGGAAATTTACACAGTCATTTGAGCCTGAGTCAAAGTCTTTAACATCAAGTCAATCCCAGAAAAACTAGTCACTCGTGGAATCCCTTATATTTGTTTTGCTCAATCCACACCTTTATTTAACCCAGCATGCTTTTTTGATACTGCCAAAATTCAGAGCTCTATTTAAATAGCTTTCTGTTTTTTTTTGAAATGGAGTCTCTCTCTTGTCACCCAAGCTGTAGAGCAGTGGTGCGATCTTGGCTCACTGCAACCTCCGCCTCCCGGGTTCAAGTGATTCTCTGCCTCAGCCTCCTGAGTAGCTGGGATTACAGATGCCCACCACCATACCTGGCTAATTTTGGACTTTCAGTAGAGATAGGGTTTCTCCATGTTGGCCAGGCTGGTCTCGAACTTCTGACCTCAGGTAATCCTCTCTTCTCAGCCTCCCAAAATGCTGGGATTACAGATGTGAACCACCACACCCAGCAGGCATTTATTATTTTCCTGGATCCTTTCCTGACCCCTTTCAATAACAAAAACTATACATTTCTGCTTCACTCCTGTTGCACTTTATTTACACCAAATCTTCTGGCATTCGCCCCAAGTTATAAGAAGCCATCCTGTATGTACTTATGACGTTTTCTTAGTCATAAGCACAAGTAAGACAGGGAATATTAGCATAATGCTTGACACATGCTAAGGGTCCAGTTGCTGAGTGAAATAGGAAATCTGTGTCAAATCTATTTCTCTCTATCCCATTGCCTACATATGGACACTGAGAAAATAAAGCTTTATTGAAGCTGTCTTTCATATCCATAAGTAAAAATACATTTTTAATTGTCTAATCGATAGAATTTATATTTACATAACTGAGTGCTTTAAAAAACACAATCACTGCAACCGTTAATTTTTTAATTAATTAAAGGTATTTTATGTATATGAGATTTCTAAAAATCCAAGCTATTGACTATTTTGCTGTAATAAAAAAGTAGGCTTTTGTCATACAAGTGACTTTTTAAAAATAACATTATAATGCTAAAAATATAAAAAGGAGAAAAAGCGATAATTGTTTTTGAAAAAAGTAAATATTTTGCTTCTCTCAGGGTGGGATTCAAATTGTCAGTATATTTGAAGATAACTAACTTAAAATATATAGTTTAAAAGAAACTCAAGTTTGTACTCACTGATTTTCAAGACATAACATGCATTCATTGCCATAAGTAACTCCATTAGTCCCGCAGACAGGGTTGAATATCTTGGTGCATCCATTAACTGTATTGTAACAGTTGGGCTAAAAATTGAATTAAACAGAATCATTTCCCATCATTCTCCATTCTTGAGTTTATAGCAGAATCTCTGAAATGGTTTTAATTTCTCTGGGGCATGACTGTGATTGAAAGAATGATAATGTGTGTGGGAAGAGAAATAACCTGAGATCTGGAGACAGAAAACCTTGTTTGAAGTCATGCCTCTGCTGTTTCTAAGATGTATGACATTACAAAGTCCTTTGGCCCTTCTGAAGCTCAGTCAGTTCTTCTGCAAAATCACTATCTCATAGTGCTTGTGAGGTTTACGCAAGATAGGTGAGAAATGTTCAAGTTTTACAATTACTGCGGGTGCCGGCATCTCTCAGGTTGGCCGCACCTTGGGGCATGTTCTTCCTTGAACACTGTAGTCCACACACACTGGTCTTCTCTTAGGCACTTAAAGGCACTGGGCATCTTCCAGTGTTGGAAGGCTTTGCATTCTACTCTAGTAAGAGTTATGATCATCAAACAGGACTGTTTGTCATTGTCCTAAATGCTGTCCTAGTGCCTTTGTGTATTATTCTGTTTAAACCTCCTAACTATCCTATGAATTAAGTATTATATTCTTCTTCAGGTGAGGATAATGAGGCACAAAGCAGTAAAATCAGCCAAGGCCATGCAGCTAAGGAATTCCTAGGTTCAGAATTCAAACCTAGACATTAGAATTTCCGACCTTTAGCTCTTAACTACTTCATTCTACTACATCTCCCCACCACTTACGTTTTGCTAACACTCATTTTATTTATTTTTTTTTGGCTCAAAATGACCCTTCACTTACTTAGGAGTAAGTGATCTGATCTTACTCCCTGATCTCTCTAACTAGGCTAAGTTCGTAATGGCAGCAGAACTTTTTCATAGCACTTATCACAAATGTAATAATGTATTCATTCATGAACGTTTGGTCTATCAGCTGTCTCCCACTAGATGGAAATGTACTGAGAAGAGGCACACTTTTTCCTCTGGTTTCCAAATTTACCGAAATTACCTTTTAAACAAAAAACACTATATTTTTCTAGAAGGAGAACCTAGTTTATTATTTTCTGTTGTTCATTATAAATTAGAGCTACACCTCGGTGACTGGGAGAGCTGTATGTCAACATGGTCAAACTGGCTGTAAGGAAGAAGAGCTACTTGGAGTGAGCTTGAGAAGGCTTCCACTCCAAATACTTACCTACAGCTATCACTAGTGTATATAAAAAACCCTGTCACAGTAAGCACTATAGCACTGTATAGCACTTGCTTATGCGTCAGTGAAATTGTCCTTCAAGATAAGCCTGTGGGGTGGAACGACTATTACCGTTTGCATTTCACTGGTTAACCCTCCCTGGCATTCATACTACTGTTAACTTCAAGCTAAACTGAAAGGTGACAGTTAGGCTGCATTTTTATTGGATCAAACTGTTTCAGCCTGAGAAATAAGAAATTACAAATTTCTCTTTACCTTTCTTCCCTCGGGTTCAGCTCCAGTGTTACCTAGAAATAAACCAGACCTGTTAAGTTGGCTCCTAAATGAGAGAAGTCAGAGCTATTCTTTGTCAGAATTCTCTGCTTTCATTGTAGACTGTGGCTTCTTTACTGGGCTCTTTACCCTTTCCATATTCTGTAATCTTCCAAAAGTATCCTGAACCCCTCGCCTGACAAAACCTTAAAATAATTAAGTAAAACTTTGATTATGACCAAAGTATCTCGATTTAATGTTTTAGAAAGTTGATCAATTTCCTTGAAAATAGAAATTATGTACTTACTGCTGGAAATGTATCAGGCATTGAGCAAATTAACTTTTGAACACTCACTAACATTCACAAAACCAGTTACTAGATCTTTAATCTTGCAACTAGTGAAGTATAATTTTTATCTCAGTTTACAGCTGTTAAGTATGGAGAGTTTTTATAATTAGCTGTGACACAGTTATCACAAGCAGTAACCAGGTCTTCTGATGCAAAATTAGCTTTTTCAATTACATTTAAATCCCCTTTCATAAGTAATGTTAAAAAATAGAATTCTTTTGCCAACTCACCACAAATTCCCAAAGAGCTATTTCCAACAGTTGTATCATATGGACTATGGGTCAACTCACATTTGTAGAGTTTACAGGTAGTCAAAATACCTCATCTGCATTCCCCAGAAAATAACAGAAGTTTTGCTGACAACATGTAGGGAATGATGACTATGGATGAGTTCATGGAAGGGAAAGGGAACTAATCTGATAGCATCCAAATGAGGAAATATTGGTAAAATTTAATTTTAATATTGACAATCTTTAAGGTGATCTGGGTAAGGAAGTAGCTCTTTATATCTAAATGTAATGAAAATTAGTGAGGCATCTATGATCTTGGTGAAGTTCCCCTGGGATAGTCAGAACTTGTTGTTGGGGGCCCACTGGCTTTTAGAATCTAGTTGAGTCTAAAAACTGATGAGCAAGTGCTCATCACAGGCATGTGTTTGTATTAATTAACATGCATGAGCAGAGGAAAAGGGAACACTAACTGCTACCATAAATATTCAGCTAATACAACAAACAACATTCTTCCTTTTCTTAGCAAAGTGCTGATTTGGCTCTCTGTAGGATCCTTCACTACATCAGAAGTGAAGTTGAAAATGTTAATAAATTCCAGTGATAAAAAGGAAACTGATCTTGACTCTGCGGGTTCAGAGTTGCCTGTCAACATTGTCAAGTTGCAGTTGGGGGTATATGTGCACCACGTATTCAAGCAGAATGTTTCCTTTCAAAACACTCTGCTGGTCAAAAATAATTTTTCAAAGTAAAACATGTAACTTTATTTGTTGTCGACATAATTTACATTGCAAGAAAATCCTAAGGAATCTATAAAAAAAAAAACCAAAATTTTAGAATTAGTGAATTTAGTTACACTATAGTATATAATGTAAACACACAAAACACAGTTGTATTTCCAGATACTGATAAAGAATACTGGAAATTGAAAATAAAAAAATCCCCTTTATATCACATATATTAGCTATTCAGGGATAAAGCTGACAAACTGTACATGATTCCAGTACACTGAAACCTATGCAACACAAAAAAAATTTTAAATCAGCCAAATCATGCCTTTTATACCGAAGAACTGGAAGCCATTTTATCTGTTTTATGCAATTCCATGAGAATTTAAAATTTATAATTTGGCCTTACACATTAAAGAATTAGAAGTATACTTAAAATATTTTTACCCTTTTTTCTCTACCACATTCCTCCAAAGGGCCAGCCACATCACTAGAGAAAAATCACTTTATCTCTGGGCAATTCTTACTAGGAGACTTGCTTTCCTTACAGTAGGTTAAAAAATTCCTTCTAAAAAATAATTCTTATCTGTTGATCTTATTTCATCTTATCTGGTCCAAAAGATGTCTCGAAGACCAGACTACATCAAAAATCCAGAAGATAAAGTGCTCCACAAAGCAACAGCTCAGAAAGGTTTTATTCAAATTTGAAAAATCTGCAAAAACACTTACCAGATAGACTCAACAGGACCAAAGCACTGAGAAGACAGATAACTGTTACCCTCATGGCTGAAATTCTGCGTCCAGAGGTCACTTGAAAGCTGCACTGCACTTGCCACGTCTCCTCAGAAGCCTGGGACTGGAAGGGTCGTATGGCAGATGGCAGCAAGGCCCCACCTGCCAGACTATATCACAGATCTCCCTGGTTATTGATTGACTTTGTGTCGTAGCCTGGCCTCCAGGTTCTGGGAATGTCACCTGTGTAAGAAAGGTCAAAGGACCCAGGGGGGCCTGAAACATGCAAGACAAATATTTTGTCAGAAAAATGGTTCTGGTGGTTAGTTAGTTTAATCCCTAACTCCCTCTATGTTTGTGGGAATGCCATTCCGTTCCCAAGCTCGTTTTCGCACCTTTAAGGTGATCTCAAAGATCCCTTCCACTCTGTAGTTCTGGATAGATGAGCAGGTATGGATAACTAAAAGGCCCTCTCCATTCTTTCTTCCTTTCCTCCACTCTTCCTTTCTTATTCTTTTTTCTCTTTTCTCTATTTTTCCATCACCCATTCACAAAGTCTAAAGTAGCTGATGGAGTGGCAGATGAGAGAGAGAGCAAGAGAGAGAGAGAGGACTCAGTTCCCTGAAGAGTGTATTCTGGAGCTAGAGGTTGCTTGTTGGGGCCACTTTTGCTGTGCTTCTGTGTATGACTCTGGAAACTGAAATAATAATATCTAACTCAAAGGGTTACTCTTTCATTGGAGACTGTGTGCTGGGTGTCTACCATGCGTTCTTAGAGGACAGTTCTCCATTCTCTCTCATGTTTGTGTGTCTTCTGAGTAGAGGTACTGACTACCTTTGTTTCAGACTATCTTTTTAAGGGGTATTTGTGCACCCTTAAAATAACCTTAGAAAATACGTAATTTCTCCATCTGCATCAAAAGGCAGGTTGGTTTACTGTTTAGCGTAATAAAGTTAATATCTCCTGCTAGGGCAAAGCTCATGTTAATTGCCCTTTTTAAAAGACTTCAGGTTTTTAAGAGCTTGGCTTTGCTTTCCTTTAACACACTGTGCTTTCTCTGAGTATCACTTGATGCTCTTCATAGTGCCCTGTGGAAATCGGGGCTTGGGAAACCAGAACAAATTCCAACACTCTGGCTGTTGCTATGGAATAATTAAGTCCCTTATCTCTGAGCCAGGAGTCTGTGCCTTCTGCCAGAAGCCATTGTAATGTGGCAGGCTAACTTCTTACCCTCCAAGCAGGATGAAATCTGAAATCCTTCCCAAGTCATGACAAGAACTATAGTTATCTCTTGGGACAAATCAGTAAATAAAAATAATAATCTCTGTCTTCATGGAGTTTCCATTGCATTTTTGTTGTGGGAGACAGGTGACAAAAAATAATAAATGATTATAAAATGTATCAGATAAATATTATGGATAAAATGATAGGAAGGATAAGGGTGCTGGAGGGTTTGGGAGCAATGTCTCAGTGTCATCAGAGAAGGTCTTGCTTTTCAGGTGACATCAAACAGAAACATGAAGGAAATGAGGGTTCGAACTGTGCAATTATTCCAAGGATGTGCATTTCAGACAGAAAGAATGGTAAATGCAAAGGCTCTGAGGCTGACGCTGGCTTGGCACGTTTGAGAAATATCCAGGAGGACAGTCTGGCTTGAGCAAAGTGATCGAGGGCAAAATGGGAGATGAAATAAAGGAAGCAGTGAGGGCCTGTATCTAGTGCAGGCTAGAGTCAGGACTCTGGTTTTTATCACAGGGAAGCTTTGGAAGTGTTTAGTTCTTGACACCGTGACTTGGATATCTTACAGATACCTCAACTCTCATATGTCCTGTACTACTGTTGTAATCTTTCACCACGATATTTTTGTCTTTATTCTCCCTACAGCTTTTTTTCTTTCCAGTAAATCACTCAAGCCCAAACCTCATTGTTCTCCCTGCTACTTCCCTTTCCCCTTTCTGTGCATCATCTTCCACACTTTGCTACTAAGTTGTCTTCTGGGATCCATGTACAAAATAACCTCAATCCCGGACACTTCTCATCAGCTTCCACTGTCCTATCTAAGATGATGCCACCATGTCCCCCCTGGGTTTCTGCATCTCCTTCAAAGAGTTTCTCGATATTTATTGTTATTTCTTCCTTAAAGCTGCTGCTCTTAGAATGGTGAAGGGATCTTTATGGCTGCAAATTTGATAATGTCTCTGTCCAGTTTCTCATTGTTCAAAATACTCAGAAAGAATTTAGGTTCTACATGACTTGGCTCCTTACTGTGTTTATTCTCCTTACTGCTCAATCTCATCCTTTCCTTGCTACATTGGTCATTTCTCTGTTACCCTTTACTAGGACCAAAAACAAAACAAAACAAAACAAAAAAGCTTTTCATCTTCTAAGGTTAAAAGGTTAAATGGTATTTTCTCATGAAGCCATTCTTTCTTTGCTCCTTTCTGCATCTAGATAAATCCATCCTATTGTATGATTTCATAAAAGCCTTCATTGCTTTTAAAATAATTCTAACTCTATAGCTCTTTGTATAATTATCACACATCTTTTTACTTTAAGGGAGTAAATACAGTTGCTTTATTTATTGTAGCACCTAACAAAGTGTCTGGGAAATAGTAGATACTAAATAAATACTTTCTGAAAACATAAATTAAGTGAAAAATGCATATATTTCTGAAGATCAAGATTTATGCCTTGTTCATTCCTGTGTCTCCAGTGCCTCCAGTTGAGTAATTATTCATTGGTTCATCATTTGGCCTTTTATTCGTTCAACTATTAGTATATTCAAATATTCATCAAGTCCCTGCTATATAAAAATTTTTGGCAGAGTGCTAGGGAAATGAATATGATGTCTGCCCTCACGGAGTTTAGTCTTAGCATTGATAGCTCTTGGTTGAATCTGATTTGATTTGATTTGAAATGAAAACATATTGGTTCTTTTTGTCTCAAATCATTATTTAAATGGTAGTTTTGTTGCTAGTAAGAAACTTCCAATAACCACTGAAAAGGAGTGTTAATATGTGAAAAACTGATTTTTTTCTTGTGTCTCACAAGCAGTGTGGGGAGAAGGGAACTGGCTGGGATTTGGTAACAGAAACTCTTTAGATAATAGTAACATCAGTAATAACTTTAGATTTAGGCCTGCCTGATGCCAAAGCCTGGGTTCCTTTCACCAAACAGCGCTTTTTAAACATTTTGACTGTGAACGTAAAGTAAAAATTTTGGATTATGGCCTAGTATATGTAGACCCATGAACAGACAAACACAGTTGTTAAGAAAAAAAGTCTTATTATATATGAGGACTCTTGATACTTTTTTATCCTATTCCATCTCGGTTCACCAAGCCTAATCTGCAATGAGAAAAACATGTCACTAAAGAAAGGTATTCTGTGGACCCCAAACAATCTTGTTTTTTAAATCACTACAATACTAAGAAACAATTCTAGTTAGAAACTGGCCCTAAGTTTGTAATAGGAAATGGGCTTGTGTAGACAGCAAGTTAAAGAGGATAAACAAAGCCCATGGAGACAGGGGCCTGTCTCCAATTATGAATCTGCCATTTCAGCTGTGACGTGACTGGGTAAAACAGTGTTCTCAATTACAAAAATACACATACAGTATTCTTTGGTGTGAGAATAAACCTAGAAACTGTAAGTAAATATTGTGCAAAAATATTATTCTTCACATCTCCAGAAATTGTGATTGCTGTCTAGTAATAATATCACCCTCCTTGCATGAATTAGATTAATAGAAAATATATTGAGGCCTCATATGATCAATTCTTGGCAGAATAAATATTGTTTGCCCTGGGAGATAAGGAGTGCACTGACCACAGAAATCCTGCTACCGTGCTAGACGATCAGTCATATTGAATGTGTTCACATTGCTCAACCTTGTGTAAATTTTTTCCTTCTTTACCTCTCTGAGTACATATTTATGCATGTCTATCTTTGAGAACTCAAGCAAACATATTATGACGTACTCCCCTCTGATTCAAGGGCTAATTATTTACCCGAGTAAAGAAAGATGACAAAACTCAAGACAATTGCTCTAATGAATGTTGTTGATACGTGCTAGAATGGGAATGTTGGCCTGGCACCTGCTGATTTTCACATTCTGTGCCCAAAGTTTAACTAGTAAGAAAAATGACAGAAACTAGAGCTATACAGCTTATTATATTTAGCCTGGCATTTGGAGACCTCCTTGACATAGCTGCATCTTAATTCTTCAGCTTGTATTTTTCATTACTTAAGGAATTTCGTGACTTTTCATAAATGACCTCTTCTTTTTATTCCACTGCTTGTTCTCCAAATAGCTTCCATGGTTTTGAATGTATCCATCCTCTACAGCTTGGCTCAAATGTCTGTGGTGCTTGATGCAATTAGGAATGATTTTCTCACTTTCCTTTGCCACTCATAGCAGTTTGTAAAGCTATCACTTAATAATCACATGGATTACATCCGCCTCATCATTATCACTATAACCACTATGAATATTTTTCAAAACTTGCTATTCATCAATCGCTGCAGTATTTTACTTTCATCATTTTTAATCCCAAAAACATTGTTATTTCTCTTTTATATGAAAGGAAAATAAAGCACAGAGATTTCAGTTTTCTTGTTCCTGGTCACAGAGACCATATTTACTGATCGTGTGTGTGTGTGTGTGTGTGTGTGTGTGTGTGTGTGTGTGTGTAAACTTAATGTCATGGTTAGAACATTGGATTAAACTCCAAGAAGCCAGGATTCTTAATTTTTTTTTTTGAGACAGAATTTCACTGTTGTTACCCAGACTGGCATGCAATGGCATGATCTCGGCTCACTGCAACCTCCGCCTTCTGGGTTCAAGCGATTCTCCTTCCTCAGCCTCCCGAGTAGCTGGGACTACAGGCATGCACCACCATGCCCAGCTAATTTTTGTATTTTTAGTAGAGACAGGGTTTCACCTCACTGACCAGGATGGCCTCGATCTCTTGACCTCGTGATCCACCCGCCTCGGCCTCCCAAAGTGCTGGGATTATAGGCGTGAGCCACCGAGCCGGCCAGGATTCTTAATTTAATATTGTCATTGACAAACTGATGTTTTGCAAGGTCCCTTTGCTGCCTTCAACTTCCTTAGTTAGGTATATGTATTACAAGCACCTTCTACTGAGTAGCTTAAAATTTCACCCTCTTAATATCTTTTGAAGAACAAAAGCTCTGAATTTTAAATGAGTTCAATTCAGCAATCTCTTCCTTTCTCATATGTGTTTTTATGTACCCTGTTAAAGAAAAATTTTCCTGACTCAAAATCATGAAGATATTCTATATAATTCTAGAAAATCTATAATCCACTGTAACTAGTTTTTGTGAATGGCATGGGTGAGTGTCCATATTCCATTTTTCCCACATAGATTTGTGGACAGTCAAGCCATGTTCAATAATTGAAAATATCACTGTAATTCAGTGTCACTCTTGTCAGAAACCAAGTGGCCACATAATGGTGGTTATGTTTCTAGAGCCTATTCTCTTTCGTCTATCCTTGCTCAGATACCATATTTGACTTTTCACCCAATATACTTTGCTTTCTGTATAACACCTGCTTGTCCCTCCTGTCACTCACTTTCCCCACCAGAATGCACCGCCCTTTTTACTGTTATGCACGCTAGATAGCAGCCTTCTCTCTCATGATGCGTTTTCTTTGCTATTGGTGAATGTCTCTTGACTCTGAGGAGGCCCACAGAGAATGTGGGAAATCTACCTTGACCTATCTATCAGATCATTTTGGTTTAATTGAAACAGGGTCTTTATCTGATACCACTAAGAATTTAACTGGAGTTGAAATGGTCTTCTCTTTCTTGGGCTTGCTTTTTGATAGTCAAAGAGTGTTGAAGATAGTGGAGATTAACAAATCACTGTGTCAGTGACGGACTGAGCTTGGATACTCCTCATGAGTCCAATCAACTGGCTGTTTTAGCATCATATCGTCATCATCATCATCAGTCCCATAGTTACACTTAGGGAATGTGAATGCATTTTTTTTTCAACAACACAGTTTTTTTTTTTTTCATTTTAATTTCACTTATTTATTCATTGTCATGCATTTCAACCAACTATGAGCCAGGTTCTGTGCCACAAACTGAATTATGGTGCAGAATAAAACAGATACAGCCTTGGTCTGTGCTCATATAAAACTTAGTAACATCTTATACTCTGGTAAGGGGGATGCTTTAAGGGGGTATGCTTAGATTTGCGGAAGCATACACATCCATTTGGGGGAAACACAAAGTTCAGATAAAGCAATGAAACAATAGATGAATCATTGGATAAGAAGATACAACAAAAGCAGTTGTGGTGAGCTGCAGAAGCTCATGTGATCTGGTTGTCTTGGTTATACCTCAGAAGTCTGTATCCTCTACTCTTTTCTCTAGAGATCTGTCTCATCTTTCTCCACTTCTATCCACTTCTATTTCCATTCATTATTCAGCTTTGCTTCTGATTCTGCTATTCTTCTGTCTCCATATCATATTCTCAAGTATTTTATTGAAGTATCTTAAAACTGTTGGTGTCGTAGAAAAGATCAGGGAAAGTGTTCAAAATATTAAATTTAGAATGACTGGAGCATAACTGATTGTCTTGTGAATCTGGCATTACCACGCAGGCGAAGAGCTCCCCTTCTAATGCTGCTTGCGTGAAACAGGGTCCCATTGCAATAGTGTCTCCCTTGTCCATTTTCCAATTTATTGCGGGAGGAGCTCAGGGGAAGCCTCTCCTGCCTGTGTGGCACTTTTACCAGGTAATTTCAGGGTGACTGTGCAGGCTCTTCACCTTCGTTTTCAAGGGTTCCATCGCATTCTGTTGCAGCGTTCCTCATGTAAGAGCACCAGCTGCCAAGTCTGTCCCGTAGACTCTGGCTGGCTTTGCAGTATTTTCTTCATTGATTCCTTATGCTGTAAATTCCCAGTGTGTAGTGCTCCCCTCCCTGTGTCCATGTGCTCTCATCGTTCAACACCCGCCTATGAGTGAGAACATGCGGTGTTTGATCTTCTGCTCCTCTGTCAGTTTGCTGAGAATGATGGTTTCCAGGTTCATCCATGTCCCCACAAAGGACCCAAACTCATCGTTTTTGATGGCTGCATAATATTCCATGGTGTATATGTGCCACATTTTCCCTATCCAGTCTATCGTTGATGGGCATTTGGGTTGGTTCCAGGTCCTTGCTATTGTAAACAGTGCTGCAATGAACATTCGTGTACACGTGTCCCTATAGTAGAACGATTTGCAATCCTTTGGATATATACCCAGTAATGGGATTGCTGGGTCAAATGGAATTTCTATTTCTATGTCCTTCAGGAATCGCCACACTGTTTTCCACAATGGTTGAACTAATTTACACTCCCACCAACAGTGCAAAAGTGTTCCAACTTCTCCACATCCTCTCCAGCATCTGTTGTCTCCAGATTTTTTAATGTTCGCCATTCTTACTGGCGTGAGATGGTATCTCAATGTAGTTTTGATTTGCATTTCTCTTATGACCAGTGATGATGAGCATTTTTTCATATGTTTGTTGGCCTCACGTATGTCTTCTTTTGTAAAGTGTCTGTTCATATCCTTTGCCCACTTTTGAATGGGCTTGTTAGTTTTTTTCTTGTAGATCTGCTTTAGTTCTTTGTAAATTTTGGATATCAGCCCTTTGTCAGATGGGTAAACTGCAAAAATTTTTTCCCAATCTGTTGGTTGCCGATTCACTCTAATGATTGTTTCTTTTGCTGTGCAGAAGCTGTGGAGTTTGATTAGGTCCCATTTGTCTATTTTGGCTTTTGTTGTCAATGCTTTTGGTGTTTTGGTCATGAAGTCCTTGCCTACACCTATGCCCTGAATGGTTTTGCCTAGATTTTCTTCTAGGGTTTTTATGGTGTTAGGTCTTATGTTTAAGTCTTTAATCCATCTGGAGTTAATTTTAGTGTAAGGTGTCAGGAAGGGGTCCAGTTTCTGCTTTCTGCACATGGCTAGCCAGCTTTCCCAACACCATTTATTGAACAGGGAATCCTTTCCCCATTGCTTGTTTTTGTCTGGTTTGTCAAAGATCAGATGGTTGTAGATATGTTGTGTTGCCTCCGAGACCTCTGTTCTATTCCATTGGTCTATATCTCTGTTTTGGTACCAGTACCATGTTGTTTTGATTACTGTAGCCTTGTAGTATAGTTTGAAGTCTGGTAGTGTGATGCCCCCCGCTTTGTTCTTTTTGCTTAGAATTGACTTGGCTATGCGGGCTCTCTTTTGGTTCCATATGAAGTTTAAGGTGGTTTTTTCCAGTTCTGCAAAGAAGGTCATTGGTAGCTTGATGGGGATAGCGTTGAATCTGTAAATTACTTTGGGCAGTATGGCCATTTTCACGATATTGATTCTTCCTAACCATGAACATGGAATGTTTCTCCATCTGTTTGTGTCCTCTCTTATTTCGTTGAGCAGTGGCTTGTAGTTCTCCTTGAAGAGGTCCTTTACATTCCTTGTTAGTTGTATTCCTAGGTATTTTATTCTCCTTGTGGCAATTGTGAATGGAAGTTTGTTCTTGATTTGGCTCTCTTTAAGTCTGTTATTGGTGTATAGGAATGCATGTGATTTTTGCACATTGATTTTGTATCCTGAGACTTTGCTGAACTTGCTTATCAGTTTCAGGAGGTTTGGGGCTGAGACGATGGGGTCTTCTAGATATACAATCATGTCGTCTGCAAATAGAGACAATTTGACTTCCTCCTTTCCTATTTGAATGCCCTTTATTTCTTTTTTTTGCCTGATTGCTCTGGCTAGAACTTCTAATACTATATTGAATAGCAGTGGTGAGAGCGGGCATCCTTGTCTGGTGCCACATTTCAAGGGGAATGCTTCCAGTTTTTGCCCATTCAGTATGATATTGGCTGTTGGTTTGTCATAAATAGCTTTTATTATTTTGAGATACGTTCCATCGATACCTAGCTTATTGAGGGTTTTTAGCATAAAGGGCTTCAACAACACAGTTTTAAGGCCAAGTTAATGTTAGCTGACTGTGTCAACATGCCTTTCCAGGGTCTGAAATCATTCACTAGAATAGCTATATTCCTCCTAGGATTGAGGAGGATAAGAATCATCCATTTCAACTCTCCCTGCGATGTTTGAATTCCGTCTGTTCACTAGAGGGTGTCTAGCCAATGCTGAAATCCTCAGGTGATGGGGAATGGCAGTTCCTTACCATGAGCTGAAGCCTGTCCTTCTGGAATTTCCATCTAGTTATCCTAATCTTTGACTATAAAACAATTCTGCTTTATTGTCTACAGGCTGCTTCTTCAAATATTTGTTAATAACTACTATAGTCCACTCTAAAAATTCTGCTTTTGCGATATAACCCAGTCCATCATTACTTATCATTTGATACTGTCCCAAGTTTTTCTTCCTTAGAATGATTCCATGAGTCTTTGTGCTTTCTAAAGAGGACAGTCTACAGTGTTCTTCCCGAACAGTTTGTCCAGCATAGTGGCCTTCAGTACCCTCCTCCCCAACTCACTGTGAGCACTAAGACCTGAATAATGATGTCTAAAATCTTGTTCATTATCTTTCAACTCTAAGTTATACTTTTAATTACCTTGTGACATGAACTCATGAGCTTTATCTACATCTTTGTTTTTTCTCCTAATGAGATGCTGCTAAGTTTCTTCTTTCAGTTCTGTCCTTTTGCTGGCAAAAGGTTTCAGCACATCAGTTTCTCTGGGGTAAACCAGATGGGGAAATGCCTCAACCTTGCCACTTCCTTTGCTCATGGCAATTTTATAACTAATGTATTTTTTATTCAACAAACGCTTATCTAGATTTAATATATGTTGCGTGTTGGTAGAAGAAATATGTAAATTTCATTCAAAGTAAATTACAAAGTAAAAAAAAAAAATAAGGAAATGGAAACAAAGAAAACAACCTCTGTTTCAATAAGTTTTGCTTTAACAGAAGTGGGGAAGGGAGGTGTTGCTGAAAGTGGACATGGAATTAAAAAGGGTTTTAAGGTGGGAAACCACATACTTGAAATGGGGATGTTTGAAGACAGCTGTCTGGCCCATTATGAACAATCTTTTTTAAAGGCTCAAAACTCTTACTTCCTTTAATCAGTAACTAAGGTGGAAAGAAAATAATGCCATAAACCCTTTATAGAGCCTTCTAGTATGGAACATATAAAAGGCAAGCGATAACTATTTACAATTGGGGTAGTAAGGAAGAAAACAGCTTGAGACCATCATATTTTTGAACAAAGTACTGCTTAGAAAGATCAAAAGGAACTGTAGAACTCAAAAGGAAAATTTCTCCCAGGACCAGGAATTCTAGCAGCATATTTCCAAACACAGCTACTGAAGAAGCACTTTTCAGAATCATGTGAATGTGGTTTTGCCTGCTTTGGCTGCTCCCAAGGGTGCAAAGCGGGAATGGTGATCCTCTGCCACACAGAAAGGGTTGCCCCCTCCTCTACGTAAACTCTGCACTTAAGCGTGTCTCTGCTATAGCACATTAAACTGAAAATTCCAATTTTTCATTTTTTCTATTCGTCTCCTTTACTAAACTCCTGAATGTCATGGCCTTTTATCTCCAGAGTCAAGTACACTGTTAGAGCCAGTGGCACCTGACAACATGGGTGAAATCCATGTCTTCTAAGCATTTGTGGGCATAGTATACTTTAATAAGATTGCAAAGGAATGGTGGAGGTAATTGCATCACACACTAGACCACAAAATATTTAAAAAAAAAAAAATCAGCCTTTATAATTACTCTTAACTGTAAGTATTTCTTGGTCATTTCTCACCAAGCAGTATCCAAACTTACAAACGTTGCTTACTCCTTCTTTATGCTCTTTTCTACCCTCTCCAGCCAGGAATGAGACAAGCAGTTTCTTTCCTTGTCTAGAACAGAACCAGATGACATCTTGGCTCCGGAGATACCACATCCAACAAGCTCTTTTCAGGATATTTTCCCAAAAAAGACAATTCTGAGGGAATAAAACCTTTTGGGCCAATGGGGAATTTTTTGAAACCCCTGGCATGGGAAGAGGTCAACATGAGTACTTTAACCATATCAGGAGGCTGTGTTCAAAGTTTCAGTTAGCAACTGAAAGTTACTATTCAACCACATTCTGATACTGCCTGCAAGTTCAATAGAAACTAGGAAACAAACAACCACCAGAAAGAGAAAATTAGATGACTCATGGTCACAAGCCCTCTCCCCACTCAGGACTAGGGGACAAACACTTAGTAACTCAAAATTACTTGGAGATGTAATTGTTGGCAGCCATGGCCAACAACAGCAACCCCCTCAGGTGCCCTTCCATGCTGTGAAAGCTTCACTTTCGCTTGTGCGATAAACTGCATTGCTGCTCACTCTCTTGGTCTTCCAACTCTTGTTTAGAGCTGTAACACTCACCATGGGGTTAAGGCTCTCTGTTCGATTCTTCGAGCAAGGGAAGGGAAGAACCTGAACCCAGAGCCCAAGCTGGACATGGAGAAAGGCCCTTCTCAGGGCCCTCCTTGGACCCAGCAACCATGTATTCAGCCACGATTCTTTCTCTAAAATAAATTCTGATGCCAGCTGTAAAGATAATAACATTTCCAGCATGTTGTTTAATGACTGAAAGTCTAATCCTTGGAGAATGACAGACCTCAGTTCAAACCTCTATGTGACTTTGAGCTAACCTTCACAATTATGATCCTTAGTTTTCACATTTTTTCCTCCAAATCCCCTCAGGCTGGATGGGTTTTGAAAATCAATTTTTTTGGTAAACTTTAAAAATGTTATATGATGCAGGAAAGCCCAGTGGTGCCTGGCACAGCACTATTTAATCAAATATACCAATAATTCTTTGGCAAAGCATATAGCGTAAAGAAAATAATTACCTTAAATCATCTCTAGACAAATTCTGCTGTCAAATAAGTTACAGAATGAAACAAAGCAAAAAATTCTGGTTTTTGGATCTCTGTGTGGTTTGAAATGAGGAATTAGGGACGGTGGACCTGTAGCTTCTTTGTGGAGTTGTTATGAGAAATAAAAACATAATGCCTTTACGTAGGGCTCATAGCTCAGACCAGGACAGCAAAAGCTTAATAAATGCCTGTGCCTACTGCTATTGCTGCCATATGGTGGCTCATGTCAAATCTGAGATCAACTCCCTGCCCTTTCTCTTTCCTTTTATTGATATAATCTTTCCTTATTGTATGTTCAATTTACAGGAAACTTCTGAAACTGCTGTTACATTAACTTCTTTTGTTGTTGTTGTTTTGAGACTGAGTCTCACTCTGTCACCCAGACTGGAGTGCAGTGGTGCGATCTTGGCTTACTGTAACCTCCTTCTTCTGGGTTCTAGTGATTCTCCTGCCTCAGCCTTCTGAGTGGCTGAGATTACAGGTGAGCACCACGACGCCCACCTAATTTTTGTATTTTTAGTGGAGAAAGCATTTCACCATGTTGGCCAGGCTGGTCTCGAACTCCTCACCTCAGGTGATCCACCTGCCTCAGCCTCCCAAAGTGCTGGGATTATAGACATGAGCCACTGATCCTGGCCACATTAACTTTTCTTACAGGGGCAAGCCGTCTGTGTTAGAGGCCACCTGTCTTGAACCCAGAAGAGTTTTGTGAATGCCTCCCATCAGCTTTTTTCAGTGATAGACCTCTAAGTCTCATTTTTCAGCAGCTTTGCTCTTCTCCCAATCTGGCACTGATCCCCTACAGCAATCATTAACAGCAATCATTAACTAAATGTTCAAACATAAGACAAGGAAGCATCCAGTTGAGAAACATGTTTACTGGAAGAAAAAAATATTTTTGTAACATATGAAAACCAAAGAAGAATTCTATAGCTAAAGGTAGTTACGTATATCTGGGGCCAAAAGATCAATTAATGAATAACCACGTTCCAGATAAGGAAGTTCAGATGAGGGTAGAATAACCATAGCAAGAAGTAGAGTGTATGAAGATCGTGAAAACAATTTCAGTAGATTCTGGCTTCTGGTCCCACACTCTTAACTAAACCTCTTACATTTTATTAATGAATTTATTCTTGCCAACTCATATGACCTTTTTTACCCTTTCTCTCTTTTCTTGATGTATTGTATATGTCTCCAGACTCTGGTTGGCTTCACTGTACGGTAGCACATTTCCACATAATGCCCTGATATCATTTTAACCATACTTTATAAAACACACCTGATTACATTTTTTTGGACAATTCTCCTTTCCCAAATTTCTCCAGTTCTCTTGAGAGCATTGTCATTATTTCAAATCTTAGGTTTACACTCTCCTTGGATCTTGTTCTTTGGTTTTCCATGGCCCTTGATCTAATCTGTCATCAATTTTCCTAATTGATCTTTCATCTACATTCATCTTTCTATTCATCTTCCATCACTCTAGGCCTGGGGTATTTCCCCATGGTTTTTCAGATGGTCTCTCCTACTTGCTATAGGCTATGCATCTCATGGTCCTGAAGGGGCAGAGGACCTGGACTGGCAACTTGATCTGCCACTCACCAACACTGTGATCTCTGTCCCCTCTTTTTCTCACCAGCCTTCTATTTCCCCTAATATAGTCACTGTATTAGTCTGTTCTCATGCTGCTAATAAAGACATATTCAAGGCTGCATATTTTATAAAGGAAATAGGTTTAACTGACTCACAGTTCCACATGGCTGGAGAGGCCTCAGGAAACTTACAACCATGGCAGAAAGGATAGCAAACCCATCCTTCTTCACATGGCAGCAGCAAGGAGAAGTGCCAAGCAAAGGGGAGAAAAGTCCCTTATAAAACCATCAGACGTTGTGAGAACTTACTCATTATCAAGAGAACAGCATTATGGTAACCAACTCCCATGATTAAGTTACTTCCCTACTGGGTCCTTCCCATAACACATGAGGATTATGGCAACTAGAATTCAAGATGATATTTAGGTGGGGACACAGCCAAACCACATCAGTCATCAAACCATGTTAAACCTACTTCCAAAATCTTGACTCTGTCTCCATATTTATTTTACTGATTCTTCCTTCATTCAGACCTTTATCAACTTGTTCAAGTTGCCTAGCTGTTCTCATTGCATCCTGCTATTTTAAAAATATAAATTTATTTTAGGATAGTTTTAGATTTGTCAAAAAATTGAAAAGTTCATACAGAAGATTTATGCATATCCCTAACCCAGTTTTCCTTATTCTTAACATTTTACATTGCCTGGGTACATTTTTCAAAACTATCAAAACGAACACTGGCATATTACTATTAATTAAACACCATACTTCATTATGATTTCTACTAAACATACTTCGTTAGTTTTTCTACTAATGTCCTTTTCCTGTTCCAGGAGCTCATCTAGGATACAACATCACATATAGTGGTTGTGTTACCTTAGTCTCTTCTGTCACAGTTCAGAAAAGACTAAGGAAACGCAGTCATTAAATGTGGGAAAAAATGAGGAATAACTGATTTTCCTTAGTCTCTTCTGATTTGTGACAGAAGAGACTAAGGAAAATCAGTTATTCCTCATTTTTTATTACCTGGATAAGTTTTGAGTAGTCAGGTATTTTTTCAAATATTCCTCAATTTATTAAATTTTTTTTTTTTTTGGTCATGAGTAGACTGGAGTTAGGGATTTGGGGAAAGAACTTCCAAATTAATGAGGTCAGATACGTTTCCCGTCAGATATTATGGATACATGCTATTAATGTGACTTGTCATACGTGATGTTAAACTTTATCATCTGGTCCAGATGGTGTTTCTCAACTATAAAACTAGTTTTGACCTTCTTTTCACAGCCTATTATTTGGAAGAAAGCCAGTACGCGCAGCCCACATTGGGGAGTGGGGAGGTAAGCTTCACCTCTTTGAAAGAGTATCTCCATAAACTATTTCAAATTCCTCTATAAAGAACATACGTCTCTTCCCCTTACTGATATATTTTTATGTATTTAGTGAAAGATTTATATCTGTATAAATACTGAGACAAATGAGTACAAAGTCTCATGAATATGTATTTAATATTTTGGTTATAATTCAATAACATACTATTTATTTTGGGGATCAAATTGTTCCAGGTTTGGCCATTTGATTGAGTGAGCTTTCAGCCTGGATCCTATAGCCCCTGACATACTTTTATTTTACATTCATTTTGTTTTTTGAGAATTTTATTTTTGGGCACTACATGATGCTCAACTCTGTCTCTCTGTCTGTCTCTCTCTCTCTCTCTCCATATATATACATATATATTAGTTTTAAGAAAACATTAAAAAATTTTCATTATATATTTTTAAGGTGTGCAATATGATGTTTTGATATATGTAGTTAAATGACTACTATGTATATCAAGCCAATTAACACATTCATCATATCACATAGTTACCTTTTTTAAAAAATGATAAGAGCACTTAACGTCTATCTACTATCTTAATTTCTGGGGTATACAATGAAATATTATTAATTATAGCCCTCATGCTATACATTAGATATCCAGACCATTTCCCTTTTTATGAGATGGAGTGTTGCTTTGTCTCCCAGTCTGGAGTGCTGTGGTGCAGTCTTGGCTCCCTGCAACCTCTGCCTCCTGAGTTCAAGAGGTTCTCCTGCCTTAGCCTCCTGAGTAGCTGGGATTACAGGTGCACACCACCATGCCCAGGTAATTTTTGTATTTTTAGTAGAGACAGCGTTTCACCATGTTGGCCGGGCTGGCCTTGAACTCCTGACCTCATGATCTACCCGCCTCGGCCTCCCAAAGTGCTGAGATTACAGGCGTGAGCCACTACGCTCACTGATATCTGTACTTTTTCCTCCTGTATAACTTTGTACCCTTTGGCCTCCCTATTCCCAGAATAATCCTGCAACTCCCTTACTTAAAACTCCTTTTTGCAATTATGATAAAATGCAAATCACTAGCATTACATAACAGATTTTTTGATTTACTCCTTGCTTATGAACACATCCATCTGTATCTCAGTTTAAATTTCAGCTATTCTGGAAACTGGATCTCTTCCTTACACTTATACAAAAATTAACTCTAGATGTATTAAAGATTTAAACATGAGGCCTAACACCATAAAAACTTTAGAAGAAAACCTAAACAATACCATTCAGGACACAGGCATGGGCAAGGACTCAAACACCAAAAGCAATGGCAACAAAAGCCAAAATAGGCAAATGGAATCTAATTAAACTTACGAGCTTCTGCACAGCAAAAGAAAATATCAATAGAGTAAACTGGCAACCAACAGAATGGGAAAAAATTTTTGCAATCTACCCATCTGACAAAGGGCTAATATCCAGTATCTATAGAGAATGTAAACAAATTTACAAGAAAAAAACACCCCCATCAAAAAGTGGACAAAGAATATGAACACATACTTTTCAAAAGAAGACATTTATGCAGCCAACAAACACATGAAAAAAAGCTCATCATCACTGGTCATTAGAGAAATGCAAATCAAAATCACATTGAGATACCACCTCACACCAATTAGAAAGGTGATCATTAAAAAATCAGGAGACAACAGATGCTGGAGAGGATATGGAGAAATAGGAACACTTTTACACTGTTGGTGGGAGTGTAAATTAATTCAACCATTGTGGAAGACAGTATGGCGATTCCTCAAGGATCTAGAAATAGAAATACCATTTGACCCAGCAATCCCATTACTGGGTATATACCCAAAGGATTATAAATCATTTTATTATAAAGACAACATGCACATGTATGTTTATTGTGGCACTGCTCACAACAGAAAAGGCTTGGAACCAATCCAAATGCCTGTCAATGATAGACTGGATAAAGAAAATGTGGCACACATCTACCATGGAATGCTAGGCAGTCATAAAAAAAGGATGAGTTCATGTCCTTTGCGGTGACAGGGATGGAACTAAAAACTATCATTCTCAGAAAACTAACAGAAGAACAGAAAACCAGACACCACATGTTCTCACTCACAAATTGGTGTCGAACAATGAGAACACATGGACACATCACATACTAGGTCCTGGGGGGTGGGGAGCTAGGGGAGGAATAGCAGGGGGTAGACGGATTGGTGAGGGATAGGATTAGGAGCAATATACTTTATTTTATTCTCTTGGGATATTGGAAAATTAAATATGAATTCTTTTTTAAAAAAATAAAAATAAAATAAATAAATTTCAGTTATTCTGGGAAGACTTCTTTTATCAACTGCCCCCTTCCCTTAAAACATGGGTTTAGAAACCTTTCTGTGTTTCCATAGTGCACTGATTACATGGTAGCAGGCTCTGAATAAACTGTATTGAATGAATAATATTGTGATCTTCACAATGGCAATTAACCACGGTGTCTTCATTTGTAAAACAAATGTGATGGTTTTTAGAGATTAATAGTTTGGATGCAATAAAATCAGTTTTTGAAAATGCTATGTGAATTGTTATCAATTCACAGATATAAATTATGTTAGGAAATCGGGGTGCAAATGAAATTAATTTGAATCAGCTCTCCCCCATGCCTCTCCAATGTGAAGCCTAAGACAAGTAGTTTTCTTGGCAGGAAGCAGGAATAGGAGATCAATTGTAAGTCAGGAAATGGAGAAAAAGGGGTACATTATTGTTCTGATTAAACTGTGAGCAACTTGGGCTCCTGTTACACAGGGAACCTTGCTAATCGGCTGCTCTTACTGTTGTGAACAGTGGACTTACCATTCAATGCATGGCAGGAGTAGATAAGGTGTGTAGCAGGAGCAGCCGTGGGAAACAGAGCCCTGGAACACCGAATGGGGAAGGAAGGACACGTGGAAGAATCTTAGGTTTACAGCCTTAGAAATTACATATGAAGATTTACAGCTTTAGGACTCACACGTGAAAAGGTTTCAGGTTTGATCTTGTTTTAAGTAAAAACAGTGTCTTCCGGAGAGTTTCCCCAAGACGAAGCCTGCCACCTACAGGAAGGTGAATCAGGGGGCACCAGTCGGTCAGCCTGTTCTTCTATTGAAATGCAGTGTGGCAGTCAAAGGGGAAGCTGATTCCAGATGCCTGGGTCCCCTTCCTCACGAGCAGTAAAGAAGACCTCAAGCTTACAGAAAACATTTTTAGCTGACTAACATCCTTTAAGTATCTATTGAGTATGAGGACTATGTGAAAGTGAGTGAGATACTGCCTTTCTTCAAGTTTTGTTGTTTAAATGAAGCACATGCAGTCAGAGAATAAGGAAGAAAACCAAATTCTAGAAACCAGATTGAGATGAGTCTTGCTTGAATACCAGGCTAAAACCTTTGGGCTTTACTTCACATATAAAGGACACACAGTGAAGATATTTAAGCAAGAGAGTTATGAGTTACCTGATTAAAGCTGTATTTTAGGAATATTGTTTTGGTGGGGATTTGAATGGATTACAATTGAGAGGGACCATTGGTAGGTGAGAAATAATTTGACAATAATTATTGGGAGCCTGAAATGGAAAGATAGAATGGGGTATATCAAGACATTTCAATGTAAATGAGTAAATAGAGTGATGAGGGCTCAGAATCTCTGGGGCCGACTAAGGATCAATGATTTAGAGGCTGTATGCCACCCAGTTGTCTCTCTTTGTATTTGATAAGGAGCCAGAGGTCCTCGTTCACTTTAATTTTATTCCACACATATTTTCATATAGCCCTTTAAATTAGATCTGTTGAACATCTGAGTCTTTTTCAGTTTCATCAAAGTTCACAGTGGAAGAGCTTTGGGATACATCTGTATGTTATTATTATTATTTTTTGACTTGTATATTTGTATACGTTTATATTTCCTGATAAATTTAATGCTTCTTTAGGGTGGCAATTTGGTCTTATACATCTTTATAGCTGTTATAGATGCTAGTGTAGCACTAATACAAAGTACTTTAAACAGGCTTATTTTTATTTACTTATTTATTTGAGATGGTGTCTCTCTAGTGGTGTGATCTCGGTTCACTGCAAACTCCTCCTCCTGGGTTCAAGCAATTCTCCTGCCTCAGCCTCCTGAGCAGCTGAGACTACAGGCACATGCCACCACACCAGCTAATTTTTGAATTTTAGTAGAGATGGTGTTTCACCATGTTGTCCAGGATAGTCTTGATCTCTTGATCTTGTGATCTGCCTGCCTTGACCTCCCAAAGTGCTGGGATGATTGGCATAAAAAAGGCTTATTTTTATTGAATGAATAGTATGTTCACCTATGGTCAAGAGTGGGCAGATTTGTTTTAGGAAAAGTGTTGCTATGTGTAGAGTTTGTAAAGTCTGTTTTAGGAAAGAGATAGAATTCAAACAGTTAGAAAGACGATCATTCCAAAACAGAGAGTTTACCCAGTAAGCTGCATTTGTTCTAGGGTCCTCAGCTCTGTTTTTGGAAACTCTTGGACACTTTGAGACCTAATCAATCATGCTCTCCTTTTGTGTTCCCAGTACCACCGAATACCTTCCGGTATAGCTTTCCATGTGAGCCAGAAGGTCCCCGGAATGCAGGTTCTGCAGCTTCCTTTTCCCAGTACCTAGCAGATTACATGTCCTTAAAAAGTGAATGATGTGCCAAACACATGGTAGGTGCTTAAAAAGTGAATGGACCAAGTAAAATTACGTTTAAAATTGTTACTATATTCTTAATTAGATCTTTATCTGCTGACGTTAAAGAGTCCCATTTTGTATTGTGAAATAAATAAGTTGCAGGATGATCCCATTTATGTATAAAACATTGCAAATGGTTATTAACAGAAGACTTGAATATAATTGGGTCAGAGCCAAGCAGTAATTTCACTGTATGGTATGGTTTGGATTTTTTTTTTTAAGCAGTAAGAATGTTTTCCTGTATTTTTTTTCTTTTTATCATGAAAGTAACATTTTAAACTATGAGAAAATTATCCTAAATGCAATTTTATTTATAAAGTATGGCACATAGCACTAAACATTTTGCAAAGCCTGCCATTGGAAAGGGTCTCCTGTAATGGCTTTTTAAGCCCTTGTAAAGTAAGAGGGAACAACCTAATAGGAAGTATCAGAAACAGAGAACTCAGCCTGGAGACCTCTGTCTCAAGAGAGACGAATTAGAATTGAGTTTAAGACAGTGCCAGAACCTTGGTAAGAGTAGGTGAAAGCAATTGAGTCACACAATGACTTAACCAATATTAAGGCTGCTCTAAAATACTGCAGAGGTCCTCCAGCTGATCCCGTCACCTTTGAGATGAGAACGCTAAAGCTGAAATCAAGTAAGAAGCAAAAACACTTGTTTCCTACTTGAGGTTAAAGGAGCTATAAAATGAAGCAATGAGTAGAATCTTGAGAATTCATCAAATGCACAATCAAGACCAAAATAACAAAAAATTACTGCATGAATCCAAGAAGTCAGTCCCCTAATTGCTTCCATTCTTGGCCGTTATGATGAACAGGTGGCCTCTGCAATCTTTTCCATCCTCTCGGTTTTATCCAATTTAGCCACATTCTCTCCGTCTCAACCCCAGTTGCCCCATCTTCTTATTACCTTTTGTGAGCTCCATAGGGACCCCAGTATATTATGGAGGATGGATACTCTCTTTGCTGCCATTCTGAAATGTACTCAAAGCTATATTGTTAATTATTTCGGGACCCCGATTTTGCCACTCCTCACCAGAATATCAAATCTTACTCTAGGAAGAAATCTTAGGCATTTATAAAGTTTCCCTCTAACACATTTAACATTGCCATTGCCAGAGAAATCACTATATTATGAGGCAAATATCATCTTTGATTACATTTAGTGGTTAGAAAATCCTTCCTTGTGTAAGCCCTCATGGATTATAACCTCTATCTCTTTCTCCTGACTAGGCTCTGGAGATAGATACATGGAACACGCCCATTCTCTATCTCTTATGATAGCACATCACATAACTGAAAGCGATGACCCATTCTCCCATATCCTTGCCAATGTGAGTCTTCTCTTCTGCAGTCTAAACATGATAATAGTAACAATGTGTTGAATTGAGATTTTTGGCTTTAAAGAAACAGGGACTTAACAGGAAGAATCATTCAATAGAAGGGCTTCAAGCCACTGCTGGAAAGTCATCAGAAGCTGAGATTGCTTCTGGGATCAGCTCCTTTTTCTTCTCTCTCTTGTGAGTCACTAGCTTGCCGGTCTTTTAAGGCAACTGCTTTATCCATCCTCTGCTCTTTCTTTCCAGATAGCAGCCTGCATATACTGTTTCTCTTATTTTTCTTAAAGTTTCTGCTTTCTTATTATTTCACCTTGCCATGTCCCCTCTTGGCTAAAGGCAGACTTTTATTTTTAGCTTCAACCACCTGCTGCTTCATTTTCTTGTATTAGCACTTTCATAGTCCTAAAATACAAACTGACCTAGCTCAGTGTGTGTGCATGCATGTGCATGTGTATATGAGGTTATGCCGCAGTTCAGGCTGCCTGTAGCTCATCTGCTCTAGAGCCATTGGAGTGGGATTTTGTGATGCGCCTCATGGTCTTATAGTAATTAGGGCTGTTGGGGGTAGTGGGCAGCTTCCTTCCATCAGCATAGCAGGTATCCTGAGGCTCAGCCTGTCCAGCACAATAATCCCTTACACTGACTTAAAGGCTTTTTAAATGTTTAATTTTAATTAACAAATAAAAATTGTATATATTTATCACATATGAGATGTTTTTTGAGATATATATATATGTAGATATATAGATATAGTGAAATGGTTAAATAGCTTCAGTTAACATGAGTATTTCCTCACATGCTTATTGTGTGTGTGTGTGTGTGTGTGTGTGTGTGTGTGTGGTGAGAAGACATCTTTAAAGCTTTTTGTGTACAAAATGCCTTTTTTGTGTACACAAAAAAACTTCAAATACACATGACTTATCTAACACTCACCAACACTGTAAGGTAGCTACTCTTTTCAGTTTTAAAAGACAGAGCAACTAATATGAAGTATCTGATCCAAAGCCACTCTGTTAACAAGCATTGTCCAGACTCATGTCTATTTCATCTTAAGACAAGGGTTATTTCTTCTCTGTCAGAGTTTCTCACAATTAGGCATATATCAGACTCACTTGGAGGGCTTATTAAACCACAGATTGCTAAGCTCCACCCCTAGGATTTTGATTTAGTTTGTCTAAGAGGGAGCTAAAGAATGTGTTAATAGGTTTCCAGGAGAGGCCCTTGATGTTGGTCTTCGGACCATGCACTGAGAACCACTGTTCTACATAAATGGCTTCATCTGAGACATTCACTGATAAGCAGTTGTAAGATGCAAATATTTTTAGCAGCTGAGTAAGCTGGAACCAGGTGACAGGCGAATATAATTCTATTTCAATTGCTCCTTGTTATGTGGGACCTCATGACATTTTGTTTTTGCTGGAAGAGAATATAGACCCAGTCATTTACAAGGCTAGATCAGGGACATGGGGGATTCCCTAGATAGCATTTTAATCTGATAGATCTAATCAATTACCTAGACCAGTATAGGTCACTCAGATTTGAGGATGGTCATAGGTTACTGGGAAACAACGTGATGATGAGTTTGGCCTCAGGGGTATTGAGAAGAGATATAAATTGAGATCCCAGTGATCTGCACTCTAATCCCAGCTGCTGACTCACTGTATGACATTGAGACCACTTCAAATAAACCCCAAACCTGTTTCTTTGTCTGCATAATGGAGATATTTATGCTGGCCACATTCCTGTATTCTTGTGAATATTAAATAAAATTATATATATAAACTTTGTAAAGTATAAAACTTAAATCCTAATAGCGATTATGATAATGGAATAATAATCACTATTAGGATTTAAGTTTTATAAATCCCAGTCTGCTCTTTGAGCATTTCCATTCTGCTCGGCAAACAGGACTGTCAGAAAAAAGTTAGAGATCAAAAAGGAAATTCAGATGTTAGGATAGCCATTACCACAAATCAGAAAATAACAAGCTTTGGAGAGGAATGGAACCCTCATGCATTTCTAGTTGGAATGTAAAATGGACAGCTACTATGGATAACAGTATGATGGTTCTTCCAAAAAAATTAAACACAGTTACCAAACGATCTAGCAATTTCACTTCTGAGTCTATACCCAAAGAATTGAAAGCAGTAACTCAGATATTTTACACTCATATTCACAACAGCATTCACAATAAACAAACATAGAAACACCCAAATGCCCATCAAAGGAAGAATGGATAAATGGACTATTGTATATACATGCAATGGAATATTATCCAGCCTTAAAAACGGGGAAAATTCTGACAGGTGCTAAGTATGGAGGAATCTTGAAGACATTATGTTAAGTGAAAAAAGCCAGTCACAAAAGGTAAGTATTTTGTTATTTCAATTATATGAGCTAACCAGAATCATCAAAATTTTACAGACAGAAAGTAGAATATTGATTACTAAGGGGTGGGGGAAATGGGGAATTATTGTTTACTAGACAGGAGTTTTACTTTGGGAGGATGAAAATGTTCAGATGATGGCTGCATAGCAGTGTAAATGTACTTCATGCCATTGACCTGTATACTTAAAAATGATTAAGATGGCCAATTGTATGTTATGTGTATGCTACCAAAAGGAAATTCAAGAGTTGGTAAATTTGGGATAGTTATGAGAGTCTAGGGAATCAGTCTGGCTGCTTTTGCCCAGTTCAGAGTAACTTATCCTAGAAATGCTGTGTGCATGCCAGCCGTGTGCCAAGAGTTTTGTCTTGGGGCTGATGAAATAGCAAGTCCCACTGGGGAAGATTTGTTGGAGGCAGCTGATCTTAGGGGCAGTTGCTAGAAGAAAAACTGACAGGAGCTTAGAAATTGGAGTTGTCAGTTTCAGGGCATCTGTGGTTCTCCACGTTGTTTCTCAGACACCACTTACTTTTTTTGTTTTTTTGAGATCCCCAATCTTTTTGATCCCAAAGGAAAAGCTTAGAAGAACGAGTATTGAGTCAGGAGAGACAGGGATCACTGTAGATTTCTAGAATGTTAGAGCCAGAAGCAAACTTATAAATCATCCAAGATGGGACCCTTCATTTGAAAACCTGTGCCCAGAGAAAATGTCTTGCCTGAGGTTAGTCAGCTACTCTTAGGAGGAACAGAGGTTAGAAACAAATTGTCCTGTGTCCTAAATTCTTTCCATGGCAGCAGGCTGCTTCATGGATCCACAATACATCAATAATTCAATTCCTTTTCAAAGAAGTACCAAGATAGAAATTACAGATGTTTTTCTTATTGTTTGTCTCTTACCCCTTCTCTACCCACCAGCACTACTCACCCCTGCCCTACCTTCCTGGAGTTCACATAGTGGCTACAGTAAACTTCCCTGAACATGGTTCTCATCACACCACTTACACCCAACAACTTCTCATGGCTCCTTAGTGCCTTTAGGGAACAGGTGTGAACTTCTGATTAAGACATGAAAATCCAAAATCTTGCCCTTAGTAGTGAAACTGCAATGCATCCCTACACTGGAAAAATATACAACTGAATTAGGGATAGTGAAGAAGTTTCCTGCGTATTGATTGCGAAGAGCTCCAGGTTATATTGTTAAGTGGGGGGAAAAGTAAGGTGCTGAGATGTTTACATAGTGTGTCACCATTTATGTATGAAAGAGGAAGAACAAAACAATTTTTTTGTATTTACTTTTATTTACATATAAAAATGATCCAAAGATAAATAAGGAAGCTTTTTTGTATTATTCAAACCATGTAAATAAACATGGTAATTTTGCAAAAATAGAATAAAATCTGGCCTTGCCTAGTCCTCTTCCTCTTTCACCATTCCCTCCAAAATCCTAGAGCTCCTACAACTTGGGAATTTTCGGTTTCTCATAATCTCAGATATCTCATGAAGTTGGCTTTCACATTAATGCTCTCTCTCTTTAACCTATCAACTTCGTATATAATGTTTCGTGTCTTGCTTAGACACGCCTGCTCAGTGAAGCCTTTCTTGCCTCCCCAGATGGAATTTAGTCCTACTTTCCTTGGTTTCTCGGCTTTTCGATCCTTTCTCATTATTACTCTCCCCTGTTGGTTCCAGGAGTTGAACATCCATACAGGGGAGAATGAGTCATCAAAGACAGAGGATCTGATTTCCAGCCCATGGGACTCTACTTGCCCAAAGCACAGATAAAGCATCAATTTGTTTCCTTGGTTCACGGCACTGACTTTAACTGAAAATTCTTCTGCAAAAAATATTTATTACTAAGCATTTATTTGTCACCATAGACAATGTTTCCTAAAATTGAAAAAACAAAGTGGGCTTCAGTGTTGGTTATTTCATGTAATATTTTTAGCTGTAACCCTTTTTGAGAACATATCTTTAAAAAATACATTAGTCTTTGTTCTAAGTTACTAGAATGGAATCAGCTTCCTTTTCTTTTTCTTTGAGGATGAAGCACTAGCTATTTAGTAGGAACTGGGATGAGGGTGGGGTAAGTGAGATGGAGTTGTTCCAGTACAGGGTTGAATCCAGTCTTTATTTAAAAATGTCACTTTTTTTTTTTTTTTTTTTTGAGACGGAGTTTCGCTCTTGTTACCCAGGCTGGAGGGCAATGGCGCGATCTTGGCTCACTGCAACCTCCGCCTCCTGGGTTCAGGCAATTCTCCTGCCTCAGCCTCCTGAGTAGCTGGGATTACAGGCACGCGCCACCATGCCCAGCTAATTTTTTGTATTTTTAGTAGAGACGGGGTTTCACCATGTTGACCAGGATGGTCTCGATCTCTTGACCTCGTGATCCACCCGCCTCGGCCTCCCAAAGTGCTGGGATTACAGGCTTGAGCCACCGCGCCCAGCTATTTTTTATTTTTGTTTATCATGATTTGTTTGTATTAATTCTGACTGCATTGAAGTTTTACTTATCCTGGTTGCTTAAGATTTGGGTGTCCTTTTAGATTTTGCCCCTGAGGCAGGTGTCTTGCTAAGTGCTTCATCCTAGTATCTACCCTGCTGTTGTTCTGATTACCAAACACCATTTTTTAAAATTTATTTCTATTTTTTATTGTACTTCAGGTTCTGAGGCATATATGCAGATCATGCAGGATTGTTGCATAGGTATATACATGGCAGTGTGGTTTGCTGCCTCCATCCCCCCATCACCTATATCTGGCATTTCTCCCCATGTTATCCCTCCCCAGTCTCCCTACCCTCCACTCCCCTCCCCTAGTTACCCCAACAGACCCCAGTGTATGATGCTCCCCTCCCTGTGTCCATGTGTTCTCACTGTTCAACACCATTATTTTAGTTGCTTGGGTGTTTCTAGCGCAAATTTAAATGAATATGAGATCCAACTGGTACTTGGGCTTTTGATAACATTTCCATGGAAGCTATGGAGACAATGTGTAGCTGGAATTCCTTTAGTCTTTCTTACTTCTTCACTTAGACATCCTTAGGTTCTGCCCATCCTTCCAGGCCTGGCTGAAATTCCTACTCTCCCTGAAGGCTTTCTCAGGCTTAGCCTGCATTCTTCATCTTCCTATTGTTGGGGCCACTTATCCTACTTCCCACCCCAGCACTCACAATTGTTTTGCCAGAACCATGACTGTGTTCTCCTTCCGGCTTCTATTTCTTCTGTATCTAGTTCTGCCTCTGAAACTTTGACTTACAGATTTTCAAATGTTTTCTTAGCAGTAAGTCTGAATTGTGGAACAAACTGGGAACAATTATTTTGACTGGTTAGTTCATCAAATTTGGCCCAGGAACTCTTCTCCTTAGTTTCTAAAATTGTGTATTTCAACTGTTTATCCTTTTAGGTTTTATGTATACTGGTGTGGGCCCTAATCTTGAGATTGCTGCTTACCCACGTATATCATTCCTGATAAGACAGGGATCTCTTTGAAATGGTAAATGCCTTCTGTCTTAACTCCTGACTATCCATTAAGGAGTTAGGTCTTCATTTTGGTATTCAATCTATTTTCTTTCATCTAGGTTTTTTCTCTATATGGATTCAACAAAAGCTAAAATGAAAAGCTGAATCACTACCACTTACACAGGAGATGCTTACTTCTAACCCAAAGAGAATTTGTGCCATCAGGTATATGAAAGGCCCCTGTTTCTTTAGGCCTTGGCAGATTAGGTGTTCATTAAGCTTCCCTCTGGCGCCCTCCCCAAACCCATTATTTAATATATCAGAATTCTGGTGAATGCAAAACAAATAAATAAATAAATAATTTTAAAAAAATCAGAGCCTGGTACCCTGATCCTATATTGATTTATAAATCCTTGTACTGGTGACTCCCAGTTTTTCTATTCTGATCAGCATTGTGGTTCCTATTGAAGCAGAAGTCTATCACTGTCCCTTTATTTGTGGGTTGGGATAAGAATGGGAGCTGACTCCTCTTCTACTTGCTGTAAGACGGAAGGGGTAGTGACTCTAGCTTCCGAGTGTACTTCAGGCAGCCAGATGGCAGCCACTTTCATGATATACATTAGTGTCCCAAGTAAGCCTGGGTGGTGAAGAGTTAAAACTGTCAAGGAACCTTGAGTTTAGAGGGAAAATACATCCTTGCCATTTATCTTTTGCTGAGTACCTCCTCAGCAACTCTGGGATTCGAACCAGGACCACTTCCAGAATGAAAAGAATTACTCTTATTTGAGAAAAAGGAAGAGTAGATTTACCATCCTTATATTTATAAAGATTGTTAAAAATGTGTGTGTGTGCAAGCACGTGCACTGAGATTTTGACACTTGCCCATGAACTACAACGAGAGGTTCTTTTTTTAAAAAAAAAAATAAGTTTTATTTTGTTTCCAATTAGGTCATAATCATTGTACATATTTATTGGGTGCAGTGTGATGTTTATATATATATATGTGTATATATATATATATATGTATATGTGTATATACATATAATAACAACTGAATCAGAGTAAATAGCATATCCATCACCTTGACACTCCTTTCTTCCAGCTATTTTAACTTATAATACATTATTGTTGAGTACAGTCACTGCTTTGCAATGGAGCATGAGAATTCTCTCTCCTAACTGTAACTTTGTACCCATTGATACCCACTGATAAAGGTTCATTTTAATGTTGGACATGACTGAGGTTTCTTGCTAATTTCCCCCGCCTAAACAAACTCCTTCTTCTCATTACACATTCTCCAAGTGCTTAGGGTGTGACATATACAGAAGCAGAGTGCTGGCTCATTTTTTCAAGTTCCTTGGTTCAAAAACACTCTATCACCATCAAGTCATCAAAAGGATCTTGGTGACATTGAGCTATCCTTTGAAGTTTTAAAATCAAGGTAGCTCATCTCTGCCAGGTTTTACCTGATGCTTATGTCCAAACTTGACTTTGATTAAGTAAAATTTAAGCAGATATCTGCTAGTGCTCTAGACTCTAGCATAAAGTCATTGCTGCAGGTTCTGATCCTATTTTCTGACTCCTTCTGTCCCAAGATAGCTATCTTTTCTTCCATTTGAGTCTTGGTGAACTGTCTTCCTCTAAAGAACGAGACCTTATTTGTTTCTTGCCTCCATCTCCCAGGCAATTAAGGTTCTATTCTAAAACAGGGCCCACCACCTAGAAGCCACTTACAAGTTGTGGCTTATTCTCTTAAATTATGTCGGGTGGTTTCCAGGTTCATCCATGTCCCTCAGCAAACTGACAGAAGAGCAGAAGATCAAACACCGCATGTTCTCACTCATAGGCGGGTGTTGAACAATGAGAACACATGGACACAGGGAGGGGAGTACTACACACTGGGGTCAGTTGGGGTGAAATAGGGGAGGGAGGGTGGGGGGTGGGAAGCTGGGGAGAGATAGCAAGGGGAGAAATGCCAGATGTAGGTGATGGGGAGGAAGGCAGCAAATCACACTGCCACGTGTGTTCCTATGCAACAATTTTGCATGTTCTTCACATGTACCCCAAAATGTAAAATGCAATAAAATAAATGGGGAAAAAAAAATTATGTCGGGTGTTGGATTACAGTAGAGCTGTTTGGGAAGAGGAGTGAGTGGCGGGAAAATGGAATAGGAAATTGGGCCATATTATAAAGGACTCATTTGCCTAGGAGCTGGGATTCAGGCTGCTGTCTGGTTCCTCACCGACTGCCCATTCTAGGGAAGCTGGCAGGGATTGGAGGAAGTGCTCCCGGAAATCATTCCCAATGAAGATGTAGAGAATTGGATTGAGGCAGCTGTTGATAAAGGTCATAGACAAGGCCAGGGGACTTATGAGTAAGGCCCTCTGGCTCAGGTCCTCTTTGTCTTCCTGCGGGGATGTGAAGTCCAGCCGCAGGCACACTTGCAATGGCAACCAGAAGAGGAAGAAGGCAATCACCACAATTGCAAGGACCTGGAAGGGTTGGCTCAACCTAACCAGCTGCCTTTCCCTTAACTTCAAGGCTACAAGGTTATAGCAGCCATTGATGATAGCCAGAGGGAGAATGAAGACGAAGAAAAGCAGGCTGGTGACCAGCATTTGGTACCATGGAATGATGATCTCTTTCCACAGTTGGTGACTTCTTGGAGTGGTCATTCCACAGGTCATACTGGTTGTAGCAATAGGCGACATCTTCCGCCATGAGTTTCCTTGAAGATGAAGTAGGGAACAGAGAAACAAATTGCCAAAAGCCAGGCTCTCGAGGGCCCCAGAGTTGCCTTAGCTGGTGTGCAGTGGTTCTGGGACCAGGCTGTCCACAGGATCACAAGACAGTGGTTCATGGAGATGAGGGTCAGAGGAAGACACTGGCTAGAAAGTTAAAAATAAACATGGTGCTACTGAGCTTACAGAGCAGCTGGACAAAGGGCCAGTGGGTAGTGCAGAGCTCCCATAACCAGCTGGAGAAGCAGTGAGAGGATGATGATGAAGTCAGCCATGGGCAGGTTGAGGTGCCTCACAGTGTTGACCGTGCAGGACATGTAGAAGCCAGCTACCCAAATGACAAGGCCATTGTCAACAAAGCCCAAAAAGAAAGTCACTGAGTAGATGATCATGGAAAAGATGTCAAGGGCAGACTTGACCCTCTCTGAACAGTCATCGCAATAGTCCAGCATTGACGTGGGACTCTCTGCAGTCAGCAGCGACAATGCAGACACATTCTCCATGCTACCTAAAAAGAGGCAGGATTTAGTTAGGGTCAAATTTTCAAGCTACATAAACTGCTTAAATCATCACCACTTCCTTTCTTATGATGACTGCAGACAGCTTTCATGTCCTTGCTTTAGGATGTGCCATTCTCCATTGGTGATATTCCTCCTCCTCCCCCATCTGCTCCTGCTTCTCTTCCTCCTCCTCTTCTTGTTTTCTTATCCGCATTCTTAACTACAGTTTTGACCACTTATTCAATGCCAGCCACTACTCTAGCTATGTTCCATATATTGCATATCATGAATTAAGCACCTACTATGAGTCCAGTGTTCTGTTTGTATATTGCATTTAATTTATTCCCCATAACACCTCTATCATATAGAATGGAATTATTGCAGATGAGGAAACTAAGGTTCAGGGAGGTTACTAAGTTACTGAAAATCAAACATTCAGCAGTGAAAAAGCAGAAATGAATTTTGACCTTAGTTCTGCTTAGTTAAAAATTCGTATACTTTACCTGATTTTTTCTTTTTATTGTATATTCCTCCTCCAATGGGCTAAAGGGGGGCTCATATTTGTATTTTTAGTTTACGAAAGGGCTTTCCTGTGCTTCACACTATTTAATAATTTCCAAAATGCTATGTTGGCTATGCAAGACTTGTTTTATTATTGACGTGATTTTTGACATATGTAAAAGCAAAGACTCAAGGAGGCTGTTTTCTTTGTGCTATAGCTCACTGCACTAGGAGCTAGCTGGCCTGGGTCTTGAACCAAAACCTCCTGAAGCCAAATCCTTTCCCTCACCTCATTACAATGCTCTGTTTTATGGGGAAAGGACATCAGGAGGTGGGTGTCCATCCTGGAGGAGCTGAGCTCTCTCCTGGTGACTGAGCCTCCAAACTCTCTTAAGGGACGATGCTCACATTGGCCGCATTTAGGGACCACGCATGAGTCACACCAAGGTCTAATCCACATGAATTATTGTTTTCTCATTTCCTTGTGGGAAATGTCTGCTGCACATTGTTGGCATTGCGATCTGTTTCTGTTCTGTTTCCCTGTTTCAGTTTTTAAGTTCCTCAAGGTGCGGGGCCAGTCTTCAATTCTGCTTAATGCCTTCTTTTGTTTATGCTATTCTCACTGCCTAGAATGCCTTCCCTGCCACCATTTTCTGTTGGTGAAATCTTGCAAACACACATCCTAGTAGACTTACTTGCTTCTTTCTCTGGTTGTTCGTAGCACTTGGTGTCTGTTTAATTCCAGCAGTCTTGCCTGCATATTAGAAATGATTGCTTTGATATCTATCTCAGGAGTCACAGCTTATTCTGCTTCTACCGCTAAATACCTTAGGCAAGAGATTGGCCCTCTCTGAGCTTTAGAGTCTTAATTTTTAAAAGTAATATATAATAATAATACATACCTCATAGGGTTGTTGTGGTGATCTAAGGAAATAGTTCTATGTAATATTTGGAAATATATCTGATACATCAAAAACACCTAACATGTTGGTTATTATTCTTTTTATTGATGCCATTATTACTATTCTAATTATTATTTCATGTGCCACATTTGATTTATATTTACTTTCCATTACATTTGTTTACTAGTTATAGTGCTGATAAAGGATAAAGATTCAATGAGATGATACCTATGAGTATAAGTTATAGAATCGAAAGAGTTATATAAAGCAGAATCCTTTTTCCAGAAGAAACCAATTATTTCCTTCGTCTTAGATGCTTAAGTGAAGTTTTTCTCTTTTTGCACAATCTCTTCCCAACTTTTCACCCTTCATGTGCGCCCCGATGTCCATCGCCAGATGATTGTGGAACCTGCCTATGCCTCTCTCAGTAGTGGAACCCCACACACTCACCTTGACCAGCTTGGAGCTCTGCTTCCCTGCTGGGGTTTTATAGCAGCCAAATCTTTTCCAGAGGCTTTTGAATCTATGGGGCCAAAAGATTCTGAAGGCATCTGTGTCAGTTGTCAGACTGGTGAGCTGAGGACCTAAGTAATACAAAAAAAAGGAGGAACTTAGGGGCCTTTGTTGAGGTTTGTCTAAACTCATAAAATTCTGTTAGGGAGGGAGCTTAGCATACAATTTTTACTCATCAGGGCCTTGAAGTTCAATGGTCATTGTTCCAGATAATTGAGATATTAGGAAATGTGACATCATCTTTGATGAAATTTATGTCTAACATTTAAAAACAAATATAAAGACAATTTAAAAGTACATGAACATAGAAAGTAAAGCTTGGCATTAATTATAACAGTAACAGCTAATATTTATGGAGTGCTTATCATACAGCAGGTTTAACCTTTTCACTGTCCTGTACTTTGCAATCAGAAGGGTGTGATGAGAGGATTTTTGAAAAACCAAGTCAGAGAATTCCCAGTGGAAATGGAAGGAGTGGTGCTTAATCACAGATGGCAATCAGATTATTGGACTTTGTAGGCTTAATTTTGAGTCTGAACTATAAGACCAGTCTACAAAATGAGTTTAATCCGGTTGAGCTTTAGCTATAAAATCAGTATATATTCTTCTGAAGCTTAAATAAACCTAGTAAATAAAGGTAATTTGACAACCAAAAAGCACAATGCAAATGTGTGATTTATGGTTTGGTTTAAAATCCATTTGACATTATAAGGATGCAATGTTATTAAATAGTATTTGGAAAGGTCATCCACATGGGACACTGTGGTAGATGAGAAAATGGATGCTCAGAGAGCTCCTCTCCGGTTATGGCTTGGTTGGGATGGTGAGGGATCTCCCCCATGTGAAGAAAGTCAGCAATGGATACTTCCTCAATCATGAAAGCAGCAACTCTGTGAGAGAGAGCAGCAACTCTGTGAAAAGTGAGTGAAGTTTTAAAATTGGAAGAGAGGGGAAAGGATAGTGTTGGAGGTAAATGTTGAATACAAATATATGAACATAAATATGAATTTAAATATTAAATGAAATCTACTTACATAAACCTGGCATATTCCTGTTAACAATAGCTCAGAACATTCTCTAGCATACAGTAGCCTTTTTTTATCCCGTTTGCTTTTCTTGGTTTCAGTTACCCTTGGTCAACTGGAGTTCAAAAATATTCCATGAAAAATTTCAGAAATACACAACTTACAAGTTTTAAATTTCACACTGCTCTGAGTAGCATGATGAAATCTCGTGCCCGGGAACATGACTTGTCCCATTGTCTAGCGTACCCACGCTGTGGAAGCTACTTGCCCATTGCTCATTTGGCAGCCAACTCGGTTATCAGATCGACTGTCTCGGTATCACAGTGCTTATGTTCAAGTCACTCTTATTGTATTTAGTAATGGCCACAGAGTACAAGAGCAGTGATGCTAGCAATTTGGATATGCCAAAGAGAAGCCATGAAGTGCTTTCTTTAAGTGAAAATATAAGTTATTCACTTAATAAGAAAAGAAAAAACAATATGCTGAAGTTGCTAGGATCTACAGTAAGAACAAATCTTTTATCTGTGAAACTATGAAGAAGAAAAAAATGATGCTAGGTTTTCTGTCACACTTCAAGCTGCAAAAGTTACATCCACAATGCATGATAACTTTGATTATAGTATATTGTTATAGTTGTTCTATTTTATTATTAGCTGTCAATCTTTTAGTGTGCTTAATTTATAAATTAGTTTATTAATTTATAAATTTATAAATCATGGGTATGCTTGTGTAGGAAAAATATAGTATATGTAGAGTTCAGCACTATTTGAGGTTTCAGGAATTCACTGGGGGTCTTGGAATGTACCCCTCTTGGATAAGTGGGGACTCCTGTACAAAACCTCTTCTATTATATCACCGTAATGGCTATCATTACACACCCAAGGGGTCATAGATCTTTGACGTAAACTTTAATCCAGAACCCTTATAAAACAAAATATTTTGGTAAATACTTAGATGCCTACATGTTTCTTATCTATTATCCCTTCTGACTCTTCCACCTTCCAGCTGAAGACCATGGAAGAAAGATAAACTTTCACAGCAGAGCCTTATAGGAAAGTTGTGTCAATAGATGGTAGCAGGTTTTGTAGTTATTCCAATAAGTAAAGTGAAAATGAACTTGGGGTCAAATAAATACTCCTAGGCGAAGCCAGTACTAGGTTTGTCTGATGCATATTCTCATGCCAATGCAATTTTATTATTGTAAGCTACTTTTTGTAAGCCTGACATTTTAATATTGTTTATAATGTTTTAGAACTTGATTCTGGCAGCCATTACCTGAACTAAAAAAGCTCAATGTGATCTGGGGCTGTTAACAAACTCTAGTGTCTTCTTCAAAGAAGCTGGTAGACTTGCTCTGTGCTGGGCAAGACCATGTGAAGTATGACCTTTGGCTATGGCACCACGTTGGAGATGCCTGGGAACACTTCTGGTTGTGGTGAGGTGGTGATAATGGTTGACCTTAGGTATCCGAATGTGACCTGTACATCTTATTATTAGTGCTGCTTTCTAAGTTTCTGTCCAGGACTTAAACTTAGTTCTGTCCTTTCTAAATGCTTGCCACAATTGTTGATGACAATATGTCGGAAGTTCTGGAGTTGGCACTCATGGACTAAGGAATGCAGGGAGGACTGAGTAACCATGCAGCACTGTTCACCAGAATGTCTGTTTATTTATCAAGATCCGAGTGTGACAGGAGGATCCTGAAAATCCCCCCTATACTGCTAAATATTTAGGGGATGTAATAAAATCTCCTAAGATTAGAGGCCTCCAGGTCTTCAAAGTACATCAGCCAGTTTGATTACTTTGTCTTTACTTTTAAATCCCCCATGTTTCCAAACCCAATATAAAAGTTTCTAAGGCTGTGAGTTCCCCTATAACCCTAAATCCAATATAAAAGGCCCTAAGCCTTCTGCCGCAGTTGAGGTAGTATTTCTTTTAGCTGGCTTATCCTCTGAGATGTAAAACGAAAACTAAAAACCATACTTCTTCCTCCTCTTTAAATATATTTTTTTCAATATATTCTTTTCTTCCAGTACAGAATGTGCCTCAAAGATGACAATCACTAACATTGCCTGTTAGGTTGGCTTTGTTTTCTAGATAGAAGGTAGCACAATCTCTGAAATGGCCACAAGGTGGCATTTGTGCACCACTTTGAAAGTTAACCCTCGTTCACTATCACATTCTACAGACATTCATGGTTTCCCACGGTTTGAACTTTAATAATTCCACTCCAAAAGAAAGAAAATGAAGCTGAAAGACTATCAGACATAATCTAATTCATACTGACATGCCGAAGATTCCAGGTCTCAGGACCTGTGATAGTGTCACTCTAAAATATTGGTGAAGCATTGTAAATTATTTTAAATATTTCAAAAAAGTAGTATTTTAGATATTTTAATTAGTGTTGAAGCTTAAGTAGTTTTCCTTTTGACTTGGATTATTATAGCTTTGCTTATTTATATTGAGACCAATTGGGGAAAATAATGTATGCATCAACATTTATTGAATTGGATACTTTTCATGATAGAGTCCCAGAAATGATATGTGAGAAGCTTAATCAGGTTTAAAGTGCTTTGTTTATTGCAATTTTGAGTATCTTCTTCTTGAATTAAGTCTTAGGTTAGGGAGTCATATGATGATATTATGGTGCAAAATTAATCACTTTTGCACCAACCTAATAGGCTTGGAAAGCATAATGTAGATAATCTCATCCACCATTATCTATTACAGGAGACTTTTCCACGGTAAATTTGATATGAGCTAACCTTTGTTTGTGGGATTCAATATGAAATCGTCAAACTTTATTTCCTTATAATTTCTAATCACATTTCAAAAACCTCTCAAATTCAATCCTAAATTCAAATCTATTCTTGCTTCATTATGACAGCCCTTGAAATATCTCAACAATCTTTTAAGGGCTCCTTGGTTCATCTTCTCTCCGGGCTGATGTCCCTGAGTTTATTAACTGTGTTTCATATGATCTTCAAAAACCTGGATAATCTTCTTATGAAGCTGAAAGCATATCAGACATAATCTAATCCATATTGTCATTCCAAAGATTCCAGATCTCAGGACCTGTGATAGTGTCACTCTTTAAAATATTGGTGAAGTGTTGTGAATTACTTTAAATATTTTTTTAAAAAAGAAATATTTTAAATATTTTAATTAGTGTTGAGGCTTAAGTAGCTTTACTTTTGAGTTAGGTTATTATAGGATTATTATTAGATTGTTATAGGATTTGTTGTGGGTTAAATATGACCACGCATTCTTTGCAATTCCTCCCAATAAGAAGTAGAGTTTATTTTCTTTCCTCGTGGCACTGGGCAGGTCCTATGGCTTAATTTGAATAATGGAATGTGGCTGAAGAGATGCCCTATGTCTTTTGAGGCTAACCATTAGGACATCTATGGTTTTAATTTTCATACATTGGAATGCATTTTCCTACCTTGGAATGCATTTTCCTGAAACTCATGATTAACCAAGATGCCTTGCAAACTGCCTCCGCTGAGCTCCTAGCCAAAGCCAATCACAAATGCCATCCCAGTGCCCCAGTAAACATCAATCGATGAAACAGATGAAGCAAGCATATGGTATTTTTAAAGAATAGTGGGCAAAACAAGTACACTGTGCTTGTTTTGAGCCACTGAATTTTGGAGTATTTTGTTATACAGCATTAGACAACTGAGAGGTCCACGTTGCAAATGATCTCACTGGGTTGAGTTCAGATCTAAATAGAATGTATTGACTGTGACTAATAACCTGTCAAATAGATTTTTTCCCTCCTTTGATTTTGATGGCACATTTTTATAGTAACAGACCTTTTTCAGCCATGTTTTCATAACCTGTGATGTTTGAAATGATTTCTGAGACCAGAACTGTTGTAGCTCATGTTGACTTAAAGACTATTAAAATAGGACCTGTGACTTTTTCCTCAGTTCCTCAGTTTCTTCTGACAACCAAAAAATAAATCCTGAGTTTTTCTATACTTGATGGAATGACAAATATGATTTCATAGGTATAATACTTAACTGTAAACCAAGAATTTGTGCATGTCATCTCAGTCCACACAACCATATATGGCAGCATTAATGATCCTTTAACACACACTAAAGTATTTGTGAGTGATAGGACATTGGTCAGCAATTTACTCTCCAATGGTTCTGAAAAAAAGAGTTCTTTGTACTGTGCTCAAATCTTTTCTGTAAGGTTGTAATGGTCTCAATTTTAAAACCTTATACCAAAAAAAAATGCTATAAGTCATTCACTGATGATTCTTTCTCCTGCTTCTATTCTGTGTACAAGCTAAAGAAAGGTGAAATTCTTTAAAGAGAAATTGTAAATAAAACTCCCTAACTATTACTTAAAATTAAATAATTCAGAAGTAGTGTTCATGAGCTTGGTGATGGAGGCTGCTATGACTGAGGTTATAATTTGGAAGCTGGACAGCTAAAAGTAAACATAGAGACAGGATAATAATGATAATAATGTCCAATGTATATTGAGTGTTCACTCCCAGGTGCTAATTTTTGTAAGCATTTTGCATATGTTGACTCATTACTTATAACACTCTTAGAAGGAAGGAACTTTGTTAGCTCAACTATAAAATAGTTGATAAAACTGAAGCCCAGCAAGGTAAATAACTTCCGCATTGGAAAACTTGGGCCATGAATACAGACAGGCTGGCTTCAGGACCTGTGCTCTTTGTCACTAAGCAAAGAACAAGGTACTCAAAGCACAAAAGAGCGGCCTCAACCCTAGAAAGATGTGGAGAAGCTGGAGACAGTGTTAAGCAAACATCAAGCTTGTCAGGAGCCCACACGTCACAGTAAAAAGGCCTCCTCCATCCTGTACTGCTGGCCAAAAGAATCATACTGCATGTTGTTAAATCAAACTAAATATGGCCTGAGAAAGCCTCCATACTTCTATAATTGAGTCCTCGTGGATGAACTATAACCACTTTAGTAGGTAGGCAAAACTGAAAACCTAACTTAGGAATATGCTTCTGTAACAATAGCTGAGGTCTCAGCCAATCCCAGAAGCCATACTTACCCACTCATCTGCTGCTGACTGTTCAAACTATGCTCAAATAAGGCAAGCACCGAGCTGTAACCAATCTATCTGTTTCTGTACCTCACTTCTGTTTTTTGTACATCACTTTCTTTATTTGCTCTGACCATGAGGCATCCCTGGGGTCACGCTCTATCTGCTGTGATTCTAGAGGCTGCCCATTTTTTAACGTTTTTTTTTTTTCCTTGCTCAATGAAACTCTATTAAATTAAATCTGCCTGAAGTTTTCTTTTAACAGATCTAGTGTCAGAGTGGGATTCAAAGCAAAATTCCAGCAACCCCCAGGAACACCAGGTGAGCAGGTCAGGTACCTGAGGATCCTGTTGTGCTCACTGCTCTCTTGACTGTAGCTGGAGGCCATGGGTGAGTTTTCTCTCAGATTCCGAGCTCCACCAACTTGTGTTCTGCGTTCTCTGTGTTTATTTGAGCAATAGTTAGGCTGGACCGAGTCCAGGATTGAATTGGATTTGATAATTAACTGAATTGTATTCAGTTAGAGGTCTCAGAACTTAGGAAGGTACCTTATTTTTAAAATGAGATTGTCTGAATCCAGAGAGTCTGGGACTTCATCTTCCAGGCTTCATCTAATTTTTACATATAAAAATTATGGGTCCAGAACATGTGCATTTTTAGAAAAATGGGTTAATTGCACTAGAGAAAACTTAGAATTAAGATGGTCACAATGAAGAAGTTTTAACTTGGATAAAGTTATTTATTTGTGAGGCACATTAGGTAAAGGGGGATCAAAAGCCCCACAAAAACAGTGGGGCGTATTGTTTCATTGGTATGCAGAGGCCTCCAAAAGAAGACATGAATCAAAAATTGCCTCCTTAAAAGATTCTTTGCAAAAAGCAAATGAAAAGCTTAAGCAATAGACCAGAGATGTGATAAAAGAAGGCTGTACTCTGAATTAACCTCGACTATCCCTTGTCTTTATCTATCTCTACCTACATTGTCTGAGTCCACTAAACTTTTTGCTAAATTACTCTTTCACCCTAAAAATGATGACAAAAAAGAAATCAGTGCTTTACAAAGTGAGACCTTCTGATCAACTGGGCCTGCCTGCTATACCTACATTCATTCCATCATCCAAAACTAAACTTAGAGCCATTATGGAGGACTTCCTTGATCTAAGAGAAAATCCTCAAAAATTTACTGAGGAGTTTAGAACCCTCATAGGTGCTTACGATCCAGGACTTCCTGACCTTTACCAATTTATTCACATGGTGTTGGGGCCTTGTGAAGCTCGGAAATGGATGGCAGCAGCAGACTGGGACAAGCCTGAGGTGGATATTAGAGAACCCTTTAAAAGTTATTCGTTAGAACGACAAAAAGTAGCTGGAAAAATTGCTATATCCTTTAAATTTAATTTCTAAAATTTTTGCTACAAAAAATTGATTGGTCCGTCGTATAACCTTAGAAACAAAAAAAGGATGAATCAGTTTCAGATTACAGAACTTGCTTAGAAACACTGTGAAACATTTAGGGCTCAAAGTACAGCAAGAAGTATTTCCTGCAATGACTGAAATGGTGTTAACTGCTCTATTTATACACGGACTCCATCCTGAACGGATCAGTTTGATTAGAAAACATAAACTGGAATAGGAAGTTACAGATATAACTGGCCATAACTGAACATTTGGAGATGACTCCAGGGCAAGAAAAAAATTCAAAAGGCTAACAAACATATGACCCTTCAACTACAAAGTTACAAGGGCCAGGACCAAAGGAACCAAAGGGACCTTCTCGTTCTCATTTTAAATCACAACCTAAAGGTCTTAGAACAAGAAGCTCTTTACCCCAAGTTGTCTGCCGGCATTGCAAACAATCCGGACACTCAAAAAGTGATTGTCTGCTTTTATTTCAGTATGTCAATAAGCCTCCCTTTAGGACGACTGTTTCACCCCTGAGGCCCAAGAGACCTTAGCTCTTCTGAAAAAACCAACATTGACAAGGCTCCAAGGAATTCTCTGGTAAATTTCTCCCTATGATACCTTTAAATGAACATGGAGAAACAAAGGTTAAAATATATGGGGAGTCAAGTACAGTCATGGTGTACCAGAGCTACCCAATCTACCATAAACTCCACTTTAATAAGCAACAAATCCCTAGGAGTAAAAAGGTCACTTCTTTGGTGGGGGTTTCAAATTGAGTACAAAAGGATCTCTTACCTGAACTCATCCAATTAACTTTGGGGCCTTTTCATAATAACACACTTTTTACTATACTGTTCTAGTAAATTGGCCAGAGCGAGATTTACTTTCAAAGCTAAAAGAGCACACACAATTTTCCTTGCTCTTACTTTTCAAATAACTTCTCCTGAAAATTCTCATGATAGTGCTTATAATCAGAGGCCAAGGGTTTCTAATCTTTATATTTCTTCTAGCAGCTTTCCAAGTTATTATGACTTGTATTACCAGGGTAACAGTAAAAATGAGGGTCTCTTTAAATCTGGCAACTTTACAGAGAACTATGGCTCTTAATTGCTATCATGCTCCAAACAACTATGACCAATTAGACCCTCAGACTGCTGAACTGCTTATATTGTCTGAACCTTGACTTAGCTAATTTGGTTCAGTTTACTTTCATAAGAACTCCTGTTAAGAAGAACACCTTGGCATTTTGGTATTTTTCTCTTGGTAGTCCTAATAATAGTCCTTTTGCTGCCCTGAATTCTCTCAAGTCCTAAATGTCTTGTATGTGGCCATCCATTGAGAGTTAAATGGTCTCACTCCAACTGTGTCAGCAAGAACATAAAGAGTCATTCAGCTGGTACAAAGCTGCAACCTGTGAATTTCATACTGACATTAAAGAAGACTTGTGAATTCAGTACTGAGACCGAAGAAGTATTTCATGATGGTAACAGAGAATGGTGTCAATTCCTAAAGTTTTGGTCAGTCTCTCTAAATGGAGAGGCTTACCAAAAATGGGAAATTGTTAAATTCAACTAAATATGGCCTGAGAAAGGTTCTGTAACTCCATATTTGTGTACTTGTGGATGAACTGTAGCCTACCTTAGTAGGTAGATAAGATTGAAAACCTAACTTAGAAGTATGCTTCTGTACCAATAGCTGAGTCTCGGCCAGTCCCATCAGGCATACTTCAATCACTCATATGCTGCTGACTGTTCAAACTATGTTCAAATAAGGCAGACACTAAGCTGTAATCAATCCAGGTGTTTCTGTACCTCACTCCTGTTTTCTGTAGGTCATTTTACCTTTTTTATCTTTAAATTTGCTCTGACCACAAGGCGTCCCTGGAGTTATTCTGCATCTGCTGTGATTCTGGAGGCTGCCCAATTCATTAATCTTTTTTTCATTGCTCAATTAAACTCTTTTAAATTTAATGTGTCTAAAGTTTTCTTTTAACAATGTAAACATTTAGCAATGGGGAAATGATCTTTAGCTGAGACACTAATCCTAGACCTATAACTTGGCAAAGTACAACATGAACTTTTGTTCTTCTTTGAGTTGCAACCACATGATGGATGTGCAGTCTGGCAGTATTTTAGAAGGGTGTGGAGCTCACATATATAAGACATTAAGGCCAAGGTTAAAGCACGACTGATTTCACTGGTAAAGATGCAAGAAGACACTTTTAGTTTAGTCAGTTTATTACTTAGATAGATGGCAAAAGAGTAAACCAAAAGTGCCAAACTCCTGTCATTCATCTTCCACACATCAAAAAAGACCACACCCAAACAAAAGGGCCCAATTACTGCACTGTAAGTAGTGGGACCCTTAGTTGCTGAGGAGCGAATGGTAGACTACAACTGAGAGGTTTTGGATCAGTAGTGGGTGGGTCTAGAGTCTTCCTGGACAGTGAAGAATCTTCCTGTCTTGTCTTCTGGGAATCTGCTTTATAATTCCCATGAGCAGACACTCCTGCTCGAGAATCCATATTTCTTCCCAGTGATCAAGTCGTGTCACATCAAGGACAAAGCTCATCAGTCAATCAGAGTTCAGGGTTTTGGAGCCACATCCCCCCATCTAACTCACCTTACACACTCTTGGCTTGTCTGGGTGTAAACTAAACATTTGTTTGATATCCGTCATGGGCAGATGCTATGCATGAAGAGTGGTGGGCATAGAAAAGTGAGGGACGTTGTCCCACGCAGCTTTCTTGGCATATCTTATTGTCTTCATTTGTTTTCTAAAATAAGCCTTTGTAAATTCTAGTGTTATTTCTCATCTCTCTGCCTATCAAATCTTTGAATTCCAGAACTGTTTGAATTCATGAGGCCCTCATTGAAAAATCCAGCCCATACTGATAGTTTACCTCCCCTTCCAGTGCTCTCTAGACTTTTCTCTGATTCTCTTTCGATTTATTTGTCATTCTGTGTTTCACCCTCCCAGGCTTACATTCCATTTGAATTTCCCTGCAGCACCTAGAAAGCAACTAAAGGCTAAACCTTTAATTTCATGATACTGATTTCCACTAAGCAGGATTCAATCAATATGGAAAGTACTGTTGATAAAAAGAATCCAGCTAAGTAAAATATTTAAAGAGATTCATTCTGAGCCAAATATGTGTGACTACAGCTCATGACACAGCCCCAGGAGATTCGAAGAACATATGCCCAAGGTGGTCTGGCCACGGCATGGTTTTATACAATTTAAGGAAACATAAGACATTCATCACTACATGTAAGATGTACATTGGTTTAATCAGGAAAGGTAGGATGACTCGAGGGTTGGGGAGAGGTAGGCTTCCAGGTCTTAAATGGATTCAAATATTTTATCTGGCAGTTGGTTGAAAGCATTTATCTAAAGACTTGGAATCAATAGAAGGGAGTGTCTGGGTTAAGATAATAGGTTGGGGAGACCAAGGTTCTTATTATGCACATGTAGTTTCCAGGTAGGAGGTTTCAGAGAGAACAGATGATAAATATTTCCTCTCAGACTTAAAAAGGTGACTGACTCTTAGTTAATTCTTTCCTGGTTCATGAAAAAGACTTGGAAAGGCAAAGGGATTCTCTACAGAATGTAGAGGGTCCTTGGTAAAAAGGGCCATTTTCCAAGTCTCCAGTTGCATGACCTTTTGGAGTTTGATGGCCTGAGAGTAAGAAGAGACAAATGGAGTTATTAAAAAACATGTATCAGAATGAAGCAAGAGGGGTGGGTAAGGACAGCTCAGAAATCCTGAGGCCTTTTACTGGTTGCACAGGGAGAAGGAGGCCAGAAGTCTGACTGGTAAAGAAATAGCAAACTTTTATCTTTTTGCCAGCATGTCAGGTTTCTGGGTTCCCTTCCCCTGAGCCCAATTTTAAGCCAACAAGTTTAAGGTTTGGGAAATTAACTTTTCCCAGTTTGGAGGATGCATCTGAGAGATGTTTCCTATAGTACAAAGACACAGTTATCTGTCAGTGAAGAAAGTACAGAGAAAGAAAAAGGGAAAAAGAAATTTTATTTTCAGAGGAGTCCCAGGGGTTCAGAATGCATTCAAAAGAGGTAGACTGAAGATGAATGACTACATATCTGGAAAGAGGGGAGCAAGGCATCCCAGGTTTCTTTCCCTTCCTAATGATTATCTGGGGTACATGAGGGAGAGAAAGTAAGATGTTCATTTTTTTCCTTCGTACTATATCCCCAAGTCTTGGCAGCCATGAGAGGTTGTTGCCCACAGGTGTCAAAGCAGCTTTCACCCATGTTAACAGGGGTGTGGGGAGTGGGAATATTTGCTCTTACCCACATATGCCCTATCTCCCCTGTTGTTAGTAGCCTTTGAGTTCCCTTGGCCTCATTTATGCTATAGATACTAGCATGAATTTTATCTATAAAATGGGAGACTTGGCTTAACTGGAAGGAATTAGTCATGTTCACCTGCACTGTCCCTTTTAACTTCCACTATCCTCTGCCTCTGGATCCCTCAGATCCAGTTTTCTTTCCTAGGGCTTTGACCCAAAGGTTGGAATTGAGTTTGGGACAAAAATGTGTCTCAGAGTGGGTCACATGGACTTTTTATCATAAGCCAAAGCTAAAGTGAAGGTGTAGAATTGAGTCCTCCTCCAACAAAGGAGAGAAAAGGATGTCTTGTGAAATGCCCAGTTAAATGGTGGCTATAGTTATGCATGCTAAGCATAACTTGGTGCATGGGGCTTGGCTTTGGTTAGCTCCCTTGGTCTTACTTTCCAAAAAGGAAACCTCTGGATTATGGGTACCATTTTTATTCCCTTCACTGGGCAAGATTTGCTGGATCATTGCTCAGAATGAAAATGTTGATCCAGATTTTTACATTACTAATCCCTTTTGTTCCTTCTTAGCTGCAGTTGGAAATTGCTGGTTGGTTCATAGGAATAAACAGTGTTAGTCTAAAATGTTGGCAAAAACTTAAAAACAACTAATGAGTTTAGAATGCAATGACAAATGTATGGTAAGTTTTGAAATATAATTTCTCTCTTTCCAGTCTTTCTTTTTGTTAAAAAACAAATCATGATAAGACTGCATTGTTTGCAAAACAGACTTTAGTCTTATATTTGGCCTGATTATTTGCATAAAGTGCAATAAGAATAATTGTTTTATGTAGACCTTTTATATTGGCTTTGATGGAACTCTGTTCCACAAGGAATCTCACACAGGAGTTTCTAAAGCTGAGCCCAGTCATGAGTTTTTACCTTCAAAAACCTGTGACTTGGGTAAATTCCACTTTTCTTGAGGTCCCAAGAGCATGGGGTCTTTGGCCTGTTAGAAAGTGACATTCTTTACTCACCTTAGGTTAGAAAACCTGTACAGGGACTGTGTAGACAAGCTATGAAACCAGTTTTCCCAAGGGTTTTGATCAGGAAAGTTGATCTGCAAGTCGAGTTGGGCTCCTTAAGGGAAGCTTACCCTTCTAGTCAAAGCCTTGGTAAAACAACCAGTTTCTCCAACTGAGTTCTGTTGCAAAAGAAAATAGGTTCTTATTGTCCTGATGGAAACAACTATATTTCCATAAGTTAAGAATACTCATAACTAGTTTCCAAATTCTGGAGAAGCCTGGGGGGAAAGAGAGAGAGAGAGACAGAGATGCTCCAAATTTTGTTCACAGGAGTATAAATTACTCAAACTTACTCAATTATTAAAGGCTGTAAATAGCTCAGAATAAGTTCCCTTCATTCTGAAAAATAAAACAAGGATCAGCAATATTCCAAGCAAAAGTCAAAAAGATTACTTCAGTTTTCTATTAGTTCAATCCACTCCATTAACTCTTGTTCTGCTGATATTCATGAACATTTTAGCTCTTCATGAGTCTTGTACATTTTCCCTTTATTCCAATCTCAAAATCTTCAAAGTTATCAGAAATCTGCATTTGAGAGCACCTGTCAAAGTTCTATAGCTGATTATAAACCATCTTTTTAAGAGAATCAAAACAAGGCAACAATTGCCTGCAAATAATAAAATGTCCAGGGTGATTACAGTCAGATACATGGTTGACAAATAAAAGTGTTTATCTCCATGGTTTACAATAACTTAACAAACGTAATTGCGATTGCTAGAATATATTCCAACATTATAATTTTAGAAATCTCATACAATTTTGGAACATATATTAATATATTCTGTAAAATACAACCTGAAGAAGATTAAACATCATTTTGGAAATCCCATGTACCTAAACATGTCAGGTAATCCTGTTTACCTCTCTTCTCAATTCTCCAGGGGCACTCTGTAGCACCTAAAAGCTAGGTGTTAGGAAAGATAATTTTGAAACTGAAGTTTGATTTTGGGAAACCTGTTAAATGTTAGAGGTTTAAAACACTTGATGTTATGAAATAGAATTCCAGATTTCCATTCTTTATTTATTTGTCAAAATGATGATGCAGACATTTTTTAAAAAAACAAAAAAACTTTATAACCGTTTTGAATTTAGCCAATGTTTTCAACAGAATTTCCTTTGCAAAATTAATTTTTAAGAAACCTTCCATAACTTGTTTGAGCTGTTATTGAAGCTTTATTTCATCTAATTCAAAACAATTCTTTAACCCTAGGCAAAAATTTACATTTTGATGACATCCGCATTTTACCAATAATCTTTAAGACTGTTTTTATTTCTCAGAAATTAAAGTCATGTGAACCAAATAAAGCCTCAACCTCTGTCTTTCATCTTAATAAAGTATTTTCTCAAATTTTTCTGGGTTACACTTTGGTGGTGGAGATGGCTGGAGCCATCACCATGTGGCCAGGGAGCTCTGAGCTTGTCTTGTACCATATGGACTCTGCTTTCTACTTCACCCCTTTATTGTCCTGTCTTATCTTCTTCCTTGCATATTGGGCCACCCAATGTCTCAAAGAACTCTAGGACTTGTGCTCACAACTGAAGTTGTCCTGAGGTCCTGTGGCTGGACCCTGGATCCAGAAAGACAGCCTTGGAAACAAATGACTACTCCTGTAGCCAGCACCTTATTATTATGTATGTTTGAATGACTTCATAGGATTTGATTGCCAAAGAATCCTGCAAAAACAATTTTTTTCCCCTAGGGCTGTACACCTATGGTCAGTCATGTTATTTATGTTCCCATTTTAGATGAGAACACTAATATCATAGACTAAAAATGTAGAATCTGAGATGACACAAATAGTGAAAACTGAATCCCAGGTTTTTCAAAAGGCACTTTGATTTTAGATCTTCAGCCTATTATTCTATTCAAAGGCTCAGAGAAGACATGCTGTGAACGTACTCAAAATAACTGACACTAGAAAAGGTAACAGAGTTGTGTAAATCTTGTCATAGCAGATGCGTGAGTGGGCTGGGGGCAGGTGAGTTCCAGAGAAATGTGGCCCTGAATGTCATTAAGCTGACACTGTATTATACCAGTGGCCTTCAGATTGCTTTCACAACTGGGTAGTTCATCAGCTAATGTGATGCTCCAAACTTTAAATAAATAGAAAACGGCGGTGGTGGGGCGGGGAATATAAAAAACTAGAGGAAAACACTTCGTTTAATCCCAATATAAAAGCTTCACTTCTTTTCAGTGTTCTTCCAGGAGAAGGATTCTTTGGGCTCTTTGCCTTCCATCCTCATTTCCGTGAAAGGGTTTGTGCAAGAGGTACTTGAGAACGCCATAATGTAGGGCTTTGTTTCTCATGGGAACATGAAGGAAAGAGGAAAACCCTCCAAATTGTTTAGTGAGAAAACATAACCTTTATGCCTTTCTTTGGTGGGGTGAGTCAAGTGGTAGAGACTAGAATTCAGGTCTTCAGTGCGTGTATAAATATGTGTGCGTGCAAAAGCAGACATCACACTTTGTGTGGCAAGTAGAACCACTGGCTTGGTAGATTTTGCTACATTTTCTGGTTTTTAAACTCCAGAAAAATATCCCAGATAACTGTCATGAAGCTGGTAACTATCTTCCTGCTGGTGGTCATCAGCCTTTGTAGTTACTCTGGTAAGTAACTGGAATACATCTGGAGTATATGATGTTTCTCTACTTTTCTGTTAATAAGAACACAACTAATGAGCCTTGACTCACTGACAGTAGAGTATGGTGGTAGGAATTTTATTTTTTTATTTTATTTTTAAGTTTTATTTTTAACTGACACATAATAATTGCACATACTTGTAGGGTTAGAAGGAGTTTTGGAATCACAGGAGATGGTGATGTTGGAAAGTATTTCAGATACCCACCATCTAAGCTCTAACCCAATATAAGTATTCTCCCTAATACATCTTGTATAGGAGGTTAGCCAACTTCCATGAAGGATCAACAGAGCACATTTCACTGCTGGATATTGGTCACCATTAGTTTTTATTATTTTCTTCAACCTTGAGTCAAAATCTGACTTCGTAATTTATTTCTTTTGTGCTTTTAAACTATATGGAGTCATTCTTGCTATCATCTCCCATTAACCAGTTTGCTAGCATGGTACTCCTGAGACAGCTAAATTCATCTGTTCATCCACTCAATGGATATTTATTGAGTGGCTACAGTTTGTTGGGCACTGGATAAGCATTGGAAGATTTAGACAAGAATAAGTCATAAATATTTTTCTTAACATGCTTATAGTCTAACAGGGGAGAAAAGGCTTCTACAGAAGTTACTATAATTCTAGACTACTATAAATACACTGTAAGTTAGGCAGATAGAACTCTGTAAGTGTATTGGTGGGTGATGAGTTCAATCTTCAGATAAGGATAGAGAAGCTGGCTTCTTGGAGGAGAATGAGAACTGATTTATTTTTTGGAAGAAATCATTGTAATCATCAGGAAGATAGTTTGGGTACATGGATAAAACATTTCATGATGATGTTCACTGAGAGAACAGAAGTCTTTGGAGATCTCCAAGAAAGCTCTAAATACATACAGAGAATATGTTCACCAAAATGTCTGAAATAAGAAGTATGGAGATTAATTATGAAAAATTGATTGTTGCCCACACCTACACTGGCAACTTTGACTTGTGATGTTTATTGAATGTCTGAAAAAATTTGTAACTTCACCAGTTTTGGATATTTCATTGTTCTCTAGTGTCCAGGGACAAGTATCTATGGGCTGAGGTGGCAGCAGAAAGGAGGTGAAGGAAATAAATATTGCCCCCTCTGGATGAGAATTTTGGAGGAACAACAGGTGACAGAAAATGGGGAAAAATGGATGTACAGGCTCCATTTTAATAATTTGAATGGGGAAATAATAAGTTTCCAAAGGAAAATAAGCTATGGCAGGTCTTAGCCGGTAGGAGGATGTGAGTTTTTACATGTGTGCTCACATACCTGTGTGCATTTATATATCTGTACACGTTTTTGTAAAAATATATGTCATACATATTTTTGCCAATATCTACTCCCCCCCAATAATCTTCTATGGGAAAGTTATCTTTCTAAAACCAAAGATACAAAATGCAATTGTCCTACGTAAAAGCCTTGATAGTGCTCCATTGTGCACAGGACAAAATCTCAAACTCCTTTATGTGACATCCAACACTTTTAAAAAATCTGATTTCACTCAACTTTTGCAGCCTCACTCCCTTTTTCTTCCATGCCCTGGTCACGGCCTATTAGAAATCTACACTCCAGTCTTCTGGGCAGAAGGCTCACCATCCTTGGTATGCACTTACATCTTAACGTCTCTGGGCTCTTATTGGTCATGTTTCTAAAATACTCTTCCTCTTCTTTACCTTATGATCCTGACATTTGCCTCAAGACATAGCTCTAACAACACTTCTGAAAATTGCTGCAGCACTTTCTCACGTTAGAATTAGTCATCTCTTTCTTGTGTTTCCATAGAGCTTTGGCCATAATGTTAGCATAGCACATGCTACACTGTGGTGCACATAGATCTTTATCATCCACTGGACTGTGTGAAGTCTCTGAATGGAATCCTTGTCCTATTTGTCTATGTATCTGCCCAGACTAGCAGAGAGTTGGCACTCAATTATGTTCGTAGTGTTGAGTTGAATTGGTTGGGAGCAGTCTCTTGGGCTGCGGTGGGGTCCATTCCTGTCCCTGTGTGGATATTCACTATGGCATCTCTCCTTTAGCCTCAAAGCTGTGAGCTGTGGAGATAGCCACACACAAAGTAACATCCCCTTCAGTCAACCACAAGGATTTGTTGAATGCTTACTCTGTGCCAGGCATGGGTACAGTAGTGAAAAAAAACAAGCATTCCTTGTTCTCATGGAGCCCCCATTCTAATGAGAAAATAAAGACAATAAAAATAGCAAAAGAAGAGTTGCTTTTTTAGGTCATGTTAAGAAAAAATAAAGGACAGAGAGTGACAGAGGCCATTGTAGGCTTTTCTGAGGAGGTAACGTTTGAAGATAGACTAAAGAATGTGAGGAAGAAAGATATATAGCTAGCTGAGGGAAAAAAGTTCTAGGTAGATGGACTAGCAGGTGCAAAGGCCCAGAAGCAGAAGTTTTTGATGGAAATAAGATGAGTGGGTCTGGAATGGAGGTATTGATGGACACAGGGGAAGATGATGAAGTCATCGTCTGGGCCCAGATGTGCCTGTCTCACTTGGCTTCTCTTTTGCCTGCAGCTACTGCCTTCTTCATCAACAAAGTGCCCCTTCCTGTTGACAACTTGGTACCTTTACCTCTGGACAACATTCTTCCCTTTATGGATCCATTAAAGCTTCTTCTTAAAACTCTGGGCATTTCTGTTGAGCACCTTGTGGAGGGGCTAAGGAAGTGTGTGAATGAGCTGGGACCAGAGGCTTCTGAAGCTGTGAAGAAACTGCTGGTAACTGTAGCTTGGGAGGCGAATCTTCCAAAGGGGAGGGCATAGTGACCCTGAATGTCCACCTCATCCTCTCGTCCCTTGTAAAAGTGCATTTCCGCGTGACTGATTATACTCATAGGAAGTTTGTATGTCCTGGAATCTCAAGAAAAGTATAATTTCTACATGTCCAGGAAGCATTTTTGAATGAAAGAGACGTGTTAGAGTTATGACATTGCCATTTACCACTTTCACCATTTGTGGATGAGACTTAATCACTCTGAGTTTTTGTTTCTGCATCAGTAAGATGGTGGCCAAACAGGATACTAGAAGTGAATATTTTTTGAAACATGCTAATTACATGTAAGCTTCTCTAATTTTTGTTGTCCTTCTGCCTTTCAGGAGGCGCTATCACACTTGGTGTGACATCAAGTTAAAGAAAGACCAGAGGTGGATGTGGACAGAGGATGATACTCCTAGCCTTCCTGGCTGAAACACATTCTACCAATTATAGATCAAATGCCCTAAAATGTAGTGACCGTGAAAAGGACAAATAAAGCAATGAATAGATTTTTCAGCTGTCCTATTTTTATTTCTGGGGACTCTATTCAGAAGGACATACCCAGATTAGATTTTCCTTGAATCATAAACTCGAGAGAGCCTGTTTTTATAAAGGTAATCTGGACTCTTAACACATAATCATTCCTTCTCCCTTCCTTATCTTTAAGTTAAACATTTTTATTTTTCCCAACTGTTTTTTATCTCAGTGTTTCCAGACCTTCCAATTTTCTATCTCCATCTTAAAGAAATTTTTATATTTAAAAAATTTTTTAAAAAGTTTTCAAAATATTGTCTGATAAGACGAGTGTCTTACTAACTTCATTGGTTTGGCTTCTGTGTCGCTGGAGTACTCATTTATATTAAGTTTGTAGTTAAGCTATGGCCACTCAATAGCTTTCACAGATCCTTCCACTTAGGCCTTTTCTACATCATCCTTTGGCAAATGGGTGATGAACTATCTTCTCTTTCCTCTATTCAATCATCTACAATGATGACAGGACTATCTTTCCAAGGAATAATTCTGGTAATGTCATGACAGAGTAGATTTCAAGCTCCTAAGCAGGGCATACAAGGCTGTTCATGATCTAGCCTTTAGTTACACATCCATTCTTCTTATCTACATTCCTTTCTTCACATGTGCTCTACTCCAGCCACACTGAACAGATAACTAAATCCCTTTCCTGCTAACATTCTTACACCTTAATGAAAAATCAAGTTTCTTCCTACCTAGAATGCCTGCAACCATTGGCCTTCAGACTCAGCCTGTGCCAATCTTGGGACTGTTTGCTGTCAGGTCCATTCCGTACCTTTCTGCTGCTCTGCTCTGCTCCGTGTTGAGGGAGGATAGGGGACCTGGTGCTGATTGTGGAAGCTTGCATTTCTCAGGTTCCCAAATCATTTGACATTTGGGCTAGGTTCTGCCCCTGGGAGGTACAGGCAGTAGATAGGAAGTAGGAAAAGAGGAAAACTGTTGAATGGCCCCTTCTGGCTCTGTATTTGGGAGAAGTCTCTGGAAATGGCTGTAGCATGTCTCAGGCTGCAGGTCCTGCTAGATAGGCCTGCCTTGGTTCCAGCTTAATCTGGGTGAGTCTTCTGGCCTCTGGTCACACCACCTCCTTTGTTTTTCTCTCCAGCTGAAGTTGTTAATGGTTTCCTCCTGTTGTTAGTTTCTGGGTGCCTCACCATCACCTACTTGCCTTTTTAGCTTTTCTAATGTCTTTTCAATCAATTCTTTGCATCACATTCCTTCTGTTCTAAGTACTTGGAGTAGTTTCTGTTTCCTAATTGATTCCTAACTAAGACAATGTTAAACATTATCTCTAGGAATATTATCTTAATTTCCTACCATTGCTTTGCTTCCATTTTTTGGCAACTAAAATAGTTTTCACTTTGTGAAATTTCCTATTTTATTTCCTCATTTTATCTACGTCTTACTGATAGATTAGGTTGTCCAGCTGCAGTAATAAATAATCCCAAATCTCAGTGGCTTAAGTGTACAGCGTTCGACTTGTTCCTCACACCATATGGTCATCTTTGGTTGGCTGTACCTATGATCAATGTTTTATGAATTCTGCAACAGGAGCTGATGGAATAGTTTGTCTTGAGCATTTTGCTTATTATATTTACAGGGAAAGAGAACTTGGTGAACCATGAGTTAACTCTTAAAGCTTCTTCTTTAAAGTGAAATATATCAATTCCAGTCAGTTTAATTAGCTAGAGCAAGTCATTTGACCATGCTTGACTTCTTTAGGAAGGGGATGTATAATTAACCTATAGAAAAAAGCAGTGCCAAATATGATTAATGTAATGTAATTTACCACATTTCTTGATGATTTCAAAGTAATTGTCACCTTAGATGCCTCTATCCTACTTGTAATTTTCTTTTCTATTGAATTAGGTGCCATCTTTCCTCCTACTTTAGTTTTCTATTTGACCATTATTTTTGAGTTTCTTTAAATAGCTCTTATTATTTTTGACTTCCCTTGAATGTTGATACCTCCAAAGATTCTTAACTTGGTTCCCCTTCTATTTTTATTCTGTGTATAACCTTTATTGGGGAATCTTATGTACTGCCATAGATGCCAATATAGTCTCCATGTTAGGAACTACAAAATCTATAGCTACAATCTGTATTTTTTTTTAAGAAGAGATTTAGTTACTTATAAGACACTTCCAAGAGATGCTCTTTTTTCAGATTTAACTCAACTCAACAGATTTTTACCTGAGCTCATTGTTCCTCTTTCAAAACACACTCCCATATTCTACTTTGCTATTCAGTTTACAGCACAGACATTTTCATGGTTGCCTGAGACAGAAACTTAGCAATGATTTTAAGTACTCCCTCTCATCAGCCTCCCTTCTGATTGGTAAGCAAGGCTTCTTATTATAAACCCTTTTCACATCTATTGCATATATTTTTCATGATCACAACTGGTACTGTTCTTCTTTAAATTTTGTCATTTCTTTCTTTTTCTTTATTTTTTTTTTGAGATAAAATCTCACTCTAGCCCCAGGCTGAAGTGCTGTGGTGCCATCACAGCTCACTGCAGCCTGGACCTCCTGGACTCAGATGATCCTCCCACCTTAGCATCCTGAGTAGCTAGGACTATAGGCACACACCATCATACCTGACTAATTTTTCTTTTTATTTTTTTACATACTATGTTGCTCAAGCTAGTCTTGAACTCCTGGGCTCAAGCAATCCTCCTGCATTGGCTTCCCACAGTGCTGGGATTACAGGTGTGAGCCACTGTTTCCAGCCCGAGATCTTGTCATTTTTCATCAAACTACTGTGTTAATCTCTCAAGTGACCTTTGTATTCCCAATGGTGCCCTTCAAATCCATCAGCCACACACACAGAAAGTGGCTTTCTAAAATACAGGAATCATTCCCCAACTTCAAACTCATCAATAGTTTTTCAATGCTGATTGATAAAAAGAGTCAGATACTACATCAAATCAACAGACACATTCATAATATAGGTTTAAACATATTTGTTTTCATACTTATTTCAAAGTCTCTTTACTAGACTGTGAAGTTAAATGGATAGTGACTCTAATGTACATGTCTATATCCTTAGCACATTGCACAGAGCCTGAAGATAGTGTTGGTTCTGTGTTTATTGAATAAATGGGTTTGTTTCTGTTAAGTTTTATCTGATTGGGTTGGTCCCTTTGTTTTGTCCACCAGTAATATTATTAAGCCATTCATTGCTATCTCTCCCAGTGTTTTGCATATTTGAGAAGGATGCCTCTCTATGCATTCATCAAGTTATTAAATGGAAAAGATTGGGGATAAAGTTCTCTGCCACTATACTCAGAGTAATGGCAGTAATCTGGCAATTTACTGGGTTTAAAGTTTTTGTTTTTTGTTTTTCCAGAGGTGTGTCAAAGAGAGTGATTAAGAAGGAATATGGGGACAGATTATATTTGGAAAGCCAGGCAGAAACTGATGATAAACGTTATCATAAAAGTGACAACACCGGCCGGGCGCGGTGGCTCAAGCTTGTAATCCCAGCACTTTGGGAGGCCGAGGTGGGTGGATCACGAGGTCAAGAGATCGAGACCATCCTGGTCAACATGGTGAAACCCCGTCTCTACCAAAACTACAAAAAATTAGCTGGGCATGGTGGCGCGTGCCTGTAATCCCAGCTACTCAGGAAGCTGAGGCAGGAGAATTGCCTGAACCCAGGAGGCGGAGGTTGCGGTGAGCCGAGATCGCGCCATTGCACTCCAGCCTGGGTAACATGAGTGAAACTCCGCCTCAGAAAAAAAAAAAAAAAAAAAAGAAAAAAAAAAAAAAGTGACAACACCAAATGCTGGTGAGGATGTAGAGAAGCTGAATCACTCACACATTGTTGGTGTGAAAGTAAAGCAGTACAGCCACTCTGGCAAAAGAGTTTGACATTTTCTTAAAAAACTAAACATGTAACTACCATTAAACCCAGTAATTGTACTCTTGGGCATTCATCCCAGAGAAACAAAAACTTATGTTTATGCAAAAACCTGTACACAAATGTTCATAACAATTTTATTTTTAGTAGCCCCAAACTGGAAACAACACAGTTGTTCTTCAATGGATGAATGGCTAAACTTTGTACATCTGCGTAACAAGATACTATTCAACAAAAAAGGAGAACAAACTATTTATATACACAGTAACCTGGATTTATCCAGGTTATATATATATATATATTCTCTAAGGATTTAGAGAATTACGCTAAGTGAAAAAGTCAAACCCCAAATGTTAAATGCTGTGTAATTTTATTTATATAACATTTTCAAAATGACAAAATGATAGAAATAAAAAACAAATTTGTGATTTGAGGTTAAGGAGAGGGTGGGGGCAAGAGGGAAATGAGTGTGCTATATAAGGGTTGTATGAGAGATCCTTATGAGGACAGAATTGTACCGTATCAATGTCAGCATACTGGTTTAGATACGGTAGCATAGTTTTGCAAGATGCTACCATTGGAGGAAACTTGGCAGAAATATGCTGGATTGCACTGTATGATTTCTTAAACCTTCGTGTGAATCTATAATTACCTCAAAATAAAAAGTTAAAAATGATTTTAAAGATATCGGAATATAGAAATATATAATACACATATAATTATATGGAATATATTTAACGTAAGTTATATATAACTATGATATACAACTATAATTATGTATAACTGTAGTTACATATATGCACATATGTAACATTCATTCTCTTCATCCATAAATTCCACAAATTAGAGGAAACCACTGTTCACATTTTGATGTGCTTTTTATCATGACATTTTCTAAATATTTACAGACATATATGAATGATACATTGCATATATGAATGACACATCTTATTCAAATTGTTATCTATGTGAATATTAATTTATATAATGTATATTATATTGTTTCTAATTTTTTCTTTTTTGTTATCATAAAAAGTGCTATAGTGAACAAGCATATATTTGCATACATTTTTGTCTTTATGTCTTCAGAAAAATCCTGGAAATGGAAATGCAAGGTCCCGAATTATATGATGTCTAAAGTTTTGATAACTAGTCACACTTTTCAATTGGAAAGAACAGTTGGTATCTCAGGTGACCGAGGTCAGAGAAGTGCCATTTCCAAAGATGGGATTAAGGACCCAAGACAATGCCTAGGGTATGACTGTTCTCCCTGAGCTAGCTGTAAGTCACTTTTTATTATGTGCTGGAGTGTCAAGAGATGCAAGGTATGAGTTATGTGATTTCTGGGTTTCATGTCTAAGATAGGCAATACAAACAGACAGGCACATACAATTTATTTGCTACATTATTTTTTATTTAAGGAGGCAACCAGATGAAGAGCTCTCAGGCTATTGAGTTAGATTAAAGACAGCAGAGGGCGCTCATAGGTTATTAGCAAAATCAAGGAAAACATTTGTGTATATATGCAACATAGATAGTAAGAAATATAAGCGCCTTCTATTGCATTAAATTTTTCACTGCGGATTCACAACTAAATGGCAACTGCCTGATGCTCCCCCTTTCTAGTAACTACCACTGACTTCATTTTAAGCATTGTTAAATGGTGTATTCTTGTTCTGTCATTAACTGTCATTATCAAATGAGAACTTATTTCTGATTAGATACTGACAATGATCATAATAACAGCGATAGCTAGCAGTCATTTATTATTTTCTCTATATATTTTTGATTCAACAAATAATGATTGAATAGTGACTGCAGGATCTTTGCTAGACAGGAAGCATACAGTAATAAACAAATTGTCATGACCCATATCTCCGTAGATTTTACAGTGTAAAGGGAGAGATAGAAACCACACAAATAAACATGGGTAAATGGATAATTATAAGTTATGACAAAAACAATAAAAAAAGAATCGGATCCTAAAAGAGGTTCCCTGTTTATTTTAGGTCATTTCTATGGACATGCCAAATTGGGACTTGAGGTTGTGAAGAACCCGTTATAACCAAATAATATTCTGTGTAGAAGGTACTGAGTATGTGACTGTCCTGAGAATAAGGGGAACTTGGCTTCTTCAAAGAACTGAAACATCACCTGCAGTCCTGGGAGCAGGAACACAGGGATACAAGTCAAGGTCAAACCATGCATTGGGTATCATGGTCATGGCCCTGTTTTTATCTTAAGAGTCCAGGAAAGCCTTGGAAAGTTTTGTATCCAATTTTCTCTATATCCCTGAGTGGCAACACTGCATATCCACTTGCATTAGTCAGATTCCTGCAAGTCATTCCCGATACTTCCCTCTCTCTGACATGTCATATTGAACTCAACAACATGTCCTGTCAACCTCATGTCTTAATATTCTCTTCAATCCTTCCACCCTTCCACATGGCTCTGCCTGCATTGACCCTCCCTTGCTGAAAAGCTTCTTGGCTGGCTTCCTGCTTTCCCTGGACCCCTCCGTCTAGCCTGCACAACAGCCAAGTGATTTTTTAAACATGCAGCTGTGATCATATGTATTCCAATGTTCAAAACCCTTTGGTGGCTTCCCATTGTTCTTGGATTTAGGAACAAAATCCTGACCATGACCTACGAGATCCTGTAAGACTTGACTTCCCTAACTCTCATTTGCTTTCCAGCCACCTTGATCTTCCTTCATGGCTAGAGCACAGGATACCTGGCACAGGGCTTTTGCAAATGCCATCCACTCAACTATACATGTGTCTTCCCCTTCATTTCCTTATGAATTTTGTCCTATTCAACTACTTTATTATTTCTCTTTTTAAATCTCAGCACATGTCTCCCTTCCTTAGGAACCTTCCCTCACCCAGTCGATAAACATTTGTTACAGCTTCCGAGAGGACCATCTTCCTTCCTTCCTGAGCAAGTCTCTCAAAACATAATTACAGATTTATATAAGATTATTTGATGATTCTTTGTATCTCCCATTTACTTGTGAGCTCCAAGATTGTTCAGTACTTAAATTGTGTGATGGTTTTATGAGTATATGCATATGTTAAAATTCTTCAAGTGTATGCTTTAAATTCATGCAGTTTATTGTACATCAATTATGCTTCAGTATAAAGATTAGAAAACTATTCACATGCTGTGAATCAATAAAGTGTCCATTTGGGCCAATAAGGGTATTGCTACATTTTGAAGGCTTTTTTTTTTTTTTACAATATCCATTAGCATTTTTAAAAATGCCCTTTGATCTTACAATTCAATTTTTGGAAATCTTTTATAAAAATATTAAATAAAAATATTTATATACAAATATTAGTGCACGTGTTTATACATACAAGCATGTTATTGCAGAATCCTTTGAAAAACTGAAAAAATAGAAACAATGTGAAAGTCCATCCATAGGGAAATTATTAGATATTGAATAGCTTTTTAAAGATTTCTGTCTCTTTATCTAAACTAAACGTCATGAGAAATTATTCAATAAGACAGTCAAGCTGCAGAGTAAATCATTTACCTAACCCCCCCGCCCCATGTGTGATTTTGTTTGGAAATGTTTGAACAGACAGGGACAATATTGATGCTGATATGGCTTGTTTGGGAATAATGGAATTAGTGTGGGAGATTGTTAACTTTTAAAAGTATACACAAATTTCCATATTCTCCTCATTTTTCCCTCTCACATGGTAAGCATATGCCACTTTAATAATTTTTGAATGTGAATTTTGAAGAAAACATTTTGCCAATTAGTACACATTAAAAAGTAATTCCTGTCACCTAGGAAATGGGTTGTTAGGTGAAGCAAACCACCATGGCACACGTTTACCTACATAAGAAACCTGCACTTTCTGCACACGTATCCTAGAACACAAAATAAAATTAAATATGGCACACGTTTATCTATATAACAAACCTGCACATCCTGCACACATATCCCAGAACACAAAAGCAAATTAAATATGGCACATGTTTATCTATATAACAAACCTGCACATCCTGCACGTGTATCCCAGAACACAAAATAAAATTAAATTTTTAAAAAAGAAAGTTAATTCCTCTCACTCTCAAAATAAATACAAAAGCAAATCAGTCACACAGACTCTTGTTCAAGTTTGGCTCCAGCATTATCCAACTGGGCGATCTTGTCAGATTCACAATTGCATCATTTCAAAAGGGAATAATCATATCTAATATTTGTACTAAATATGAGGAGTCAGTGAAGTAACATTTATGCAGGACCAAGCATGGACGGTGTCCTAACGATATCTTTTTTTTTTTTAAGAAAGGTAGGTAGGTTTGAAGGATTATAGGGCTATCTTTGAATGTCAAGCATTGCCACAGTCTGAGTTTTGGTTTAAGCTTTCTTCTGTCATTGAAATGCCCTTCCTTCTCCTTGTCCATGTCTTCAAATCCTTTATCATCCATCAAGTCATGGATCAAATATTATCACATCAGAGAAATCTTTCCAGATTCCGAGGGAGCATGAATAGTTCTTTGTGCTGGTTCCAATGTTCCCATGTCTGTGCCTTTGTTATGCTGTACCATGTTGAGTATGTTTAGTTGGTTATGCACTCATATCTTCTACATCAAGACTGTGAGCTACTTGAGAACAAAAATCATGGGATATTCAACTTTGTATCCTCGCTAGCTTGCCGTTGGGTAGAAGCTCTAAGACATAAATTTCTTCACTTCTTGCAAAATACAAGAAACATTTACAGAACAGCTGCTCTCTGCTAGACACTGTTCTAATTGCTCACTATGGCACCAGGAACATTGAACAAAAGAGGTCAAATTCTTGCCTCGTGGAGCTTACATTCTAATAAAGGTAGGCAGAAAAAGGAATGAAATAAATCAAGTTTTAATATTGTGTTAAAAGATAAATATGATGAAGGAAAAATTAAGCAGCCAAAGAAGCTAGACATATTAGGGCAGAAGATGCAGTTTTAAATAAAGTGATCAATGAAGGCTTCACTGAGAATGTGATATTTAGGAGAAGACCTTAAAAAATAAAGGAGCAAGCCATGTGGCCATCTTGGAAAAGACTAATTTAGGCACAGGGACGAGCAAATTTAAGGCCCTATAAAAAGAACACACTTGTACTTTTTAAAGACTGATAAGGATCCCAATATGGCTGGAATAAAAAGAGAAAAATAATGAGTAGGAGAAGGGAAGGGAAGTGAATAGCTCAGGTAGGATTTTTACCACCATTGTAAAGAAATTTTAAAATGTAGATTTTTGCTTCAAATGCGATGGGAAATGACAGAAGGAATTGATCTGATTTGAATTTTATTTAAATAGAATTACTCTATCTACTCAGCATTTCTGTAAAAAGCAAGGTGTAAATTCCCTGAAGCACTTGAGTCATGATAGAAAGTTTGGGACTGGGGGCAAAATAGTGATGATGTAGACTGTGTCCTCAGCGTGTCAAAGGGGAATGCCCTGCTGGGAGTCAGACACACCTGGCTGGAGCTCCCATGTAGTGTCTACCAGTTTTGGTATCTTAGGCATGATACAAATCAGCCTCCCTGAGCCTCAGTTTCTTCACCTGCCATATGAAGAAGACAGTGCCTCACTAATCATTCCAATCACTTTGCAATTATGAGGTTACAAGGAGATGATAGTGTGAAAGGGTGGCATTAGAAAAATTCTATGCAGATGAAAGAGATTCTTGATCTTTAAGAACAGGTGTACTGTTAGCTGCAAACATGGGTCTTACTGGAGGGTAGGGAAAGAAGGCAATGAAGTGGAGGAAAAGGAAACGCACATTGTAAAGCAGTTGGGAAATCTTCAAAATCTTTATAGATCATTGGAGATCTTGGTCGGCTACCTGTTAGCAATTTACGAAATCCAGTATTGATATGGCACTTTCCCAACCCCCAAAATAAAAAAGTGATTTCAAAATATGCAATAGACAAGTGAAGATAAAGGCAGAAAATTTCTGGTAGAGTGCGTTTCTTACATATGGGTAGTGTATTAATTAATATAGTTGTAATAAATGTGTTATTCAGGTACAAATCAGCGAGTCAATATCTGAAAAGAGATTTTGCAGCCAGATCTGGTGGGGAGAAGCAGTCTGTGTGCCAGATACTGAATATAATAGACATTTTAGGTAATTTAGTTAAGTGGAGTGTGATAGTTGAAATGGACACGATCCATAGCAAATGCATAGTGTGAATTGTCTGAATTTATTGTAGAAAGTAACATGCATTTTTCAACATTTTATAGGCATTCACTCTTGATTTATCTACCTGTATTATTAAAATTCTTTGTGGTGCATGCAGACCTCTTCTAGCTAAGACCTCTTCAGGAAGATAGACAAACAAAAGATTTATTAAAAATACACTTGAGTTGCTTTCAGAATTTATGTGTTTGGGAAGGACAAAACCAAGTTTTGTTCAGTAGAAGCAGTACGCTTTATTCTAGACTGCAGCAGTGCTTTAATTGGCATCTTGCTCTATGATAAGATTTCAGCCTTGTCTTACTGTCCACATTAAATAACTCTGGGAGACTGCTGTATTTCCAGCTCTGCTAGGTCATATTTTACTTCTGATGAGCGGGCAAGAACCACAGACATAACTACAGAGAATCCACCTCTGTGGTATAAGGTGGTGGCATGAAAGGGCTGCACTGAACATTTCAAGGACTCTTCCATCCCTGATACTGCTATTCTATGAGCATGATAGAGACTCCGTGGGAAGGCAATGATTTTATTAATTTAAAGAAGGTCAGTTTTTAACTTTACTAGCACAGGAGAGTGGGCTCAGATCGTTTTAAAATACTTTCCAGAAAAGATGTGTAAAACTTTTAACTCTGGAACTGCATACATTGTTAGGAGTTGAGAGCTTGTTTTGAGGTCAGGTTTTAATCCTCTTTCTGTCACTTACTGGCTCTGTGAATTTGAACTTGCTACATTATCTGGGGTTTAGTCTTCTTATTTTGAACCATTCTTTGGTTATCCGGTTGAATATACAAATATATAAATATTCACCAGGACATATAAATATTTTTACATCATTGAAACTTTAAACATGCCCAGAAGAAATTACTAACAGCAGCACAAATCTTCTCCATCAACTATGTGATCCCAAAGCTCACATTTATTCTAACTTTCTAGAAGCAAAAATGCAGTAGGAGTGTTCAAAATGAGTTTTGTTTGGTTGAAGCAAGAGCCTGAATCCTGAGAACTCGCTGGGAGTTGCTCTGTCCTGGAGGACTTGTGAAGCAGAACTGGAAAAGCAGGATTTGGCTGCTCTTGGATTGTCCAGGAGCCACAAAGGTGTGTCCTTTGAAACACAAGCCAAAGAGAGGAAAACAATTACCAAGTAGAGAGGGTTTAAGACTTTAAACAAACCAAAGAACACGTAACCCTTTTCTTAAATTTTTTTTTACTTCTGCATTTAAAAATAGAAGAGGTTTCATAATAAAATCAACTATAATACATAGCTGAGGAAATAAGCAACGACAATGATGAAAAGAAAAATTCAAGGTATATAGAGAATCAGAAACAAAGATGAAGGGAGAATGTACATTGAATAAACCAGCTTCACTGAGTTTCTGGATATATAGGTGATGAAAAAGAAAAGACCAAGTCACATAAATCTTAGAAGCAGAAAAGAGGAATCTGATTTATTTCTGAATGAAAAATTTTCCGTCAGACCCCATGAAAGGGTTACCAAGTGACATTGTGGCCAAGGGCAATTTTGCTCATCAGGTGCGTTTTTGGAATTCCCTGTCTTACTTACTTATTCCTAGATCTCTCCCTAGGAAGTTTTAACTGAGCAAGTCCAAAAATAAAAATCTAGTGTATCCTATAGTAGATTTTGTCTTAATCCAAAACATGTATAGAAATTAAGAATTCATAAAGTGACTATTACCTCTTTTGATAATTTTAGTAATCTAGTGAGTTTCATCCAATTTTGTTTTTATGCAGGAAAAAAATTTATATTTAAAATATCAAATGACTTAAAAAACAAAGAAAGGTGACTTGAATTCATGTGGTTTTAAACAATGCAGAACAAGTGGAGTTGAAATTTTAAGTCTATTGAAAATATTAAGTCCAGTAAAAACCACGCTAATGTTATTAAGTAGAGGTTGAGAAGTTCTCAGATTAATTAGGTATTCAATTACTGGATATTTTTCCAAATACTGTACCTCTCCACTCATCATATCAGATTGTGTGTAGAATCTTTTCTCTCAAATTTCACCTTATTTGTAGAGCATTCATAATGCTTATCCCTTCCTCTAGGTATTCCTTCTTATCTTCTTTTCCAAGGCATTCCCCAGGCCCCTTTATATATAACTTTTTCATTTCCTTACACAGTTATGAGATACACAGAGCTACGTGATTGCTGAGTCCATAGACTTCTCAATGGCCAGCTAATTATTCATTTTAGCAGCATTAGCTGATTGACGTGGTAGGTATGGATTAAAGAAACATTAAAGAAATGTGTAAAAAAAGGAGGTTATCAATGTTAATAAGATAAACATAAATTATCTATCTATCCATCTATCTATCTATCTTAATTTAGGAAATGCCTGCCCAGCACAGTGGCTCATGCCTGTAATCCCAGCACTTTAGGAGGCTGAGGCGGGCAGATCACTTAGGCCAGGAGTTTGACACCAGCCTGGGCTGCATGTGAAACCTGTCTCTACCAAAAATACAAAAATTAGCTAGGGGTGTTAATGCACACTTGTAATCCCAGCTACTTGGGAGGCTGAGACAGGAGAATCGCTTGAACCTGGGGGGAGAAGGTTGAAGTGAGCCGAGATCTTGCCACTGCCCTCCAGCCCAGGGAACAGAATGAGGCTCTGTCTCAAAAAAAAAAAAAAGGAAATGCCTAGACCTTTGGTCAAATTTTCTAAACTAGAGAAAGACATTGCTTGCTGTGAATCAATTAATTTTAAAGTGATGACTTGCTTTTGCTTTTAATTGAATAAGGCAATTATTACACAAATACAACCGTAAGAGCTACTTACTAAATACACGTTCACTGGGGTGAACTTCTGTTTTTATAGTTCAATATTCATTTTCAGGAGAGACCTGAGTAGGGAAAGATAAGTATTTTTGAGCACTCAAACTATATTGTTTGTCCATAAATCCAACTGCATGAGATAGAGTTTGTTATCCTTTTTGTTTGAATTAGGTTCAGCAAACTTCATTCTTCTCAGGAGCAACTAGCTGCATGATCACATGGGTCCCTAGATTGTTAGTGCGTACTAACCCCTCATTTCACAGGCTGAACTTGTTCAAAGCAAGCTCCTAGCAGTTGTGACAGGAGCCAAGTTTCCAATCCTGCCATGCTAATTCACTTCATCTCACAGTTGTGCCTTCTCTCTTAAGAAAATTGTATTGTCAGAAACTTTTACGTGATAAAAATACATTCACTTAAAATTGATTTTAAAAAATGACAGCAAGAATTTTTTTAAAATGTACCTTTTCTGCTTGTAGACAGACATGGGTACCAAAATTATTAAATACAACTAGACAGATCCTTTTTCCTTTGTCCAGTACACTGCTATTTCAGTTGTAAATTTTAAGTTAAAAAATCACCTGAGGATGTCACTTTGATGAATGCTTTCCTTGATTATCATCAAATTCCACAAATCCTCTTGAAAAAAAAAAAGAGAAAATAAGAATTATGATTCAGACTGAACAGGAGTGTTAGAATGATCACTAAGGTGTTGTATGACGTTTGAACCATACTGTTCTTCTCTAGATTTTTCTATGTCAGAAAGAAATAAGACCTACAATTTCCATAAAAGTTCATAGTAGACAAGCAATTTATGCATAATTATCTTTTTGCATCTGCCAACAAACCCATTCGTTAGGTATCTGTTCACACATAAACTCCATAAAGGCATATATTTTTGTATTTTTTTTCGGTAATATATTCCCAGGGCCTAGAACAGTGCATGGCAAATAGTAGAAATTAATAAATATTTGTCGAATGCATTTTTATTATCTCCTTTTATGTGTGAGAAAACCTTTGAAGCTCAAAGATTAAACAACCTGTCCAAAGCACATTGCTGGTACATTACAAAGAAAAGTTAAAAACTTGGCTCTCCAGAGTAATTAATAAATGCTAGAAACACTATGCACTATGGCTCAAGGACTGGGTAGCAGGGTATCTGCTGAGATGGTAAAAGAGAACCAAAATATCGTTTGTGAATCATAGTCTAGTGGAGAAAACAGACACCTCAGATACAAGAAATTTAAAACAATGTGGGGGATAAAAGTTGTTATGAAGATGTCTGCAAAACATTATGAAATCCCTGAATATGAAAAATGGAAATTACTACTAGTAAGTGTCTATGACTTTTTTTGAGTTTGTTTTCCAATTGGGCTTTAGAAAATGATTAGGCTTGCCAAGTGAACAGAGTGGGGTTTTGGCTTGGGTGCTAGGCATTTTCAGCAGAGGGAAAAATCACATGCACAGATATTGGGGGGTTATACAAACATGATCTCTTCTGAGATGAAACTCATTTGTCATTGGGGCTTCAGGTTGCAGGGGTAAGGAATGTGACTGAAAGATACATTGGCAGCAGAGAAGGACCTTTGACATTAGCCTAACGCATTCGCTTGGGTTTTGGAGGCCATGGAAATTCATGAAAAACTTTCAAGACTGGCAATGATATGACCAAATTTACATTTTTTTGATATAAAGTTTTGGTAGTAGGTAGAAGATGAATTGGCGAGACGGAAAGAAAGTGGAACTTATTAGAAATTCAATAAAAAGAGAGACAGAAAAAGGTGCAACTTATTCAAAATCCAATAAAAATAACTTGGGAAGAGATGATGAAGGACTCAACTTGACCAGCTAGTCAAGCTGAGGAAGAGAAATGTACATAGGTTACATATACAGATACCTGAGGAAGGTATATAGGGTAGAGTATTCAGCAATTCAATGAAGGTGATGATGAGCAGGAAAGATTTTAAAAGATCCTTAGGTTTTTGGATTTTGTGTGGTTGATGATGTGACTTAGATATGGAGGACGGTTTTGAGTGAGATGATGGACTTGGGTTTAGACCAGTCGAATTTGAAATATTGGTAGGAAAACGATGGAGATTCATTGCAAGCAATCAGTTATTTCATTTGATGGTCAAGAACAAATTGCAACAGGAATGTGAATTTGAAACTCATTCGATTACAGGCAGTCCTCCCAATGCGTAAGCTGCAATGTGAAAAACCAAGCACATTTGGAATCCTGAGGAACAATGACATTGGGAGGGCAGGTGCATGAAGAAAATTCAAACGGAAAGAATGAGAAAGAATGGCTAGCAGTAGAGACAGAACCAGGGAAATATGTCATGGAACCAAGAGGGGAAAATATTCCCAAGAATTAAGGGCTCTCAAAGGGTGAGAGGAGTTAATAATATATATATTTTCCAGAAAAATGATGAGCCAAATGCAGTTGCTGTAGCTCCAAGATAATCCAAAAGCAAGTGGAGAGAACAATCTGGTCTATTCACTGTCCCAAAAGCATGTCTCTAGCATTTATTATGCATCTGACACACCACTTAGGCATCAGACATATTGGAATAAATAAAGCAAAATTCCCACCTTTATGAATCGTCATTACCTCTCTCATTTTCTCTTTCAAATCAATCTTGTTTGGTCATTCAAGGCCCAAATTACATCTTGCCTTTGCCATAAACACTTCCCTAAGCACACTGTCCCCACTGACAGCTCCTTTCGCTGGAAACTGCCTGTGATATTCAGCTGACATTTATCTTACTAGGCATTTTTAGTTATTGCACTGTGCATTGGCTTATGGTATTTCACCATAAGGACTGCAAATTATTTGAGGAGAAGGGATTGACCGTCTTGATTTTTCCTTCACAGTCATGTCCCCACTTCGTACGTATTAAATCCTTAGCAATACTTTCTGATGGTCTCCTCCTATCCCCCATTCCCTGTTTTGCTTGTGGTCTCCCCTTGAAAGGGGAGTTATAGGTATGTCAAGGGTCCTGACTTTGCCACCCGCTACATCGATCTCTTGAGCAGACATTGCTGTGTCTTTGAGCAAAGATCCTTCAGGATTCCTCAGTCAAATTGAGGTAGATGGGCTTTAGGTCTGATCCGCAAGATATCTTTCCTTAATTAATTCAAGTACCTGATACTATGTGCCAGATACTGTGCTCTTGCAACCAGCCAGACAGGTGATCTGGTCTCTACTCCCACTTAGCTACTGATGAAAAATAAATAAGTCATTTCAAATGGTAACAAATATTATAATGACACTATAACAAGGTACAGTGATAGAGAATAACAGGCAGTGGGAGTGGAAGAAGACAGTATTAATAAGAATGGTCATAGAATCGCTTTCTGAGAAAATGACTTTCAGATTAGCTGCAGGCCCAAGCATTAACCATGAGAAAATGACAGTATTTTAGGCAGGAGGGAGAGCAAGGGAGGAGAGCCTTAGATGCTAATACGTTCTAGCAACAGAAAGAAGACCATTTACCCAGAATATAATGAGGGAAGGGGAAACAGTAGATGAAGTGCCTTGTCTGAGCCCTAGAGCGGACAGCAACTCTTTAGCATATCAGAGAGTTGACTTTTATGGTGAACCCAGAGGAAAAAGTTCTATTTTATACTTGGAAAATTCCCTAGGGAAGGAATGAAAAGAACTATTAGCGCTCTAACTCCTTGCTTTGTTGTGTTAACATAACAATATTAATTCAATTGGAGCCTAATCTTTAGTTTGTATCTAATGGGTGGTGCTCCTGTTGTTGGCCTCTGACTTGCCTTCTTGTTTAAATTAACAATCTTGGAAAGGCAACAGTTGCAAAAGCAACCACAGTAGGATATGTAACAATTAAAAGAACACCTGTGAGTTTTAACAATTTGTGGAGCAGGATTGCATGACCCTGCCCAATCAGATGACAATCTATCCATTTAAGACCAGAGATTACAAAACCCGTAATTACTCCTATATGGAAGTGGTTTCTAATCTGCTATTGGTTAAAGACTCCTTTGAGAATCTAACAGAAGTCATGAACACTTTCCCCAGGAAAATGCGAGAAAAAAAAATCACATTGACAAAAATATTGATAAAAATGTAAAGGCTTTGTGGAACTTTAAAGCTGGTCTATGCAGCCCAGGACATCTGATCAAGGGCATGGCTTTCAAAAATTTCTGTCTACCAGAATTACCTGAAAAGCCTGTTGAAAGACATATCCATGGCTTTGTCCCCAGAAAGGTGCAAAATGGGTTGCATTTTAAAAAATAAATTCCCCCAAGGGATTCTGAAACAGGTGGATAGACCACACCTAGTCAAACTCTGCTTAAGGATCTATAAAGGAGAAAATTAGAGAGCAGAGGCTCAGAGTGGTAGAGATTGAAAGCACCTGGGAGTTCAGAAGACTGAATTTCACCCTGGAGCACTGAAATTGGGAAGATTAATATGGGGAGGATAAAGCATATGGTGAGGTAGTGTTAAATCAGAACTATGTTGGCAGAAAAAAATATGTTTTGGGAATTAGACACAGGCTTGGAAGCAGGCTGAGAACACTGGGAAGACTCTGGGACTGGTGATCTATCCTAAGGCAATCCCTCATGATGAAAACCAACACTCATGCTGAGAGGTTCTCTAGATTGCCTCTAAAGAGATTGTCTGCTGTCTCTGCTAGCCTTCTTGAGCTACTCAAGCTGGAAAATATAGGCAGGACTCATCACACCCATCGTGAATGAATGTATCATTACCTCTTACCTGCATCACATAATCACAGGTGCTGCGTGGGGTGAGCCATCTATTATTTCAACTTTACAGTTAAAATGTGAGCAAATAGAGGCCTTCAGAGTGGGAGGGCCTCGTTCAAGACCACCTAGTAAAACAGTACCTGAGTTAGGATCAGAGCTTGGCTTTTTGTTCTTCAGTGCTTTTCCTCTTTCCTATTTAGTCTTGAGATTAAAAAAAAAAAAAATTCTGATGGAACCACTTGATGAGGGTGTGCTTATCCCCAGAAAGTTCAGGGCAATTAATTCAGATGCAAAATATATCTTCAGTAGGGCAACATTTTTCAATGAAAAATAACACATTTGCTTGTGCCACAAATTTCGTTTCTCATATATTTTAATGCCATGTGGTCGTTGTGTGGTCATTACCAACATTGAACTTGACAAAAAACAAGGTTTGTCTCAGTGCTTACCCGCTCCTGGACATGGAGCGGAGGATGAACTCGACTGCATTCTCAATGATCTCTGTACCCAGGAGATTTAGGAATTTGGGGAAGTCTGGCTTTGGGTCTTTGCCTGACTCGTCTGGCTTGTCGTCTGGCTTGTCTGGTTTGTCATCTGAAAAACAGAACAGAATCTCAGAGGTGATTCTCAGCAACAAAGAAGGAAGTCTCCTTTCCGTGTGGGGAAGCCTTAGGATTTTTTCTGGCCCACTTACGAATTTCATAGCCTTATATGAGTATATTCCTCAAACATTTCATGCTTGTCTGGTTAAAATCTTCACATACATTATCTCATTTATTTCTAAAAACAAACAAATAAATCAATAGGTAGACACTGGCACTGCCTCGTGAGTGAGAAAACCAAAGCTCCCAGAGGCTAAGTACTTATCCCAGAGCTAAGCAGCTAGTAAGTGCCAGTGCCAGGACTGACATACAGAATGTCTGTTTTTCCATCTGATCTCCATGCCCATAGTAATAATAATATTAAAGAGAAATTATCAGCTGGGTGGGGTGGCTCATGCCTGTAATCCCAGCACTTTGGGAGGGTGAGATGGGAGGATTGCTTGAGGCCAGGAGTTTGAGAGCAGCCTGGATAACATAACGAGTCTTCCATCTCTACAAAAAGTAAAAAGTAGCCAGGTGGGGTGCTGCACACCTGTAAGCCCAGCTACTTGGGAGGTGAAGGCAGGAGGATCACTTAAGCCCAGAAGACAGAAGCTGCAGTGAGCCATGATCGTTTAACTGCACTCCAAGGGCCTGGGTGACAGAGTGAGACCCTGTCTCTAAGAAATACAATAAATAAATAAAAATGAAATATCAATGAGTAGCATTTGCTGAGTACATGCCTATGACAATCTACATGAATTGTCTCTTTATCCTCATAGGAACTCTGCAAGGTAGGAACAATTATCCTAATTTAAAGTTAAAGAAATATAACTTGAGAGATGTTTAGAAACTAGTTCAAAGTCACAGAGTTAGTAAGTGGCAGAAACACAGTTCAAACCATGTCAGTTTGGCATTAAAATGTGGATTGTAAAGTACTCTATGATGAGCTGCACAGTCTTTGAAGGAAAAGTTATACAGTTTGCACCTTTTTAAAAGAAGGTTCAAAATAATATAACAATAATGATGACAAAGAAATTCAGAAAAGTGATGCAGTTTGTGCTTCTTTTAGAAGATTCAAAATAGTATAACAATAATGATGATGGAGAAATTCTATCACTTTCATATCACCTAATAGTTTTGGAAATAGCAATTTTACAAATGTTGTGTAATTTTACCCCCAGACCTATCTTATAGAGTATGCATTTTTTAGCTCACTGGACTAAGAAAGTGAAGATTAAGTCGCTTACAGAAGACCTCACAGAGAATAAGAAAAATGCTGGGACGATCACTGCAGGCTCCTTACACTAGACTCTTAAGCGCCCTTTGGAATGAGGGCCAAGAATCCAGAGTGAAGCTGATTACATTCAAGATCCCTTGCGAGCTTTTTGACTTTGCTTAGTTGTCTTTATTTTCAGGAGATGAGAAGAGATGGAAGAGTGACAGCAGCTACGTGTGGTCTCCCCTCTGAGCCCTGGTCACAGGATAAAGTGGGACCTTTATTTTTTAATTTTATTGTACCCTGACAAGTAGTGTTATCAGACTGGGTAAATAAAAATACAGCATGCCTAGTTAAATTTAAATTTCAGATAAACAACAAATGCTTTTCTGGTACTATAAGAATAATCCAAATGCCCATTGATGATTGACTGGACAGGGAAAATGTGGCACATATACACCATGGAATATTATGCAGCCATCAAAAACAATGAGTTTTTGTCATTTGTAGGGACATGGATGAAGCTGGAAACCATCATTCTCAGCAAACTGACACAAGAGCAGAAAATCAGACACCTCATGTTCTCACTCGTAGGCGGGTGTTGAACAATGAGAACACATGGACACAGGGAGGGGAGCATCACACACTGGGGTCTGTTGGGGGGAAATAGGGGAGGGTCAGTGGGGGGTGGGGAGTTGGGGAGAGATAACATGGGGAGAAATGCCAGATATAGGTGATGGGGAGGAAGGCAGCAAATCACACGGCCACGTGTGTACCTATGCAACAATCTTGCATGTTCTTCACATGTACCCCAAAACCTAAAATGCAATAAAATAAATTTTAAAAAAAGAATAATCCATGCAATAATTAGGGCACACTGATGCTAAAAGATTATTCACTGTTTATCAGAAGTCCAAATCTAACTGGGTTTCTTGTATTTTATCTGGTAACCTCACCACAAGTTTTAACTCAAGAAATCCCAAATTCTAGACAATGTACCCCTGACTTTGGATTAAAAAATGTAACTACCTTTCGTGTGGAGGCTATCAAATTATGTCAGAAACTTTACATCTATATTAAATCCTAAAATGGAAACTATTAGTAAAAAGATTGATAGGCAATTCTATGAGTATTTATTGTTTACTATGACATAACCGAAGATTTGATAGAATCACCATTTGGGACTTGTAACTAAAATCAACATACCAATCATCATGTATTTATATATCCAATTGTTGGTTCCTTCATTCAGAAAGTATTTTTGAGCCTACTTTTTAAATTTTTTATTTTTGAGACAGGGCTTCACTCTCTTACCCAGGCTGGAGGGTAGCAACGTGACTACAGCTCACTGCAACTTCAACCTCCTGGGCTCAAGAGATCCTCCCACCTCAGCCTCCTGAGTAGCAGGGACTACAGGCACATGCCATCACAGCTGACTGATTCTTGTATTTTGCATAGAGATGTTGCCCAGGCTGGTCTCAAACTCCTGGGCTTGAACGATCCGCCCATGTCGGCCTCCCAAAGTGCTGGGATTGCAGCTGTGAGCCATCGTGCCCAACCCAAGCCTACTCTTATGTTCATAGTTATGCTAAGAGTCAAGGTAAAAAAGGACAATAGATATGAGCTTCACATAAAGTGCTGGGCAACCCAGGTACTCAGAAGGATTGGTTTGTTTTTATCATGGGAAGGAGATGGAAGCAGAAGTCTTGTGTAGGGTGCCTACTGAGCAGATAATGCACCAGTGCTTTTAGCACATGCCTTGATCTTCATTCAGCTCAGTAGTGGTATCACAGTTTTATAGGAGAGAAGTCAGATGATCAGGAAAATTAAATGACTTACCTGAAATCACTCATCTAGAAAGTAGCTGATCCACGGTTTGAACCTAATGTTTTTCTTAACTCCACTAAGCATATTATTCACATTACATAATACAGCCTCCAAACAATTGTTTTATAAAGACATTTCCCAAGCGCAAAGCAGTAATTTCTTGCGTGAAAGATGAGATTTTTTGCCCTGTGTTTCTATCTAGCTACTTGCAAAATAAATTCTATTGACTTGTTATTTTAATATGACACTAAATGCTAGCTTTTCAAGATGCAAGAAGCCTGGGATTGGAGTGGGTGGAAATCAGAATCTCAGCTTTAGCCTGTGAACACCATATATATTGAGGGGTATTAAAGTGTGGTGGATTACATGCTCTGGAGTTTTATACACCTGTCTGATTCCTGCCTTTAATAAAAAATTAGCCATGTAACCTTGCACACAGTCCTTAACTCTGCTATCTCTCAGTTTTCTCATATATTGTCAGGATTGAAAGGCATTTTATATAAAATATATATATATATACACACACACATATATCATATATACATACAGATATATATACCATCTATAACAGTACCAAACCCAAGGTAAACTTACCTTATATAAATAAATAAATAATGAATGAATAAATAAATATTCTGTTTTATTGTTACTATTAATATTGAGCAACCAAATTGTTTATAATTCACTTTCTCCTCTAGTGCTTTAGAAGATAATATAAATTTTTAAAACGCTATTAAAATATCAAGAAATTTATATCCTAGCAACAAACTTTCAAAGGCAACATTTTGATTTTTTTCAAGTATAATATGGGATAGCCTTTATTTACAGTAACTACCTTGTTGAGTTTCTTAGTGAATGTGAATATAATGTTCTTAACAAACAGTATTGCTAATATTTGTAGTTTTTATAGTTTACAAAGTAATTATGAAAGTAAGTTCATTTGGCCTGGTGAAGTTGATAGTTATCCCATTTTACAGATAAAGAAACTGAGGTTTAAAGCAGTGAACTGATGTAACCAGTTTCAGAGTTTTTGAGAGACAGTGCGGTAACTGGTCTTTGGTATCAAATCTCACCTTTCACTTCACTATAGTGACTGCTTTAGGAGTAGAATGGATTTAATAATCTCTGTGGCCATATCTAGAGTAATTCTGCTACAATGTCTGCTGTGTGTTGTTCAGTGAAGTCATAGGATTCTGTTACTAATGTTTGCACTCTCTCTGTCTTCTGGCCTATCATTCTGAATAGCACTCACAGTCTTTTGCAGACAAAAATAAATTAATTAATGAGAAGGCAGCATACAGCCTGAGCTTCTGTGTGCTTGGAAAAGATGGGAAATAAGCCGTTGCTCAATAATAGTAGAAAGAATCTAGGAACGTAGGTTTCAGTCCCAGGTGCCACCTCCACCTGTCTGTGTGCTCAAGTAATTTGCCCTCTGCAAGCTGAGTTTATTAACCTGTAGAAAGGAAAATGATACAACTGTGCATGTTTACATGGCTGGATTACTATGAGAACCAAATGAGATTATACATGACAACAATAATAGGTAATATTTATTGTGTGCTTATTATCAACCAGTTACTCTTCTAATTTGTTTCATTCCTTTTATTCAGTTTTCATGATAGCTTTATGAGAAAGTTAAATGTCCCCATTTGTATGTGAGACCTAGAGACATTGAACAGCATTCCTTTTTTTTTTTTTTTTTGAGACGGAGTTTCGCTCTTGTTACCCAGGCTGGAGTGCAATGGCGCGATCTCGGCTCACCGCAACCTCCGCCTCCTGGGTTCAGGCAATTCCCCTGCCTCAGCCTCCTGAGTAGCTGGGACTACAGACACACGCCACCATGCCCAGCTAATTTTTTGTAGTTTTTAGTAGAGACGGGGTTTCATCATGTTGACCAGGATGGTCTCGATCTCTTGACCTTGGGATCCACCCGCCTGGGCCTCCCAAAGTGCTGGGATTACAGGCTTGAGCCACCGTGCCCGGCTCATTCCTAAAGTCACATTTCTGGTTAGTGGTAGAGCCAGGCATAGGAGTTTTATTCCAGAGTACATATTCTTCTTCATTGAATATTATTAGGAATATTTATCAAAAAATAAATGCCACTCAGCTCCTATGGAATTTATACCAGAATAGTGTCATTATATCATAAGAGTATATAAAAAATTTCAACCTTCATTCATCCACTGAAAATAGATTCTAGGTTTTTACTAAAATCCTATTTTCTTTGTGTTAGAATGTACAACTCTTGTCTCCCAGGCCAGAGCTCTTTCTGCAGTGCCCAAAGGCCCCTTCTTCCTTTTATGTTCTGAATCAGTGCCACTAACTTTCTCCAGTCACTGCCAACCACTGAACATTTCATGGGCTGTGATCAGAAGCACTTACCTGCATAGCAGATCAGGATTAAGACAAACAGTCCCAGGACAACTGTCAGCCGAAGTACTGAGACAGCCATTCTGGTAGCACTGGGTACTGGTGCACATAAATTGTTCAGATACATCTGAAACAGTGCCCCATTTATAAGGCCTATATAGGTGACATCATCTGCTTTGGAATTTAGACGTTGCACAAGATGTCTGCATAGCTTGCTTTTGGATCTGTACTAATGAGCCCTGCCCTATCATTCAAACCAAAAGTTCTTCATATAGGGAAAGAAATCTCTCTTGATTTTTAAAATTTGTATCTATAAAGGGTTCTGGAGTGAATCTCTTGAGGCTCATTTCAATGCCAGCATTGATAATTAGAGGGATATCAGGTAGAAATGCTCATCAGTGCCAAGCAGCAGGCAACAAATCAGATTGGCAAGGCATGCTGACTCCCTCCCTGTACACTCTGTGCCTTCCCACGTGCTCTGAGACAATCCTTTGTTCCCACATGGGCATGCCCTTTCACACCACATGCCTCTGCTCTTGCCCTTCCTTCTTCCTCAGATACCCTCCCTCTTGTCTCCCTTTGGATTAATCGTATGTATTCCTCAGTTCAAATGCTCCTTTGCTATTGTAAACAGTGCTGCAATGAACATACGTATGCATGCGTCTTTATAATAGAATGATTTATAATCCTTTGGGTATATACCCAGTAATCCCAAATGCCCATCAATGATAGACTGAATAAAGAAAATGTGTCACATATACACCACGGAATACTATGCACCCATAAAAAGTATGAGTTCATGTCCTTTGTAGGGACATGGATGAATCTGGAAGCCATCATTTTCAGCAAACTGACACAAGAACAAAAAACCAAACACCACATGTTCTCACTCATAGGTGGGTGTTGAACGATGAGAACACACGCACATAGGGAGGGGAACATCACACACTGGGGTATGTTGGGGGATGGGGGACTAAGGGAGGGACAGAGGGGTGTTGGGAAGTTGGGGAGGGATAACACTGGGAGAAATGCCTGATATAGGTGATAGGGAGATGGAGGCAGCAAACTATCATGGCATGTGTGTACCTATGCAACAATCCCGCAAGATCTGCACATGTACCCCAGAACTTAAAGTACAATAAAAAAAATGCCCGTTCTCTGTGAAACATTCATGATAACCTCTCCACCCTTCTCCAGATAAAGCCGGTTGCTTCATTATCTGTTCTATAGCATGCTTGATCCCATTGTATAAGAACTCAGTGTTGGCCTGGCACAGTGGCCCACGCCTGTAATCCCAGCACTTTGGGAGGCCAAGGAGGGTGAATCACAAGATCAGGAGTTCAAGACCAGCCTATCCAACATGGCGAAACCCTGTCTGTACTAAACGTACAAAAAATTAGCTGGGCGTAGTGGTGCGTTCCTGTAATCCCAGTACTGAGGAGGCTGAATCAGGAGAACAGCTTGAATACAGAAGGCGGAGGTTGTAGTAAGCCGAGATCGGAGCACTGCATTCCAGCCTGGGCGACAGAGTGAGACTCTGTCTCAAAAACAACAATAAAAACTGTTTTATTTTATTTATTTTACTTTTATTTTTCTCTCTTTTTTTCATTAACTTTTATTTGAAGTTCCAGCCTACACATGTAGCCAGAAGGATGTGCAGGTTTGTTATATAGGTAAATGTGTGCCATGATTTGCTGCACAGATCAACTAGTCACTTGGCTTTTTATTTATTTTTTTTATTTTTTGTGATGGAGTCTTACTCTGTCACCAGGCTGGAGTGCAGGAGTGCAGTGGTGTGATCTCGACTCACTGCAACCTCCGACTCCCTGGTTCAAGTGATTCTCCTGCCTCAGCCTCCCAAGTAGCTGGGATTATAGGCACGTACCATCACACCTGGCTAATTTTTGTATTTTTATTACAGACTAGGTTTCACTATATTGGCCAGGATGGTCTCGATCTCCTTATCTCATGATCAGCCCGCCTCTGCCTTCCAGTGTGCTGGGATCACAGGCGTGAGCCCCCGTGCCTGGCAATCACCTAGGTATTAAGCCCAGCATCCATTAGCTATTCTTCCTAATGCTCTCCTTCACCTGCCCCCTGACAGGCCCCAGTGAGCATTGATCCCCCAAATGTGTTCATGCGTTCTCATAGGAGAACTGTTTTAATAGCTCTCTTCTTTTCAGCTTTTGTGTCTATTTATTTATTTGTTTATTGGCAAAATATTGTACATAGTCATGGTGCACAATATAATGTTTTGAAATATGCATACATTGTGGAAAGCCTATATGAAGCTATTTAATGCACAGGTTACTCGTACTTAACTTTTTTGTGTGTGTGGTGACAACACTTAAAATCTGCTCTTAGCAATTTTCAAGTATACGATAGAATGCTATTAACCATAGCCAACATGATGTACAATAGATGTCTCAAACTTATTCCTCCTGTTTAACTCAAATTTTATATCTTTTGACCAACATCTCCCCGATCCCTCCCGCTACCCAACTCCCAGCCTCTGGTAACCATCATTCTACTCTCTGCCTCTGAGTTCATCCTGATTAGAGACCACATGTAAATGAGATCATGCGATATGTACGTGTCTTTCTTTGTCTTTCAGTGCCTGGTTTATTTCATATAACATAATGTCCTCCAGATTCAACTGTGTTGCAAATGATAGGATTTCCTTCTTTTCTTAAGGCTGTATAGTAAATAGTATTCCAGTGTATACATACCACAGTTTCTTTTTCTATTCATCTTTCGATGGACACTTAGGCTGATTCCTAGCCTGTGGGTCTCAGGAGAAGAACGTTTTATTACTTCTGAATCCTCATGGAGCCTACTCTGGTGCTTGGCCTTGGTCTCACCTTTGACTTCACCTCCTCTGAAGGTTTGTTCTGGTTCTTCCAGACAGAGATAGGTGATCCTCTGATGTACCTGATGGATCCCTGTTTAAATGTCTTTACCAATAGGCTGTAGGCTTCTTGAAGGCAAAACTACCTATTTTAAAGTTTAATACATATTACCAGAGGCACATGGCAAATATTCCCCCTAAAAAAATGAAAAAAAGTACTTTTGGAGTTGATTTAGACCAATCAGTCTCCCCCACTGCCAGTCTCCATTGATGTGTTCTCTATACCTATACCCATCACCATGGTTCCCCTTGAACAAAGTCTACCTTACCATCTTTTATTTTCTTAAAGAAGAAATAATTAACTGGATTAAATGTATTTGCACTTGGCGAAACAGAATATTGAATTTGACATGCTGCTATGTATCTCAGGTGTAAAATAATCTTCCTTTTCAATATGGGCAAGAGAATAAAGTTTGGTCCAAGTCTAGATGATAGTGGTTATCCTGAAGCATGCTATAAATTCAGTTAATTGGGATGTGGACTTGGGGATACCTAAACTTATTGATTAACCAATACTTATACTTTGCATGTGTCAAAGACCATTATAAAAATGGGAAAATTAACTGAAGTATAGACAAAAGGAGGTTCATCCAGCATCTCAGAGCCAAGGCTAAGGCAATGCCTCTTACTTACTAGTTAATACTCTTCACAAGGCATCGAACCACTTCTGGAAAGTAATCAGGAAGCTCTGCTTGCACCTTGTGTGGTATGACCTTCCCAGGCCTCCCCATCTCATCTCAAGAAGACTCTGGCCTTGTCTCTCTTGTACAAAGGGTTGTGAATCTATACTCTAGATCAGGAGAGACAGGGCCAGAGTCTCTAATGAAATGTAGACATTAGAAGGCCTTCAGTGAGGTAGATTTATGCCATCAGGGTCACTAAGGATGACTGAGCACTGTAATTGTCCAAGGGGCTAGTGGGGGAATGACACTCAAGTGTCCTCTATCAGTTAGGCCATGGATCCTGACACATTGCTGTGTTTGCCTGGGAAAGGGTGCATATTTTTCGAATTAATCACAAGGGCACTCTATAGGCAAGTGAAGGTCGTAGATATGGCAACTCAAGATGGAAATTTCCTGGCTTCTTAGGAATAGCAGCTGGCTAGGGCAAGCAGACAAATCCTAAATCAGCTGCTTTTGGTGGTCTGGTGTCAAAAAATTAGCACTGCCTTGAGTGTCAGGATAGCCAGCCTTGATTCCTGTCAGTAACACTAGCTCATTGCATGGCCCTGATTCAATCCCCTCCATTTTCCCTGCTTGTTGCTCTTATTCTTTCTCTTCTCTTGGTTTGTCCCTCATAGCTTCAGGTCTCAGCTAAAATGTCTTGTCCTTGGTGAAAACTTCTGTGACCCTCTAATCCAACTCAAATCCCTATGTGATTAACTTTTCTACACTCTGTATTCTTTCTTCTGAGCACTTAAATTTTGATAATTTAATGTCTCTTTTTCCAAGGAATGTTAAAATCCCAAAGGAAAGCATTCTGATCATTCTTGTTCAGGGATATGGCTTTGGTGACTAGGATAGTGCCTTGTGTGTAAAAGATACCCAACAGATATACATTGAATAAAGGAGCTAATAAATAATTCTGAGAAGAGAAACCAGGTTCTTTTGGTTATTATCTGTGTGACTCTGGTAAATGACTGATATCCTCTGAGTCTTAGTTTCTACATCTGTAAAAGGGACATAATATAAATACCTGCCTATATATCAGCGCCATTGCAAGGATATAGGAGATAAAAATAAAACACCCGATAACTGTAAAGAACCTTTAATATTGGCCATATTAATAATAGTTTAAAAGCTGTGATGTAGCTTTCACTGCCATAAGCAAGTGAATTTACTTTAGGTAGAGGAGAAACAGATTATGAAAGAGGATTTTATCCAATCTGGGAAGAAGGAGATGAAAAGCTTCTTCTACAACATGATTCTAGCTTGGTAAGAAGGTATAGGAACAAAGGAAGTAAGAAATGTTTTAATTCTTTTTTTTTTTTTTTTTTTTTTACAAATTAATACAATTTATTCTGGACAGTCTCACAGGATATGTATAAATTTTATGCATAATTTTATAGACAATAAAATTGTTCAAACTATTTAGAACTCCACTTAAAACACCACTGACCCAAGAAAGAGAGTAAAACAGGGAAGGCATTTGAAAGGGAAGAAAGCATCCATTAATATTCATCTTGTATGTAAACTGGGCACGGTTTTCATAATTGGGAATATGTGCCCTACTGTTATAGCTTCTTGGGATGCTTGATCAAATCATTAGTAGAACTCTGTCAGATTTTCAAATAAAAAAGAAATAATCTTCTCTTCAAAATGAGTTCTCAAATATTAAATGAACATTGCATATATACTATCAATAGTGCACAAAATCTTTAAGTAATTATAATTATGATTATCTCAAAAATATTGGAAGATGACTAAATGAGTTATGCTTATCACATGCAGAATCACCTTCTCTAATCATTTAGGCTTAGATATAACTTATCACAGTGATATTTTAATGTTAGAATTTTTAAAACTGAAAGGCAGTAAACATCCAATTTTGACATCAACAACAATATACAGATTTATATGATTCAACTGAGTACTTAAAATAGAATTTATATTTAAAAGAGATTTTCATTATAATGGTCCTTTTTCATTAACTCTCTATATCAAAACTGGCTGATTTATGCAGGTGTGTCCTCAAATGTTGACATCAGTACTAGTCTTTTTAAGAAAGTTTTACATCCATGTCTGTTAGCATGACAACCACATGCCACTAAGTTAAGAATAAAGGAAAAATCATAGCATTTTAAAGCTGGCAAAAATATTGATATGTTATTGTATTGTTATGTCAAAATAATGGGTCATATACTTTTAAATCTCATTTCGCATTTTTGAACAAACCTGTAACCTACTATGATCGTGGGAAATTCTTTAGGATTGAGGCTAGGAGAATTGTAAACCAAACTTTTCATCTTAGAACTCTGTTATAAGAGAATAATCTAAACCATGTATTTCTGGGCGTGGTAAGGTGAGCAGAGATGCAGGTAAAAATATGCTGGTGCAGACAATTCTTTCTATTCCCTATACCAACCAGCCTTACTTTCCCTTAGTGGAAAAAAGAACAGAGAAATCTGTTTGTGTACATCTGTAGATTTTTTTAGTCACTACCAGCCCAATTCAACTCAACTACTGTTCTTCTGAGGTTTTTTTTTTTTTTTTTTTTTTTTCTCAAAGTAGAAAAGAATTACAATTTGGGGTGGCACTGGTGGTTAAAAGTATGTGTTTTGGGATCACACAGAACAGAGTCTGAATTTCAGATTTGCCACTTACAAGCTGTGTGACACTGTAACTTTAAAATATTTTCTAATTTCTCTGTGTCCTGGATCCAGGGTCTACAAAACAGAAATAATGATACCTCTTGGTGTTGTTTTGAAGATTAGATAAGAAAATTTGTAAACCTAGTACAGTGCCTTACAAATACTAAGTGAAAAATAAATAATAGATTATTTTATTCTATTCTAGTCTAGTCTACACTGAGTTGTCTTAGAGGAGGGAGTAACATTTTAGGACCACCACCTCCTCCACCACCACCACCACCAATAATTATAGGCTACCTCCTCTGGTCAGGTGCCTAGTTAGATACAATGTATCAATGAAGTTGTTGAGAGGCTACCATTGCTATCCTCATTTTTATATAAGAAAATTTAAGCTTAGAGGAGTTTTCCCAGGGTTACAAATCGTATCTGAGCCAGAGCAGAGAATTGGACCCAAGAACATGTGATTTCAGTGTTCCTGCTTTTAGCTATTCTGTTAAATTGCACTGCATGTGCTCATGAATGCTACTGGCAAAATGCCTGGGCCAAGCAAGGAACACCATGTTACCAACCTGTTTGCCCACAGGTTCATCTGTGCCAACTCTGCTTTTTTCATTAGGCCCTCTATATATTTCTTGTCTATTTCATTCACTATGTTTTAGCTCAGTTAGAAATGGCAAACATACAGGTTACACGGTGTCTTTTATATCCTTGTAGGATAAAATACATGCTGCCCAACTGAATGTGAATTTCAGATAAATAATGAGGATTATTTTTTAGGATAAGTATATACCAAATATTTTACAGGAATACTTATGCTAAAAGCTATTTGTTGTTTAGCTGAAATTAATTTTTTCTTATATTTTTAGCTGAAATTTAAATTTAACAGGGCGTCTGGTAAATTTATTTGTGAATCTATCTGAAGAAGCCCTCATAATTCTTTTCTTATTAAAAAAACCTGTGATCAGGGAGTGCAGAATAGGACTGAGAGAGGTTACATAAATGACTAAAGAGTAGTATGTGAGAAGCTGAAATCATAGGTGGAAATTAGAAGTTATTAAAGGCCTCTGGTTCCTCTTTAATGTCACATCTGGAATATGTTTTCTCCTTGCAAGCCTCATAAGGAAATCATAAACCCCTGGCTTGTTCTTGGTTCATTCCAGCTAAAGTTTCAGACTAGTGTTGGAAGAGATGGATGCAGTTTCAGCTAGGGGTCTTATTATCATGGTGTCTGCATGCCGAGGAGCAGTCACACTCTTTGGTACCTTAACCACCTTCCTCTATGTAGCTTTAACGTTAGTCAATCTTCATGCCACAGATCCATTCAACAGTTACTTTTTTCCATGAACATTTATTGAGCTTGTACTATTTGCCAAGTACTCTGCTAGTCACTGGGAACAAGAAAATACAAAACAACAGTCCCTGACCTACCTTTGTTGAGGAGGCAAACATGTAACCAAATAATTGCAATTTAAATATGAGAAATGTTAATGGAGTTGTGAATAGATTCCTATAGAAGCCTAACAGGGAGTGGTTAACATTTCCTGTGGGAGGGGGTCATGGACATATCATAGTATGGGCCTTGAAAAGCAACTGAGTAGGTGTTCACTATGCAACCAAGGTGTGGAGAAGACACCTCAGGTAAGAGGAATGACATCTACAGAGATGCAGAAGCATGGAAGAGCACAGCATATTTCTAGGAATGAACCTCAAATTCTTCAGTGTTATTAGAAGTGAAGATTGAAGTGAACTAACTGAATCTCAAAATATGTTTTAATGAATGAACACGTTGGAAGAAAAAAATGGAGGTGCAAGAGAAGAGAAAAGGAACAGAGAATGTTTGGGGGTAGGGAGTAAAAAATCATTAAATATTTAAACTCATAGCTAAGAATTTTTTCTCTCTTCCTGTTTCCTAATTAGAATTTCAGATAAGGACATTGCCATTCATCAAATTATGTTAGAATGTGAATTTTCTTTAACTGTTTTTTCCCCACAGAACCAATTTTCTCACAAAGTGCTATCAATTTTCCTCTCAAATATCCTTAAAATTTATCAACTTCTTTGACTTCTGCAAAAAGTGTCGTAGCTTGGGATTTTGTCTTGACTCTTGCAATAGCAATCTAAGGTCTCTCTGATGTTTGCCTCTCCCCATTCCAGGCTGTCCTCCACATTGCTGCCATTTTCATCATTCTAAAACATAAGTATGTTTACATCCTCTGTCATTTCTCTAATGATTTCATAGCCCTTGACTGCATATAAATAAGGCCTTTCATATTTCGTTCACAGTCGATATCTCCAGCTTTACTTTAGGAGCAGTATAGAGTAATTTCTAGAGTCAGGTAGTCTGCATTCAATTTCTGACTTCGCCAGGACTGGCATTTACCTGGCACGTACTGGGATGCTCATATCCAGTCTACTAGGCTGGGTTGGGGTTTGCACCCTAGTTGTTGAATAGTTGAATATCTTCTCAGCTACTAAAAATGTGATTTGGCAGTTTGCTTATACTCTCTAAACTTTAGTTCTCCATCTTCAATATAAAGACAATAAGAGCATCCGTGCCATAACATTTTAATAAATCTGAAATAAAATATCAATAAAGTATGAATGAAATCATGCTATAAGAAGCTTAGTGTCATGTACATCTAACAAATGCTGTCTGCATGATCACCTCCCAGCACTCTCTAACCATGTCATCTCCTGTTTTGCTTTAGCAGACATGCTCCAGATCTTTACTTATTTTATCACCCTACTTGTTCTGCTCGATATAGTTCAACCCCACCAGTTCATCCTTCCCACATTAAAACCTTCAGAAAGACATTGTAACCACATCCCTGACTTACTCCATGGTAGAATTAGTCACTTTTCCTGTGTGCTCATTGTGCACACCTCTATTATATTGTCATAAGTTATTGTTTATATACCTGCCACTGCCATTAAGTTACGAAAGCCTTCTTTGCATTATTTCAATTTTGTTAAATTTGTTAAGTTGGTTGAATGACTCAATGAAGTCTATCCTGATTAATAGCACATACTAAAAATTTATATTTAAGTTAGAGTATTTTATAAATGTTAATTAGATCATTTTTATTAATTGTGATATTCAGGTTTTCTGTATCTTTACTGATTTTCTATCTGCTTATTCTGTCAATCACTGAGAGGCTCGTCTTGAAGTCTCCAATTAGAATTTGAAATTTGTATACTTCGCTTTTCTTGTCTGTCAGTTTTTACTTTATAGATTTGAGGATCTGTTGTTGCTTGCATATACTTGTAGGATTGTTATGTTTTCTTAGTTAATTGACTCCCTTTCTGATTATGCAATGTGCAATGTTCCTTTTTTTTTTGAGACAGAGTCTCACTCTGTCACCCAGGCTGGATTGCAGTGGCACGATCTCAGCTCACTGAAACCTCTGCCTCTGAGTTCAAGCGATTCTCTTGCCTTAGCTTCCCAAGTAGCTGGGACTACAGGTGCATGCCACCATACCCAGCTAATTTTTTGTATTTTTAGTAGAGACTGGGTTTTACCATGTTGGCCAAGATGGTCTCGATCTCCCGACTTTGTGATCCGCCCGCCTCGGCCTCGCAAAGTGCTGGGATTACAGACATGAACCTCCTTGCTGGCCACAATGTTCCTTTTTATCTCTGATAATATTCCTTGCTCTGAATACTATCTGTTCTCATATTAATATAACCAGTTCAAGTTTTTTTGCGTGTTTGATGATATATCTTTTTACATTCACTTATTCTCATCTATGTTCTTATATTTAAAGTGGATTTTGTTTGTAAAAAGCATAATCTGACTATGTCTGTTTTATAATTAATGTGTTTAGATTGCTTACATTATGTTATTATTAATATAATTGCTTTTAATTACAGTGTTGCTAGATGTTTTATTTTCCATCTTTTGGCCTACTTTTAGATTAACTGATAGTTTTTTACGAATCTATGTTACCTCTATTATTGACTCAGTAGACAAACCTACTTTAATTAGTCAGAGTTACTCTTCAGTTTGTAGTTTTCAACTTATAGTTTGTTAATTTACAGCTTTCTTATCAATTATGTATCTGTTACCTCATTTGGTCCCACAAAAACTTATAATTTAGGTATTATTATACCCTTATCTGGTATAGATAAATGATTCGTAATTGGCATAGAAATATTTACACCACTAATTTGGTACTATGGACTTCTTACTTTAGGGGGAGTCGCTATTCCCATGTAATTAATTTATAGGTATTTTTTAATGTTCCCTTCACTCCATCCTATGCACCGAAGTGAGGCATGACATAGTACCTGTTTTGGAATGTTGCCTCCACCCTCAGCCATAGCTCCAGCTGCTACAAAAACAAAAGCCACTGGACTCTTAACTGCCTTCCTTGTTGATACCTGATTCCTTGGCTTGAGCTTTGGCTATTGTTCTAGTGGGACTCTGGAATTACCTCTGCCACTGAAATTTTATATAAAACAAATCATACAATATGTGACTTTTGTGTCCAGCTTTTCTTACTTATCGTAATGTATTCAAGGTTCTTCTGTGTAATAGTATGTATTAGCACCTCATTCTTTATTACTACTTAATAATATTCCAACGTATAGATATACCACATTTTATTTAGCCATTTACCTATTGATAAACACTTGGTTTATTCTACTATTTGGCTGTTATGAATAATGCTGCCATGAACGTTCCTGAATAAGTATATGAATGAACACATATTTTCATTTCTCTTGGGTATACATGTAGGAATGGAATTACTAATTTGTGAGAAACTTCTAGACTCTTACAAGCATCTACACTATTTAACATTCCCACCAGCAATTTATGAGAATTCAGTTTCTCCATATTAAGTCCTACCCTTGTTATTGCATCTTCTTTATTCTAGTCATCGAGGTAGGTACAGAGTGGTATATAATTTTGCTTTTAATGTGCATTTCCCTAGTGGCTAATGATGCTGAGCACACTTCATCGAGTTTATTGGTCCAATCATTTTGTGAGGCTAACATTAGCCTGATGCCAAAATCAGAATGAGAAATGACAACACAAGAAAATTACAAATTAATATCCTTCAGAAACATAAAAATAAAAAGCCCGAAGACAGTACTAACAAATCAACTAAGTAGGGTTTATATCTGAAATGCAAATCTTATTCAACATTTGAAAATCAATAAATCCAGTTTACCATATGGTCAAAGATTTAAAAAAGCATATAGTCATTTCAATAGACATAGAAAAGTCATTTAACAAAATTCAATATTTATTATATAATATGCACATATATGTTACATATATATATATATTGTAGTATGTGTTTAAGTATGTATATAACTCTCAGAAGACTAGCCATAAAAGGGAAATTCCTCTACGTGACAAGGAACATCCACAAAGATGTTAACATTAAAGATGTTAATTTAAAGATGTTAACATCACATTTAATGATGAAAGATTAATGTGTTCCCTCTAAGATCAAGCACAAGACACAAATATCTTCTCTCCCTATTCCTTTTTGATGTTGGACTGGAGGTCCTTACTAGTGCAATAATGGAAGAAAAAGAGCTAAAGGGATTGAAAAGGGAGAGTTAAAACTTCAGTATTTACAGAAGGCATGACTGGCTATGCGGAAAATCTCAAAGAATGTACAAAAATACTATTAGAAATAATAAGTGCATTGAACAGGGTTGAAGAACACATGTTTAATACACAAAAACCAATTGCATTTCTACATACTTGGACAGAACAATTGCAAGTTGAAATTAAAATGTACCTTTTCTAATAGCACCAAAACTATAAAATACTTAGATATATCTAACAAAATAACTACAAATTATATTTGCTTAAAACTATGCAGTTCTGTTAAAAGAAACAAAAAATGACCCCTAAATAAATAAAGATATTTATTGTGTTCATTAATTAGATGTTGATTTTTCCCAAAGTGATCTATAGATTCAACAGAGATCTAATCCTAATTCTAGCATTATTTTGTATAAAAACAGGCAAACTAATTTTAATATTAAACAGAAGGCAAATAATTAGAATAACCAAAATTTTTTTGAAAACAATAAAACCATGTAGAACAAAATCTGAGGCACCACTCAAACTGATATCAAGGCTTCTATAAAGCTCAGTGATTAAAACAGTATTATATTATAGAAAGGCAAAGCATATTGATGAAACAGAATTCAGTCCAGAGAGGTACTCACATTTGTATGGTCAACTGCTTTTCAATGAAGGTGCACAGATCACCAATGAAGAAAAGGTACTTTTCAACAGATGAGGGGAAGCAATTGGACAAAAAGAAATAAGGAATAGATCTTGATTTATATCTTGTTACGTAAAAAGTAACTCAAAATGAGTCACAGTCCTAAGTGTAAAAACTTATACTCTAAAATTTCTTGAAAAAAATTACAGGAGGAAGTCTTTGTATCTTCGATTAAAGGTTTTTTTAGATGTAATACCAAAAACATGATTGACAAAGACAGAAATACACTGTTAAGAAACAGCAAAGACAAGCCACAGATTAGGAAAAAACTCATATATCTGTTAAAGGATTTGGAGCTGATATATATAAATTATATTTTCAAAACTAATAGGAAAACAACCCAATTTAAACAAAAGGGGCAAAATATTTGAATAGAAATTCAGAGTAGACATGAGGAGGACAAGTATAGGAAAAGATACTCTGCACTGTTTGATATTAAAGAAATGAAAATCAAAACCATAATGAGATATTGCTACCCACCTATCTAAAACTAAAAAAATTAAAAACAAAGTAAAAGAACTCAAAAAAAATTTTAAAAATAGCAAGTGCTAAAGAGTATATAGAGAAACTAAAATTCTCATACATTGTTGGTGGGAATGTAATGTAAGAAAACAGTTTGGCAGTTTCTTATAAAGTTAAATAGGCCAGGCATGGTGGCTCACGCCTGTAATCTCAGCACTTTGGGAGGCTGAGACAGGTAGATCACCTGAGGTCAGGAGTTCAAGAGCAGCCTGGCCAACATGGTGAAACCCTGTCTTAGAAAAAAAAAAAAAAAAGAAAAAGAAAAAAGAAAAAAAAAGTAAGTTAAATAAATACTTAAACATATAAATACAGTTAAGTATATATTTAAGTATATAAGTATATAAACTTATATAACCATACACTTATGACCATGTATCTTGCTGGGTATATACTTATATGGTTATAAATATATACCCAGCAATCTCACTTTTAGATATATACTCCAGTGAAATCAATACTTATGTTTACACGAAAACCACACATGAATGTTTACAGTGGCTGCAATAGCCCTAAACTTAAGCTCCAGTACATCCACATAATAAAATATTACTCAGCACCATTAGGAATGAATCACGAATCTGTGCAACACCATGAATGAATTCAGAAGTATTATTCTAAGTGGTAGGAGCCAGACTCAAAATGCTGCAACTGTATAATTCTAATTTCATTTCTATAATGTTCTGAAAAAGGAAAAACTATAGCAACAAAAAGCAGAACTTTGGTGGTTAGGGGCTGAGCAGGGAGGGGAAGGCTTCCTCTCAATTAGCACGAAGGAATTCTTTTGGATGATGGACATTTTATGTCATGAGTATAGTCTGAGGACAAAATTGTGTTTGACAAAACTCACAGAACTTACTTAAACGAGTAAATTTAAACTGTATATAACATATACTGCAATGTTTATGTGTAAATTATACTCTAACAAAGGAAAAAATTATAATAGCCTTGTTGGTGGTGTAGTGATTAGACTATATGTGAACTAGTGGTTATGTTTACACGCCAGTTCTGCAGCAAACTTTCTGGGTAATCTTGAATACCTCTTTCCCCTCTTCCTGGGCCCAAGTTTCTTCATTTTTCAATGACAAGGTTGGGTGGAATAATGACTAGAGTTTCTTCTAGCCCTGGCATTCTGTGACTGAAGAAGTGATTTCTGAGTTTGTTTTTATATTCCCTCAATCTTTGAAACCAGATGCTTTTGTTGAAGTCTGGGCTGGGCCCACATTCTGAGGCATTTCCATACATGACAGACAGGTATGTGTTTGTGCATGAGGATGGCTAGAAATAATCTGGCCACCACCCTTTATTCTTTACATGCCTCCTTCCCCAAGCTATTTGTGACTGATCTGTGAACAGCTGCCATTAACAACAACCCAGAGCCCAAAGGTGCATTTAAAAAACAACAACCCCAAACAAGTTGTACACTATCAGGTATCCTTTTGTCTCTCTTGATTGAATGGCTCAATAGAGTATAATACAAATAAATCCCATTCCTAATGCCTCCTCCCAGGTGGGAACTCAAGCTTTCTTTATTTCTTTACAATTGCCCTACCCCTAAATGTAGGTCAGTGTGGATGTTATTATTCTCATTTTATAAATTACTAAAAAGAAAAAAAAACAACAACAGCAATGATACAATAAAACAAACTAAGGTGTGAACATTTTAATTAACTACTCTATTGTCAATGTACTAGTAAGTGGCAGAGTTAGGGCTTAAACTCACTTCTATCTGATATGAAAATCATGAATAAAAATGCATCCAACAGGGTTCCAGTCTGAAATATGGGAACCCGGTTCCTGTTCACTGCTTATTTATCTGATTTGTTCATTTGTCAACAGATATTTTGTAACCTGCAAAGTATCAGGAAATATACTGTGCACAAGAGTAGATTGGATCTCTGTGACCATGGGACCTACATTTTAGTCAGGGGGGTGGGGAACGAACAAACTCAGCAGGGAATTATGCTTCAGCATTATAATTATTATAATAGAATATTGTGCACAGGTAAAGGAAGACAAAGGAAATCTCCCCAAGGAAAGTTATCTATGCTGAGATGTGAGAGATAAGTGGGAGTCAGGCAAGGGTTTACGGGTAGGGAAAATCATGGCAACAAATGAGAAACTTAAGTAGTTCAGTGGCACAGGGACTTGAAGTAAGGTGTCACGGAGTGGAGTAAAGAGAAACTGAAAAATATCTAGGGCTTGACTCACCCAGAATTCTGTGAAGTTTTTAAAATGGTTGGGACTTTTTCTAAGAGCAATCTGCAAGGATTTTAAATAGAGAAGTGACATGATCAGATTATATTTTCCAGTTTCTTTGATCAGTAGTAGAAAATGAGAGTGAGCCAAGACTGAAGGCAAAGAGACCATTTAGGAAATCATTGTTACCATTATAATCACATTGCTATCATAATAATGCCCATGATGATAGTGCTTGGAGATGGGGTTAGAGCCAGTGGTAAGGTAACTAAGTCGATGGACTTGAGCAGTAAATTTTTGTAACTTTATCAACGTTAATGCTGCAATCTTGACATATTTTGTAATATACCTTACATTCTATTAAAATCAGTAGATGAAATATCCTACTAACACACATAATTTCAGAAATTCATAAAAATTTAAAACTAACACTAATAAGAATTAAAATAAGTAACAACATAATACATATTTGAATATGGGTACAACACCACCAGCACATTCAGTCCTCCATAGAATTACAAAGTGCCTCCCTGAAGCATTGCCATTTCAATAGAGAACTACTAGATTCGAATGATATTCAGTCAGTCCCACTGACAGGTGTCAGTGATGACTCGATTTGTTGTGTGAGGGCAAAAGAAATGTCAAGTATGTTTCTATTTTTGGTGGCAGTGTGGTTGTGGTATATTACCCAGCACTGTAGATACCCAGTGAAGAGAGCTAGGTACAGTGGGGACAAGGGGAAAATCATGGGTTCCATATTGGACATGTTGAATTTAAAGTGATTCTGAGACTTTACATTGGAGATGATTGGTAATTAGGAATTTTGTATGAGTAAATATAAACCTTAAGACCAGAAGGGAGGGCTTCACTTGAGAGATGGATTTGGGGTCATCATTTTACAAAAGGAAAAACAAAACAAAAACCATAGAGCAGATGAGACTCTCCAGGGATAGTGGGTAGGATTAGAAGAGAAGAACACTTAGGTGCTCTTGAGCATCACACATAGAAAGAAAGCCCTGCAGGAGAAACTTCAAAAAGGCTACTCAAGAGAAAAAAGAAAAAGAAGCATACTTAGATCTCATAGAAACCAAGGAAAGAGAGAGTTTATGAAAAGAGGAACTGTCCTGGTGTGTTGGCTACTGCTTAGAGATCTAAGAAGATAAAGTTTGGGATGCTTTACTAATCTAGAAACAAGGAAGTCTTTACTCACCTACAGAAAAAATTTCAGTGTAATGGTGGGATGAGCCTTATAGTGGTGCCTGGAGATGGTAGAATGAAAGGAAATAGATCCCATCAGGTTCCGCATCTCTCCAAGGGCTTGCATGTCTGTGAAACATGGGCGTTGACATCCCATGTCCACTTCTGAAGTACCTTAAATGTAAAGAACTCTAATATAAAGCAGAATAAGACACATCTGTAATGCTGGCATACATAGGATAAAGGAAGAAATTACACTCTGCGTTCGCTAATTCTGCTGCTTCCATCATAACTATCCTGTTAAACTCATCTCTGAATGTCGTGAAACTAATCCAAACTTAAAGTTCCCACGTGATTTGGAAGGCTAAAATCTCACAGTTGTAATTGTTCTCAAAGATGTTTTCCCCCGGATGCAGAGGCTCACGCCCACAATCCAAGCACTTTGGGAGGTGAAGACAGGTGAGTTACATGAGATCAGGAGTTTGAGACCAGCCTGACCAACATAGTAAGACTTGGTCCCTACTAAAACTATAAAAATTAGCTGAGTGTGGTGGCTGGTGCCTGTAATCCCAGCTACTCCAGAGGCAGGGACAGGAGAATTGTTTGAACCTGGGAGGCGGAGGTTGCAGTGGGCAGATATCGTGCCATTGCACTCCAGGCTAGGTGACAAAAGCGAAACTTTGTTTCAAAAGAAAAAAAAAGATGATTTTGTTTATTTTGCTGCAGTGTGGAGAGACTGGCCTTCTTCTCTATGTAATCACCAAGGTGGCTGGGAGCCTGAACACATGTCCTGAAAACTAGAGGGCAAGTGTATGATGAGCAGGTCCTCATCCCTGCTCAGTAATGCGGGGCTCAGATTCACGTGCTCTGCGCACCACTTCATTTTCCACTTTGGCCAAAGCAACCATACCCCTGGATTTGCTTCCCACAAGACTCTAGCATTTGAGGGTGACGATGGATTCTCTGTATGAGAGAGCAGTACTATTGCCACCTGTGTGAGCAATGAGGAGCTGAGGGGAAATGTTCCAGAGGCGGCAGCCCAGACGGTGCATGAGTGAGCTTTGTTGATGATGGCCAGTACTTGGGTGTTCCCACCTTGGGCAAAATGCACCGCAACAAACAGGCCACCCAGGAAGCAGGGGAGGAGGTGAGGTGAGGTCTGGGGCTGCTAGATGCTCACTTGAAGATGGGGACTTTTCTGGTGGGTGAACAAGTGACATTGGCTGACATAGTTATCTGTACCTTGTTGTGACTCTATAAGCAGGTAGGTTCTAGATCCTTCTTTCTACCAGGCCTTTCCCATTACCAACTGCTGGTTCCTCACCTACATTTACCAGCCCCTGTTCCGGGCTGTCTTGGGTGGAAGTCAAACTATGTGAGAACACAGCCCACTTTGATGCTAAAATGTTTGCAGAGAGCCAGCCTAAAAAGGGTGCTCCATGGAAAGGGAAGGGTTCATGGGAAGAAAAGAAGGAGTGGAAGGAGGAGAAGCAGGGGAAAAAGGTGGCCGTCCCTGCTTCTGAGGCGGAGATGAAGGAATGTGAGCAGCTCAAGAATATCTTTAAGCTGGATGAATTTAAGCACAAGTACTCCATCAAGGACCACTTTCTGAGGCACTGCCATGTTTTGGGGAGCACTTTGATAAAGCTGGCTGGTCCCTGTGGTACTCTGAGTATCGCTTCCCTGAAGTTCTCATGAAGAACTCATCCAGACCTTCATGAGTTCTTCATGAATCGCTGGAATGTTCCAGCCATTGGATAAGCTGAAGAAGATGCCTTTGCCACTGTCATCTTCTTTGGAATCAACAATAGTAGGTCCATTTCTGGAGTCTGGGTCTTCCAAGGCCAGGAGTTTGCCTTTCCGCTGAGTCCAGATTGGCAGGTAGACTCTAAGTTATATAAAAGGCAGAAGCTGGATTGTTGAAGGAAGGAGACCCAGACAATGGTTGGAGAGTACTTTTCCTGGGAGGGGGTCTTCAAGCATTTGGGCAATCCTTCAGTCAGGGCAAGATCTCCAAGAGATCATTTTTCACTATTGCCTAGCAGCCTGTACCTGCCCTTCACGAAGATGGGGATCATTAAAGGAAACTGAACACTGACAATAAAAAGATGTTTTCATTCAACAGCTCATCAGCTGCTTAGCATCCCATTCTACTGTTCCCCTGAGTATAATCCAGACTTTGTTTTCACACTTCCAAAGATGAGCGGTTGACTAGGGCAAGTTACTAGGTGCTGGATAGCATGGACTCTGCAGTCAGACGGAAGTGGGTTTGGATGCCGCCTCTGCCAAGTCTTTAACTGTGATATATTGGGGAAGGTATTTATGCTAAATGTCTTTTTTTTAATGTGAAATGGGAATTATAACAACTATCAGACTTGTTAAATGACTCACATATGATGATGCATATAAAAAGCAAATAGCACAGCCTTTGATAGATTTAAACATTTTCCATTTTGAATTGAAAAAAGAACAATTAAAAAAGAATTAATTAAAAAAGAATTATTTCCAATTACAAGATTCTTTTTTAATTGAAAGGAATTTTAATTTTCAAATAAAAAAGAATTCTTTTCAATTAAAAAAGAATCCTATAACTGAACATGAATTCTTTTTTGATTAAAAAATAATTTTTAATTAAAAAATACAAGAAACATTCTACCAGTCTTTGGTGAAATAGTTCTTAGTCATTTTGGCCAAAAGTGTCTTCTTCTAATTCCCAAGAATTGGCCATAGTTATTGCTCTTGGACCTGGCCAACAAGTGTAATCTATTTTCCCATGACAACACTCCAATCATTAAATCTTCTCCATGGTTAAGCATCTCAATTTCTTCAAACTTTCCTGAAAGAACATGCTTTTAAGGCCCCTGTCTATCATTGTTGCTACTTTTTTGAATTTGCTCCAAGGTGTCCCTATTCATCCAGAATGGAGAAGGTGGAATTGATCTGCTAGTTGAAGGATTATGGGATTTTGTGGAAAATGTACAGAGATGGTGATGAGTGATGTTAGGTTGCAGCGATGCGGTGGGATCAGAAGTGTTTGCTGTTAAGTCTGAGAATATAGTTCAGGGAGAGGTTTGAATTTTTTTTTTTTTTTTTTTTTAAACGGAGTTTCACTCATGTTACCCAGGTTGGAGTGCAATGGCGCGACCTCGGCTCATCGCAACCTCCGCCTCCTGGGTTCAGGCAATTCTCCTGCCTCAGCCTCCCGAGTAGCTGGGATTACAGGCACGCACAACCATGCCCAGCTAATTTTTTGCATTTTTAGTAGAGACGGGGTTTCACCATGTTGACCAGGATGGTCTCCATCTCTTGACCTCGTGATCCACCCGCCTCGGCCTCCCAAAGTGCTGGGATTAAAGAATCAATTCTAGGCCGGGCGCGGTGGCTCATGCCTGTAATCCCAGCATTTTGGGAGGCCAAGATGGGTGGATCACTTGAGGTTGGGAGTTCGAGATCAGGCTGGCCAACATGGTGAAATTCCCTCGACACTAAAAATGCAAAAATTAGCTGGGTGCCATGGTGCT
>NW_022437011.1:3822544-3914856 GCF_009761245.1 Sapajus apella | reverse complement strand
GTGCTAGCCTGTCATCACAGCTACTTGGAGGGCTGAGACAGGAGAATCTCTTGAACCTGGCAGGCGGAGGTTGTAGTGAGCTGAGATCGTGCTACTGCGCTCCAGCCTGGGTGAGAGGGCAAGACTCGTCTAAAAAAAAAAAACAATTGATTCTATTCATTTGACAGTGAAGATTCCTCAATTTGCTTGGAGTGAGAGTGAGACATGATCACATGACCATTTTGGTGCATGTAAGGGAAAAGAGAGAGAAAAAAGAAATCCTTCATGTGTATTAATTGAGAACCAATATTAATAGTAGTACAACTTGGAAAAAGGAACAGATGTGAGGTCTATGTTAGGTATTTACAGGAATTATTTTAACATTCCCTTAGAATATCAAATATGAATATGCTCATCCACTTTTCTTCTTTTAAAACTAATGCTTCTTAAATATCAACTTTTCAAAACAAAATTTAGTCTGTTTGTGTTATTATAAAGGAATACCTGAGGCTGCAATTTACAAAGAAAAGAATTTTATTTGGCTCACAGCTCTGCAGGCTGTACAAGAAGCGTGGCACCAGCATCTGCTTCCAGTGAGGGCCTCAGGAAGCTTCTACTCCTGGGGGAAGGTGCAGGGGAGCAAGCATCACATGATGAGGGAGAAGGGAGAGGAGGAGGAGCCAGGCTGTTTTTAGCAATCAGATCTCACAGGAATGAATAGAGCCAGAACTCCTTCATTATTGTGAGGACAGTTATGACAGATCTGCCCCCATGACCCAAATACCTGCCATCAGGCCGCACCTCCAACATTAAGGATCAAATTCCAACATGAGATTTGAAGGGGACAAATACTCAAACTAGATCATTCAGGGAATTAAAAAAAAATCAAAAATAAAACGTTGGGGATGTTTATAGCTCGAGACATTGTGATTTTAAAAAGCTTCATAGAACAAGGGGCATTTGAACTTTACTTATGAGGATGTTTGTATATTATTTATGTGACAAAAGAAAATAAGGCATTCCAAATGGAAAGAACAAGATGAGGATAGGAAGGTGGAAAGAGTAGGTTATACTCAAGGAAAACTTTATTAGTTTACAGTTGTGTTGTCTAATACTGTAGCTACTAACCATATATAAACACTTATCATTAGTTAAATCCAATTAAAAATTCAATCCACAGCCACAGTAGTCGCATTCCAAATGCTTATGAGTTGTATATAGCTAGTAGCTAGTATGTTGAACAGCATAGATATAGAACATTTTCATCACTACAAAAAGTTCTATTGAGCAATGCTGGGCTAAAGAATCATGCTGTATACAGAGAAGTGAGAAATTACCAGATTTACACACACACGTTCTCCAGATTTTGAGTCCGAATTGTATTGTGTTGGTGTATGTACGTCTGTTTTGGTTAAAAGAAACAAAATGCAACTTAAACTGGCTTAAAAAACAAAGGGAGTTTATTAGCTCAATTATCTGAAAAGTCCAGAAATAACCTTGGCTTCAGAAATAGTTCCTTCAGAGCTTTCGCTGAGCTTCCATTTGATTTTCTCTTTTGTCTTTTCTTCTATGTATTGGCTTTATCTTCAGGCTGTCTTTCCAATATAGAAACCTAGCTGAAGTAGTTCTAGGTCTCAAGCTCCCAAATGACATTGTCTTTTTTTATGTTGCTATAACAAAATACCTGAGACTGAGTAATGTATGAAGAACCGAAATGTGTTGGCTCACAGTTCTGGAGGCTGGGAAGTCCAAGACTAAGGGACTACATCTAGTGAGGCTCTTCCTCTTGCACCATCACATGATGGAAGTCACTGTATTGGTGAGAGAACAAAAGACAGAGAGAAAAAGACAGAGAGAGAGAGAAAGAGAGAGAGAGAGACTCATTTTTATAATAAATCCACTGTTGTGATAATAAAACCACTCCTGCGATAACAACATCAATCTATTTATAAGGAAAGAGACTTCATGACTTAATAATCAGCTCTTAAAGGTCTCACCCTGTTGCACTGGAAATTAAGTTTCCAAAACATGAACTCTGGGGGACACATTCAAACCACAGCAGACATGATTCAGAAGAAAAGAATTTATCTTCTTTCTTTTTTATTTTGAGACCGAGTTTCATTCTTCTTGCCCAATGGCACAGTCTCGGCTCACTGCAACCTCTGTCCCAGGGGTTCAAGCGATTCTCCTTTCTTAGCCTCCCAAGTATCTGGGATTACAGGTGCCCACCACCATGCCCAGCTAATTTTTAAAATATTTTTAGTAGAGATGGGGGTTTCACCATGTTGGTCAGGCTGGTCTTGAACTCCTGACCTCAGGTGATCTACCCTCATAGGAAAATAAATTCCTGCACCTTTTTGAACTTGCCCCATTTATGTCTCTGCCCACTCCTACACTATTTTGCTATGGCCAAGGGAGTGTCGTGTGCTGACTGATGCCTGACACAATCGCGTGGCATGAGAGATAGGATAATGTAGATGGGCTTAGGCTGGTCTAGGCTAATCTTTGAGGTGAGGGTGGAGTCAGTTCTGCCCATAGGCCATCTGGATGCCACCCAGCCTGGGTGGGGTTAAATGGGGCTCTTTTAAAACAGCAATTCCAGCTGCAATTCCCAATATGAAATCATTATGTGATTTATATATATATTTTTAAATAACAAATCTTTATTTGACTTGATTAGGTTTGAAAAACTTTAAACTGTAATACAGATAAAGCAGAAAGAGATATATCAAAGAATAACCAGAATTGCATGTTTTCTTAAAAAAAGTGTTATGATTTTATTTAAAACATAAGTTCATGAAAAGTAGTAAGTTCAAAACTTTAAGGAATGATTCATAAGGCACTTAATACGCAACATACATACTGCTATACAAGAATATGAAAATCCGTGCATCATGCAGTCAAATAAAATCTTCATTATCCTACTGCTACTCTCTAAACCACTATGACAAAACAAATGAACAAATAAACAAATTTAAAAAGTTATTAAAAACATTGCCAAGCAAACAGACAAACAAAAAGCCTTCAAACTAGAAACCTTAGAGTCAGCTATGAAAATGATCAACTTGTCATGAAAAAAACAGTGTGACACATTATGAATAAAGTGAACCACATTAAACCTGTGTAAAATTAGTCATGTCTTAATTGATGTCTAATCATCACTAACAAAAAAAATGAGAGAAGCTAAAATTCCATATAAATTTATATGGAACTTGACAATGATAATAATGAAAATGTTTCTTCCTATAAAATATTATCATTAACAGATTTATAAAGCTTATTTTGCATAATGGCAATGTGAAAATAGTAGAACCATACTTCCCATAAAATGTTACATGTTATTTCCCATAGAAATAACCATAAATGACCATCCTATCGCAAAACCAGCAGGATCAGGGCATCTGGTTTTAGAATGATCTTGTTGTCTCTTTTGCTCTCTCATACTTAACAACTTTTTCCTTTTTCCCTCAAAGGTATTCTTTATCTTCGACTCTTTCTCTCTTTGTCAACACAGCTATCATAATATTTATTCTAAAATTATTTCTTCAAACATGCGTGGCCTATTTTCGCTCTTCCCTTTCCCAATTCTGAGTTTGCCCCATCTTGTCCTCATTCTCCTCCTCTTCCTCTTCCTCATATGTTCTGGGTGGACCAGCTCATCTTTCACATTATCTTCATTGTCTGTATTTATACTCATCCTCTTCCTCTCCTGAGTTGGCATTCATTATCTTTCTTACCAAATCCCTCTAAGTATGTTTTGCTGCAGCAGTTGAAAAATATACTTTCTCTAAGAACGTTTAAGAATGCTAAATAAGTCCAAATTTTGCAGAAATCTACTAAACTGAGCTTTTAAAGTTTGGTTTCATTCCAAATGACATAGACAGAATTTGGGCATTTCCTTGCCAGGACTTCTAAGCCCCCAGAAATTGTATTGTCATGAAGAAAACGAGTCAATGAAGGAATTATGCTTCAGCCATACATAGAAACACTGGTTCTTTGAAATGCCCATTCATCCCTTCAATTTCTCCATTGATGACTGGAAACTATTAGTGACCGGTTTGGTCACTCAGGCTTTTCATGGGTCCCTCCTCTTCTGTTATCACTAGTCCCATTTTCCCCTTCCTCCTACTTGTACTAACTCTAACTTCAAAATTAAAAAAATAAATAGAAAATGAATGAAAAGGAAGACAAATCTACCACTCACCGCCAACAAAAAGATGTGTAAGATAAAGAACAAAATAGCCAATGGAGTTCAAACAGGCGGGATGTTAACTTGGCCTCCCTTTCCTCCTCATCGATACATGTCCATGGTTCCTTTCCTTTCAAGGACTGTTCAGAGATTTGTATGATTTAAAAATATATATAATGTGATCAGAACTGTAATTTTGAAATATTATTCAGATGGTGGTGTGTGTAAATTGAACCACAGAGGAAAAAACCAAGAAGCAGGGAATTAATGAGGAAAGTATCCTATTAACCCAGGCAAGAAAAAAGATGGATTGAACAATGTTTTTTTTTCTCAGTGGGAAATAAGCAGAGGCTAAAACTCCTAGCAATGTTATGAAGCTATAATTTGTTAGACTTGTCTTGGAACTTAAGTGATCAGCAGGAAAATTATAGTGACTTTACCATGAAAAGGGAGCACAGAAGGAAGATCAGAGGAATGATGGTAAATTTCAGTTGGACAATTATTGAAATTGAGGAGCATCTTCAGCATTTAGGTAAAGTTTTCCCACAGGTAGATGGCAAAATGGAACTGAGAGAAAGGACTTGAGAGTGTATCCCCAAAGATAGAATAGTTAAAGGCTTGAACAGGCAAAAAAAAAGAAAAAAAAAAAAAAAAAACAGAAAAAAATAAAAAAAAAAAAAAAAAGAAGGTGGATAGATTACCATAAAAAACTGTTATGTGTAAGAAGATGTACTTAGCAGTGAATTTGAGAAGAAACAGTAAGGTAACTGGCAGGAGAATTCTGTGAGTTAATTAACTGGAGGTTGAGAGAGGAGAGAATTTAAGGAGGAAAAGTATGTCTAGTTGGGGGAAGGAAAGAGTGAGAGGGTTTTGTGATGATTCTATAAGCACTTGCAAAGGGTTTAACCTCCAAAATAAAAAGACATATTTCTTTTCCACAGATAAGAGTGTGGTCCAGTTCTAGAAGAAATATGTAGGCACGCAGTAGAAAAGAGCACTTCCCATCCCTACTTTTTTTTCTTACTGTTTTTTGCTCAGTCAACAAGACAGTCAGTCCCTGTCCTCATGCAGCTTAGGTTGTTTTCAAGTCCTGTGGACCACCAAAGTTATATCTCCCCTGGAACAAGGAAGCATGATGCACTAGATAGATTATGGACCTCAAGGGTGAGAATACACAGATTGCAACCCTCCCTCTTTTAAAGGCATACTGCAGGGCCTTAAACAAGTCACTTCAGCTTTCTGAACCTTGTCTGCAAATGGGATCTTAAGAATATTGGACTACATGAGCATATTCCAAACTGTGATTCATAGAACTCTAAACTTAGGAGCTTCTCCATGGAGGAGATAAGAAAGACAAGTGCCCAAATAAATTTGGGAACGTATTTCCTTATAAGGAAATCACAAGTAAAACATCTTTTCAACTTGATGTAATTTCACATTTCTGACACTCACTATTGACAGTCTTTCTTTCCTCCCTTCCTTCTTCTCTCTTTCTCCTCTCCCTCCTTTCCTCTCTCCCTTCCTTCCTTCTTCCCTTCCTTTTTCTTCCTCTCTGTTGCAGTCCTTTGGGAAGATGTTAGACAGTGTCTCTAAGGCCAATTATGGATATGATAGTTTGAGGATCTATTTTAGTCAGGAGGGAAGGAGAATTTTGTCCAGGGCCATTCTTTATAGCCACTGGTCGGGATGACCCCATGGTTGTCAGATTTCCCAAAAGAAAGCACCAAAGGCTAAGAAAAGGGCAAGGGATCTGGAGCATAGTCTTTAAGAGTTGTCTGACATTGAGCAAGTCTCTGGCCCTCAGTTTCTGAGTCTGGAAGAAGGTGTGGGGTCAGCCTGGTGGCTCTGACATGGTCTGGGAGGCTAAGGGTGTGTCTGAGCTGTATAAAAATCTAATTTTGGAAATGCTGACTTGCCTGCGTTTGAGGGGAGAGTTGTGAGTTTGTGTTCAAAAATGTCAGAGGCAAACTCTAAGGTTTGTCTTCTTGTTTCAGTTGGAAACTGAGTTTCAGCCAGTGAAACGTGGGCTTTTTCTCCCAGTTTAAGGACTGGAATGTCCTACATTTGGTTCGGCAAGGGCTTACTACTGAATTAGATTAGGTACCCAAGCCTGTACCACTTGCTTAGAGTGTTGATTTCAGAAATATGGACACAATCCAGAATGATGCCCAAAGCTTGTCTAAACAGGTATTTTGTGATTGTTTCTTCTCTCATGTAAAGTTCTGAAGCCTTTATTTCATGAAGAAGAGAAATACGTCTCACCAAGTTTTACTTTCTCCAGCTTATTTCTTTTCCTTTTGATATGGAATAGAAGCTGTATGAATAAGCACATTCTGGTTTAGTGCAGTGGGAAAGGAAGGGTGTGATGCATCAACAATTTTGGGCAGGAGATGCAGTGGAGGAGAGGGATTAGGCATGGCGAAATGAGCACTGAGGTTAGAGAGGAGGGGCCTCTGCTTACATTTAGAGGAGAGACTCTTCTATCCACATAAATTCAACACAAAGGCTCAAGTACAGAGACCACAGAAAAGCCCCACTTTTCAGGCAGCAGAAGGCAGTTGTTAAGAACATAGATTCCGTGGAAGACAAACCTAGATGTAAACTCAAGCTCTACAACTTACTGGATAGGGTAGGGAAATTTACTCCTTTTAGTTCTTGGTTTGCTATTTTTAAAAATGTGGATAATAAAAGTACCTACTACATAAAGCTGTTTCAAAGATGAAATATGATAGTGCATATACTTTATGTAAATTTATGTGCTTAGCAATTGTTTTATAGACAGCACTTAAGACAATTAGCTATTGCTTTTATTTTTATATAATTGTCATTTTATTATAACTTTCATATATCAATTTAGTATGTACATGAAGTATACCAGGTCAGCATCATACCTGAGAGAAAAAAGCCTCACAGCCACTCACGTATTTTCTTAATTCAACAAGAGATTTTGAAGCAATTTAGTACTACGAAAAGAGAATTGTTCTGACCTGTGTGCAAATCCTGTTTCTGCTATTTGACAGTTTGGGAAAAATATTTTAACTTCTCTGCAAATTTGCTAGGTTATGAAGATTCAATGGATGATGAATCTGTATACCTAATAGAAGTGCCTATCTTAAATAAGCCTCGTAATAATAGCTATTATCATTAGGAATGCAGAATATTTTACTTCTAAAATACACACAGCTGAAGAAGTTGATACACAGAACCAGAATAGAAAAATGACTTACCCAACATTATAGAAAGGGCAAGGCTGGAACCAAGATCTTCAAGCTTTAAGTCCAGTGGTTTTGCCTATACATACACAGAACTCTCCATGAAGGAGTGTTTGAAGTACATTTGAGTGATGTGGAGCCCAGTGAACTTGCAGTGAGAGACCACAGTTAAAATCTAGCTCTGCCGTTTAGTGACTAGGTGACTTTGCGCAACTCATGCAACTTCTATGAACCTCCTTTCCCTCATCTTGTAAAATGGTGATAATGCCCCTTGTTTGCTTTCCAAGAAATGTTGTGAAGTTCAAATGAAATTAGAAGATATTTGAAAATTATAGAGAGCAGCAGATGTATAAACTATTTAAATTTATGTTACATACTTCAAAGTGGCAAGGGAAAATATGTTTAATATTAGTTTATTAGTATATCGAAAATAATTTATTTTCTAGGATCTGCTTTGGAGCAGAGAGCAGTAAAGGCAATATCGTTTTAGGTACCCTTCATGCTAGCAAGGTGTGTGCATGTGTGGATGCCTCCAACAGTGCTGCTGCAACCAGAATAAACATGAGAACTCCAGCTGCCTGGAGTTCTCTGTGCATTCAACTTCAAAGAAACCAAGCTGGATATTTAAAGTAATTAAAGGTGATTCAAATCTTTACTTCAATCTCTTGGCAAAAATTAACAGAGATATAATTTATCACATGAAAACTCAACTTGATTAGCAGCAACAAAACAACCAAAGAAACTGAGCCTTAGTGACTCTTCATTTTTCTTCTCATCTCTTATCTTTAGATTCTGTATCTCAGCTTTCAACTGACTAAGTATTTGTCTTTCTTATAAAAATTCCCTCTCTTTACTTTTTAATTTGTCTTTCTGGTCGTTTGCCAATTCTATGTCAAAAATTTGTTGGAGACAGAACTGGAGTCCCTGAAATTCATCTTTTGAAGATGAAAAAGAACTAAGACTTAGTAGGAAATGCTGAAAATGCAGAATTCTCATTAATACATTGGCGAAGGGTAGAAGATAATAAGTACAAGTTTTTATGTACATAGTTTAAATTCATTGCAATTTTGTTTTATTTATTTATTTATTTATTGAGATGGAGTCTTACTCTTGTTGCCCAGGCTGGAGTACATTGGCATGATCTCAGCTCACTGCAACCTCCACCTCCAGGGTTCAAGCGATTCTCCTGCCTCAGCCTCCTGAGTACCCGGGATTACAGGCATTTGCCACTACACTTGGCTAATTTTTGTATTTTTAGTAGAGATGGGGTTTCACCATATTGGCCAGGCTGGTTTTGAGCTTCTGACCTCAGGTGATCCACACACCTCTGCCTCCCAAAGTGCTAGGATTACAGGCGTGAACCGCTGCGCCCAGCTGTAATTTTGTTTTCATCTCTTCAAAGGAATGACTGAATTGTGGATATGGGGATGTGAAGTGTGTGTTATGACTCCAGTTGTGGAGTAGTTGTAGGAAGTTGCTTATTTTTTGATTACTTTTCATCAAGGTTTTTCCTTCATATTTTCTTCAAGCATTTATTAAGTGCCTATCTTGTGCTCTAAATTTCTACTGAACGAACCTCTTTAATACTGCCTTTAACTATTTTTATTTAATTGTAAATATCTACTTTAGCAGATGAAGTATATATCTTTTATCTCCAAATATTTAGTTTCCTTAAACACTGAGAGCTCTCCTTTCGGAGGAAAATGCCTTTGTTAATAAGGGTAAGTACTGACTAACCACCATGAGACATCATTTTGATTTGTTTATTGAGAGAGCATAGAAGGACAAGCCATTCTCTATTGTTGACCGCCATCTTGTGGAAATAATGATCAAGGAGGCTAAATTCAGATGTTGCAATTCTGCATGTGTCAGAATTCTTGGATTGGGATTCTTTCTTTGTCATATGTCTTGAGCTGGCTACTTGAACTGAGTTTTTTCATCTGTAAATGTGGGTAATCTACCAACCTGATGGTGCCTGATTTCACAGTAAGCACATGGAGATACTACTGTGCTGTATATTACAGTTTGAGGAGCATTGACAAATAAGACTAGGTTGCTAGATAAGAGCAATCATAATAACAAGTAGTAATAACATTGAAAATGTAACAATGGTTAGTATTTACTGAGTGTCTACCTTGTGGTAGATTAGTAGATGCTGTGCCATGTTCTTTACATGAGGTATTTTCTTTATTCTTTCCCATAGCCCTTTTCATTGAACATTCTTATTATATTCAATGCACAGATGACGAAACAGACTCTGAGGTTAACTAACTTGTCCAGTCTCACAGTGAGTGAATGGTAAAGCTGGAATCAAACTCAAGTCTGATGTCACTGAGTGAAACCTTTACTGCTCTAGGATGCTTGTGAGAGAATTGGCCTGGAAATCATATTTGATATGGAGAAAACCCTGTGTGTGTGTGTGTGTGTGTGTGTGTGTGTGTGTGTGTGTGTGACAGAGAGACAGAGAGAGAGAGAGAGAGAGAGAGAGAGAGAGAGAATGACAAGGGTAGAAAGAGGAGGGAGTATAATGTATCATGTTTTGTCCAAGTGATTTCAAATATTGTAACACTTGGGGGTGAATAGATTTCTGCCCACTTACAAAGAATAAGTTTCCAAAAGGCAGAGCTATTCAAATATGGAATGATCTTCTCATGAAGATAATAAAATCTTCATTATTAGAGTTATTTAATCAGAATCTGATATTTGGTAGGCATTGTGTAGGGATTATGTCTAATTGAGAGGCACTATTAAGTATTTTCAAGTCTTTTTGGTTTTTTATTCTCAAAGGAGGTGAATTGGAATCTTAAGAGCCAATATTTTTATAGTAAATTTCAAAATGGGATCCCTTCTCTGGGGTCCAGTCAGCTTCTTGGCCAAGTGACTCTTCATCTGGGGTATACATTGGATAGGGCACTTTTTATTACAAGTTACAAAACAAAAACTCATTTAATGAAAGAAAAAGTTAATTGTAAGGATTAAGAGCTGCTTAAGAAATCCATGGGTAGGCAGAGAAATCAGACAAGAGAAAGACATAAAAGGCATCTAAGTAGGAAGAGAGAAAGCTAAACCATCTTTCTTCACAAATGATATGATTCCACCAAGGAAACCTCATAATCTGTGCCCAAAGGGTCTTAAGTCTGATAAGCAACTTCAGCAAGTTTTTGTACATTGATTTTGTACAAAATCAATGTACAAAAATTAGTAGCATTTCTATGCACCAATAACGTCCAAACTGAGCACCCAATCAAGAACACAATTCAATTCACAATAGCTACAAAAAGAATAAAATACCTGGGAATACAGATAACCAGAGAAGTGAAAGATTGCTACAATAAGAATGACAAAACACTGCTGAAAGAAATCAGAGTGACACAAACCAATAGAAAAAACATTCCATGTTTAGGATAGGCCAGACGGCACAAAGCACTTTTATAGATTCAATGCTATTCCTATCAAGCTACCAATGAAATTTTTTAGAGTTAAGGAAAACTATTATAAAATTCATATAGAACCAAAAAAGATCCCAAATAGCTAAAGAGCTAAAGTGATCCTAAGCATAAAGAATGAAACTGGAGGCATCACACTACTGACTTCAAACTATACTATAAGGCTGCAGTAACCAAAACAGCATGGTACTGGTACAAAAACAGACACATAGACCAAAGGAAGAGATTAGAGGACCCCAAAATAAAGCCACACAGCTACAACAATCTGATCTTTACCAAAGTTTACAAAAACAAGCAATGACTTCCTATTTAATAAATGGTGCTGAGATCACTGGCTGGCCACACACAGAAGAATAAAACTGTACTCCTTTCTTTCACCATATACAAAAATGAACTCAAAATGGATTAAAGACAAGTGTAAAGTCTAAAACTATAAAAATCCTAGAAGAAAACCTAGGAAATACCATTCTGTGCATAATCTCTGGCAAAGATATCATTTGAAGAGTCCAAAAGTAATTGCAACAAAAACAGAAATTCACAAGTGGGATCTTATAAAACTAAGTAGCTTCCAAACAGCAAAAAAAACTATTAACAGAATAAATAGACAACCTACAGAATGGGAGAAAATATTTATAACTATGCATTCAGCAAAGGACTTATATTCAGAATCCTAAGGAACTTAAGCAAAGTAACAAACAGAAAACAAACAACCCCATTAAAAATGGGCAAAGGACATGAATAGAGGACATACACACAGCCAACGAGCTTATGAAAAACTGCTCAACATCAGTAATCATTAGAGAAATGCAAATCAAAACCCTTGTGAGATACCATCTTACACAAGACAGAATGACTATTATTAAAAAGTCAGAAAATAACAGATGCTGTCAAGGTTGCAAAGAAAAAGGAATTCCTATTTACTGCTTGCAGAAATATCAATTAGTTTAGCCCCTGTGGAAAGCAGTTTGGGGATTTCTCAAAAAACTTAACACAGAACTATCATTTGACCTAGTAATCCCATTATTAGATATATAACCAAAGGAATAAAAATTATTCCACCATAAAGACACATGCACCCATATGTTCATTACAGTACTTTTCACAATAGCAAAGACATGGAATCCACCTAGATGACCATCAGTGGTAGACCGGATAAAGAAAACATGGTACGTATACATCATGGAATACTATGCAGTCATAAAAAAGAATAAAATCATATCCTGTGCAGTAGCATGGATGGAGCTTTTGGCCATTACCTAAGTGAATTAATGCTGCAATAGAAAATCAAATTCTGTGTGTTCTCACTTATAATAGGAGCTAAACATTAAGTACACATGGACACAAAGGAATAAGAGACACTGGTGCCTATTTGAGGGCAAAGGTTCAAGGAGGATGAGGACCATAAAACTCCCTATGGTGTACTGTGCTCATTAACTGGGTAATGAAATAATCTGTACGTCAAACCCCTGTGACATGGAATTTACCTGTGTCACAAACCTGCACATGTACCCTCTGAACTCAAAATAAAAGTTGTATAGAAAGAGAAAAGATTCAGAAATAGAAAAAAGAAGAAATAACGGAAAGGAAAAGGGAAAGGAAAGGAAGTCAATCCATGGTCAGAAGGACTAGAAATAAAACTAGAGTCTGGAATATCATCTGTTTTCTCTTTCCATCTTGTGTTATGTTCCTGCCTACGGATTTTTTTTTCCTGTGTCACTATGTAGAACAGCTTTTTCTCTTTTCCCCTGTTCACTTGGCAGGCAGAACATACTCATTTGACTGTTTCTCAACTGACACTTCACAGGCGCTGCTATCTTCAGAAAAAGAAAAATCTTACTTTTGGGTCCAATTCCAAAATTTTTTTGGTGGTACATTATTTTTATTGAGGTTAAAATTCACATAACACAAAGTTAACCGTTAAAACTGTCAGTTTAGTGTCATGTGGCACTTTCTCAATGTCCTGTGACATCATCTTTGTCTAGTTCTTAAAGAATTTCATAATTCCAGAGGAGATCCTTTACACATTAAAGAATCACTTCCCATTCTGTGGCCTCGGCCCACAGCGATCACTAATATGATCTGTTCTCTATGGATTTGTGTATCTTGAAAATTTCATATAAATAGAATAATACAATATATGACCTTTTGTGTCTAGCTTCTTTTACTTACCACAATGATGTTGAGGTTTATGCATGCTGTTGCATCTACCAATACTTCATCCTTTTACAAACTGATGCAAAACTTTTACATATTTATGCATGTATTTGTTACATGAATAGAATGTGAAATGATCAAGTCAAAGTATTTACAGTATTGTCACCTTGTGTATTTATCAATTCCAAGTGTTGGAAACATTTCAAGTCCTCTCTTCTAGCTACTTTAAAATATACAATACATTTTTGCTAACCATAGTCACCTTATGAAAAAGTGGTCAAACAGCATTAGAACTTATATCTTCAATCTAACTGTATGTTTGTATCCATTAATGAAACTTTCCTTATCTCCCTGCCCTCACATGCCTTCTCAGCCTCTAGTATCTGTAATTCTATGCTATACTACCTTAAGATCAACTTTTTTATCTTTCACATAGGAGTGAGAACATGTGATATTTGTCTTTTTTTGTGACTGGCTTATTTCACTTAACATGGTGATCTCCAGTTCCATCCATTTTTCTGCAAATGATAGGATTTCACATTTTTAAATCGCTGAATAGTATTCTATTATGTATATATTCCACATTTTAAAATCCATTTGTCCATTGATAGACACTGAGGTTGATTCCATATCTTTGCTATTGAGACTAGTGCTGGAGTAGACAGGAGTGCATGTATCACTTTGATATATTGATTTCTCTTCCTTGGTATAAATATCTAATAGTGGAATTACTGGATAACATGGTAGTTCTATTTTTGGTTTTTTGAGAAATCTCCATACCATTTTCCATAGTGGCTGTACTAATTTACATTTACATTAACAGTTTATGACTTGAAATATATTTTATCTGATATAAGTATAGCTACTTTCACTCGTTTTTGGTTTCCATTGGCATGGAATACCTTTCTTTTTAGCCTTTTATTTTCAGTGTATGTGTGTCTTTATAGATTAAGTGTGTTTCTTGGATGCAACAGATTATGGTGTGTTTTTTTTTAAATTTATTCAGCCACTCTGTTTTTCAATTGGAGAATTTAGTTGATTTACATTCCATATTATTGTTCATAAATAAGGATTTACTTCTGCCATTTTGTTATTTCTTTTCTGGTTCTTTTGTGATCTTCTCTTATTTCTTTCCTTACTGTCTTCCTTTTAGTGAAGATGATTTTATCTGAAGATATGATTTAGTTTCTTGCTTTTCATTTTTTGTGAATCCACTGTATGTTTTTTGGTTTGAGGTTACCATGAGGCCTGCACATACTATCTTATAGCCCACTATTTTAAGCTGATAACTGGCTAACACGATTTGCATAAACAAACAAACAAGCCAAATCACCTAATAAACACCCTACACCTTAACTTTATGTCCCTGCTTTTTATTTATATTATATTATACTATCTATATCTTGAAAAGTTGTCATAATTATTATTTTTGATTGGTTCATTTTTTAGTCTTTCTACTTAAGAGTAGTTTACACACCCCCGTTATAGTGTTATGATATTCTGTGTTTTTATGTGTACTTACTATGACTAGTGAGTTTTGTACTTGCAGATGATTTCTTATTGCTCATTAACGTCTCTTTCTTTCTGATTGAAGTATTTGCTTTAGCAATTTTTGCAGGATAGGACTTGGGTGTTGATGAAATCCCTCAGCTTTTGTTTGTTTGGGGAAGTCTTTATTTCTCCTTCCTGTTTTAAGGATAATTTCATTGGCTATACTATTCTAGGGTAAAAGTTTTTTTTCTTCATCACTTTAAATAAATCATGCCACTCTCTCCTGTCTTGTAAAGTTTCTGCTAAAAAATCTGCTGCCAAGTCTATTAGAGCTCCATTGTATGTTATTTGCTTCTTTTCTCTTGCTGCTTTTAGGATGCTTTCTTTACCTTTGGGAGTTTGACTATTACGTGCTTTGAGGTAGTCTTGTTTGGTTAAATCTTCTTGTACTTGGATACTGCTATCTTTCTCTAGGTTTAGGACGTTCTTTCTTATTATCCCTTTGAATAAATTCTGTTTCTCTGCCTCCTCTTTAAGGACAATAAACCTTAGATTTGCCGTTTTGCAGCTCTTTTCTAGATGCTGTCAGCATGCTTTATTTTTTAAATTCTCTTTTCTATTTTCTTTTTCTTCTTCTTTTTCTTTCTTTCTTTCTTTTTTTTTTTTTTTAAGAGTTTCACCATGTTGGTCAGGCTGGTCTTGAACTCCTGATCTCAGGTGATCCACCTGCCTTGGCCTCCAAAGTGCTTGGATTACAGGCATGAGCCACCACACCCGGCCTCTATTTTCTTCTCTATATATTTTAAATAGCCTCTCTTCAAGCTCACTAATTATTCTGCTTGATAAATTCTGCTATTAAGACTGATGCATTCTTCAGTATGCCAATTGTGTTTTTCAACTCCAGAATTTCTGCTTGTTTCTTTTTAGGTATTTCAATCTCTTTGCTAAATTTATCAGGTGTTCTGAATTTCTTCTCTGTGTTATATTGAATTTCTTTGAGTTTCCTCAAAACAGTAATTTTGAATTCTCTGTCTGAAAGGTTACATATCTCTGTTTCTTCCGGACTGGTCCCTGGTGCCTTACTTAGTTCATCTGGTAAGGTCATGTCTGCCTGGATCATCTTGATGCCTGTAGAAGTCTATGTCTGGTCATTAAAGAGTTATGTATTTATTGCAATTTTTACAGTCCGGGTTTACTTGCACCCATCCTTCTTGGGAAGGCCTTCCAGATATTTGAAAGGACTTGGGTATTGTGATCTAATCTGAACCGCTTTAGTGGTGACCCCAAGCCCAGTAGTACCGTAGTTTTTGTAGACTCATAGAGATACCTCCTTGACGGTCCTGGATAAGATCTGGAAGAATTCTCTGGATTGCCACACAAAGACTCTTGTTCTTTCCCCTTACTTTCTCCCAAACAAATGGAGTCTATCTCTGTTTTGAGCAACTTAGAGCTGGGGTTAGAGTGTCACAAGAACCTCTGTGGCCATCACCCCTACAACTGTACTGGGTCAGTCCTAAAGCCACTACAGCACGGGGTCTCACCCAAGTCGGCTGTGACCACTCTCTGGCCACCTATGTTACTCAAAGCCCTGGGACTCTACAATCAAAAGGTGGCAGAGCCAACCAGGCCTATGTTCTTCTTTTCAGGTGACAAATTTCCTGAGGCCCCAGGTGGGTCCAGAGGTGCTGTCCAGGAGCCAGGGACTCGATTCAAAAACCATAGAAGTCCACCTGTTATTTTATTTTACTGTGGCTGAGCTGGCACACAAACCATTAGACACAGTTCTTCTCACTCTTCCCTCTCCTTTACAAAGGCAGAGCAGCCACTCCCTGTGGCCACTGCCATCTCAGGCTCATGGAGAATACTGCCAGACTACTGCTGATATCCCTTAAGGCCTGAGGGCTCTTCAGTCAGCTTATGGTGAACGCTGTCTGGCCTGGGACTCACCCTGCAGGGGTTCAGCCTTCCCTCTGGTACAAAGCAGGCCCAGAAGTGCTGTCTCAGAACCAAGTCCTAAAACCAGGGACTCTAGAAGCCCATTTGGTGCTCTACCTCCCTGGCCAAGCTAGTATCTAAGGTGCAAGGCAAAGTCCCTTAACTTTTCCCTCTGTTTTTGTCAAGCAGAAGGAGTCTCACCCCATAGCCACTACAGCTGGGAATGCACTGAGTCTTACCTGAAGCCAGCAAGTCTCAGAGTCTCACCCAAGGTCCTCAGTGTAGTACCAGGGTATTGCTGATGCTTATTCAGGACTCAGGGGTCTTCAGTTAGCAGGTGATGAATCCTGCCAGGACTGGGACCTTCTCTTCAAGGCAGTAGGTTCCCTTCTAACCCAGAGTATGTCTAGAAATGTCTGGGAGCTAGAGCCTGGAAAGGGGTCTCACAGCTCTGACGATATGCTATCCTGCTGTGGCTGAGCTGGTATCCAAGATGCAAGACAAAGTCCTCCCCACTCCTGCCTCTCCTCTCTCAAGAGGAAGGAAGGGGTCTCAAACTCCTGACCTAAAATGATCTGCCTGCCTTGGCCTCCCAAAGTGCTGGGATTATAGACATGAGCCACCATGCTCAGCCAATGTTGATTCTTTCAATTCATTAGCATAAAATATTTTTCCATTTGTTTGTGTCATCTCTGATTTCTTTCAACTATGTTTTGTAGCTCTCCTTATAGAGATCTTTCACCTCCTTGCTTATATGTATTACTAGATATTTTATTTTATTTTTGTAGATTGTCCATTTTTTAATTGGCTTATTTTTTATGGAGTTGTTACAGTTCTTTACATATATTAGATAATAAATCCTTATGAAATATAGTTGATTCTCATTTGTAGGTTTTATATTTGTGAACATGCCTATTTACTAAAATTATTTGTAATCCCCAAATCAGTGGTCATTTGAAGATATGCCGAGCAGTGAAATATTTAGTTGCCAGAGGTGCACATTCTCACCTGAGATTGACTAAGGCATTGCTCTCTCTTCTTGTTTCAGCTTCCATACAGAGATTATCAGAGGATTGCCAATGCAGTATACTGCAAAAGTTCCAGCTCTGGGGTCAGTTGCATGGGTTTGAGCCTCAACTCAAACCTGTTAGTGAGGCAGCCTCAGATAAGTTTCTTATCTTTTCGGAACCTTGTTTTCCCTTTTGTAAATTAAAGAAAACAGATTCTACCAAAATGAGTCATTTTTAGAATTTAGGATTATAATCTATAATATATATTTCAACATTATATATATAATGTAAATTTACACACACACACATATAAGCAGAGTATATATAAATATGTACATGTTTCTCTAGGGACAATGTTCCAATATTTGCTAATTCAATGTTTGCAGTGACTTTTAGGCCTGAGTGCTACAAATAACGCAAATAAGAATAATCCACAATGTGTAATTTGTAAATATTGTCTCCTATTTGGTAGGTGGTCATTTCACTTTCTTAATAGTGTCCTTTGATACAAAAAAGTTGTTAATTTTGATAAAGTACAATTTGTATATTCTTTCTTTTGTTGCTTGTGCCTCCAGTTCTAACTTTTAAGTTACAGTGATTTTTAGTTCAGTCATAGGTGAAACAACAATGCTTATATGGGTGTGGTTCCATTCATTGATAAATGTCTGCATAAGCTCTTAGAAGAGAAGGTTGACTGATTTGCAGAGTGTTATACAGCTAATGAAGAGCAGAGTTGAGAATCAAACCCATGTATGATGTTGAAACCTGTAATTTCAAGTACTTAAGTTATGCAGAAAGGATAATTATGGTGACCTAAAGTTGATGGTCAACTTTTTTTTAAAGAGTGGGTAGAATTTAGATCAAAGGAAGAAAGGAAGCGTTTTTCCTTTTAGGGAATTTTTATTTGTTGGGGTGGTTGGGGAGGGATAACATGGGAGAAATGTGTTATAGGTGATGGGGGAATGGAGGCAGCAAACCATATTGCCATGTATATACCTATGCAACAATCCTGCATGATCTGCACATGTGCCCCAGAACCTAAAGTGCAATAATATATATATAGTTTATATGAAAAAAGATGTGCTCAAATATAGCAGATAAGTACAAATAAGCATTGGCAAACTTTTGTTATCACTTTCAGTAGTTTGTTCGAAGAACATTATCTCACTGTCAGAGATCTTAGATATTATTAATAGAGGGGTAAGCTGTGGTGATGACGACTTATGGACGCAAGAGGGTGCTAAAAGATCTCTGTTCTCCTAGTTCTTGAGGCCCAAGTGAAGAAAATCTGTTCCCTTTCCTTAATGTTGTTTCTATTTGTGAAAATAAACTTAGATTTAAAAGTTCAGAAAGACATTAATAGAGATAAACGAAAATACAGACTAATATAAAAATATTTAGATTTCAAAAATAGCAAAAATGTAGAATGCTTTTTACATGAATGTAGTAAAATATCAGATCTTTCTTCATAAACATAGTAAAATATCAGATCTAGAGAGAACATTTGAGATTACTTTTTCTTTTTCCCCTTCCTGCTCTCTTCCTTCCTTACCTCTCCCCTCTTCATTCCTTACACTGTGTTAAGCAACATTTCCAATTTGACAAACAAAACAAAAGTACAACTATTCTTAATGAAATGACGGTAAGACACTGAAGCCCAATCTCTGACCTTATTTCACTACCATGGCTGCCCTGGTGGTATGTCTGGGTAGTTTCAGGGTGTCACATAAAAGGGTTTAAAGTATAGTTGCTGACGGTCAGGTGATTGAGAAACTGGGTCCTCAGATTGAACCCTGCCCCTGACTGTTTTCTTATAAGTGAGCCAAAGTAGTTTTAAAATATTTAAATGATTGGAAAAAAAAGCAAAGAAAAATATCTCATAATGTAAAAATGATATAAAATCCAAATTTCAATGTCTATATACAAAGTTTTATTTGAACACAGCCATGTTCATCATATAAGTGTTGCCCATGGCTGTTTTCATGCTATAGTTGCAGAACTGAGTAGTTGCAACAGCCATCATATCTCAGCTTCTTTAATAGCCATAAAATTATATGAAGGGAAAATTAAAATAAACTATTGTTAGATTTGTAACATATATAACATACTTGTAACATGTATGATGTTATATGGTGTAATATACACACACACAACAGTAAGTACAATGGCTGTGGAAGAGCAAGGTTTCTATATCTCATTTCAATTATGGCAGTATAAATTTAAAGTAGATTGTGATAAATTAAAATGTATATAGTAAACTCTAGAACAGCCATTAACAAAACAAAACAATTAAAAATGGTAGAAAAAAATTAAAGGAATAAAAATGTTACATTAGAAAATATTCACTCAATGTAAAAAAAGAAAGCAGTAAAGGAGACAAGAGGCCCAAAAAGACATGAAACATAGAGAAATAAACAAGCAAAATGATAGATGGAAATCCAACCATATCAATTATGTTAAATTTGAATGGATTAAATAGTTCAGTCAAAAATTGTCAGACCCGAATACAAAATAAGATTATAAGATGCAGTTATGTGCTGTCTATAGGAGACTTTGTTTTTGGTTTTAGATTTTATTTTTAATCAACAAATAGTAATTACACATAGTAGGTGGTACAATGTTATGTTACACTACATGTATACTTTGTACAATGATTAAATCAGGCTAATTAACATATCTATCACCTCATATACTTATCATTTCTTTATTGTGACAACATTTGAAACTACTTCAAAAAAATAAATTTTAAAATACACAAATATTATTATTAACTGTAATCACTATGCTATGCAGCAGATCACTAGACCCATTCCTCCTAGCCAACTGAAACTTTGCACACTTTGACTATTACATGCACTTTTCCCATCCATCCTCCAATCCCTGCTCCCTCCCAGGCTCTGATAATCACCACTGTACTCTCTACTTCTGAGTCTGACTTTCACAGAGTGTACGTGTGTGTGATATCTTACAGTCTTTGCCTTTCCATGCCTGGTTTATTTCATTTGCATAATGCCCTGCAGGTTTATCCTTGCTGTCACAATAGCAGCATTTTCTTCTTTTATAAGACTGAATAATATTCCATTAGGCATACACCACATTACAGGCACGCACCACCATGCCCAGCTAATTTTTTGTAGTTTTAGTAGAGACGGGGTTTCACCATGTTGACCAGGATGGTCTTGATCTCTCGACCTCGTGATCCACCCGCCTCTGCCTCCCAAAGTGCTGGGATTACAGGCTTGAGCCACCGCGCCCGGCAGTCGTATGTTTTATACTATACACGTTGGAGTAGCTTATGTATATCAGTTATGGGTAAGTAAAAATTACGTATTTATTTTTGATGTGCATGTGCAGAAATGTTTTCCTTATTGCAGTGAGTAAAGAAACACCTTAAGAAACTACTCTAGAGGGTTGTGGGATAAAAAACTGCATATTAGGTACAGCCTATATTACTCAGGCGAGTACGCTAAAATCTCAAGATTTGCCACAATATAATTCATCCCAGTAACCAAAAACCACTTATACCCCAAAAGCTATGAAAATGAAAAAGTACCTCAATCTGTCCTAATCCTATTGTTTTACAAGTGGGAAAAATAAAATCAAAAGAGGTAAAATCATTATTCAAGGGCCTGAAGTGAGTTTTTTGCAGGGTCAGCTGTAGGCTCCTGCTCTTTGTACTATACTTTTTTTTTCAAACTTTTAATTTTAATGGGTATATGGTAGGTATACTGTCATTTTGCAGACATCCTCACCCTATCCCCTGCTGCCTTACAGTTTGGGGTTTCTGATGTAAGGAGGACTTGTGGCAACTTCACATCATTTCTGTTGCTGGACCAAATACTATATAAAACACTCAAAACCTTTTTCCTAGTCTTTGCATAAATCTTGGTATGTTATGGCATTAGAAGTGCTTTTTGCTCTAAAGAGAAGTTGAAGAATATCCTAAATTGATCCCAAGCATATTCTCTGAGGTTGGAAGTATATTACAGAAAGATGCTGTAGAAGTCTACGCATATCCTGCATGGTACAATCATCTTTCTTTACATATATATATACACACACACATATATATATGTATATATATATGCACACACACATATATATAAGTATATATATGTGTGTGTGTGTGTGTGTGTGTATATATATATATATATAATTGCACTTTAGGTTCTGGGGTACATGTGAAGAACATGCAGGATTCCTGCATAGGTACATACTTGCAATGTGATTTGCTGCCTCCATCCCCATTACCTATATCTGGCATTTCTCCCCATGTTATCCCTCCCAAACTCCCTACCCCCCACTGTCCCTCCCCCAGTACCCCCCAGCAGACCTCAGTGTGTGATACTCCACTCCCCGTATCCATGTGTTCTCATTGTTCAACCCTCACCTATGAGTGAGAACATTTGGTGTTTCATTTTCTGTTCTTGTGTCAATTTGCTGAGAATGATGGTTTCCAGATTCATCTATGTCCATACAAAGGACACGAACTCATCGTTTTTTATGGCTGCATAGTATTTCATGGTGTACATGTGCCACATTTTCCCTGTCCAGTCTATCATTGATGGGCGTTTGGGTTGGTTCCAAGTCTTTGCTATTGAAAACGGTGCTGCAATGAATGTACGTGTACGTGTCTTTATAACAGAATGATTTATAATCCTTTGTATATATACCCAGTAATGGGATTGCTGGGTCAAATGGAATTTCTATTTCTAGGTCCTTGAGGAATTGCCAGACTGTCTTCCACAATGGCTGAACTAATTTACACTCCCACCCACAGTGTAAAATTGTTCCTATTTCTCCACATCCTCTCCAGCATCTGTTGTCTCCAGATATTTTAATGATCACCATTCTAACTGGCATGAGATGTTATCTCAACGTAGTTTCGATTTGCATTTCTCTAATGACCAGTGATGATGAGCATTTTTTCATATGTTTGTTGGATTCATATATATCTTCTTTTGAAAAGTGTCTGTTCCCCCCACAGAGTTAGACCATCCTGGGTCCAGCTGTGCTTTCTGCGAAACTCTCGGTCCAAAGCGTTTCAGATTGCTGGTCTTTGTTTGGGTGGGACTGGCTGAGCCAGAACACCTGGCTCCCTATTTCAGCCCCCTTTTTTTCAGTTGAATGGGCGACTCTGTCTCCCAGGTGTTCCAGGTGCCAGTTGAAACGGCACCCAGATTTGTGTGAGTTTTTGTGCGGAGACGCACTGTGCTGGCTGAAACAGCCGTGCTGGAGACTCATGGCATTTTTCCACCCGGGAGTCTCCTGGTCTATGGGCAGTAAAAATTCGTTTGGAAATGCAATGATCACTCACCCTCTGTGTTTTCTCTGGGAACTGCAATCCAGAGCTGTTCCTGTTTGGCCATCTTGGATTGTCTCCGGTACAGTTATCTCTCAGTTTGGAAGTGTGGTGCCAGGAAAGTGTCTGTAGTATACTTTAAACTTTCCTAATTGGAATGATGCAGCTTACTTGAGAAAGTCACAAATCAAGAGGGATGCAAAAAACTTGTGCACATCCAGAAGAAGGTCTGGAAAGATGGAAAGATGAAAAGATGGACAGCATCACGTGCAGGAAGAACAGTAAAGGAATTACATGGTATTTAGCTTATAGACGGCTCAGGTGCCAAAATGATTCTTTTCAAATATCCAAAAGACTATCTTGAGAAAGGAGGAATAAAGCTGCTCCACAGGCCCAGAAATGGGAACTTTGAGTAGCATTTGCAGTGATTTTAGAGTTGGGCATACTAGTCAGAGAAGTGTAATGATGAACCGGATGTTACATAGACTTTGACAGCAGAGAGATGTGGATGTGATTCCTGCCTTCATCTCTTATTGCCTGTATGGTTCTGGGATTATGAATAGTCATCATGTTTTGAAATATTGTTTATGTGGTTCCTTTCTTGCTCTTCCACACATCCTTGTACCTCATGCTCCCACCTCTAGCTTACATAGGCTGGAGTTTGAAACTCAAGACTTGGAGTGTTTGAGAAAAATAGTTCTTATACCCAAAGTTGGCTTTTAGAATCATCAAAGGCCAGAAAATCTACAATAAAGTAGAACATAAAATATATGCTAAAATAACAGGTTTGAAAATACACTACACTGTCCCTTGAGACCAAATAGAAATTCCAAGGGCTAAAGGTTAAGGTATGGAGGAAACGCAATGTTGAGGGAAAAGGCTGATGGGGTCCAACATGCCAAGAAAAGAACCAGGCAGATAGAGTGGAATCAGACTCATCAACTGCTAACAGGAGGACGTTATGTATCATAAGTTGGGAGTCAAGTCACTGAATGCAGATCATGGGATCATTTGGGCCAGTGTCACAAATCGTCCATGCCATAAAGTTATGTTAGCTGTCCTCATAATATCGTATAAAGACCTCCCACCACCAGAGTGCTGCTCATTGTCCTATAGGAGTGAAAGGTCTTTGGGACCCAAATTTTGCTCAGCCCTATTGAATTTGGTCCATGTGCTAATAACTTATTGTTTGGAAGATATATTCTAAGGCTCCTCTGAGATGATGAGATGTTTTGTGAATACCGATCGAAGGATTGTATGGAAGAGAAGCCTCAGATTTGTGCCTTGGCAAGAATTAATACAACTGGTTTTGAGGTCTGTTCGACGCTACTCAGTTGCATCCCAGATTGTATATTAACTATTTTTTTTACTTTTTAATCCAGCTACAGTTAACTATTCTAGAACTTTTAAAAACATAGATTATAACATTAGTCATTATTTTATAGGGTAACCTTAAGATTAAATGGCATGAAGCATGAAAGTATCAACACACTGATTGTCTTAGAATATATGTGTTCCATAAATGGAAGTTGCTATTTTTACTCAAGATGTCGATGAGATCTCGTGAAGCTGAATGACCATTTGATCTTTTTGTGGTAACAGACATTCAAATTCCTGAATGTGATAGTGGTCATGGTGAGTGTGATTTGTCAGTTTAGAGTCAGTACTTTTTTCAAACCTTCTGTGCACAGGCAGCAGCGGTATCAGAATAACATGGGACAGTTTTACACAACAAAGTCTGGGCCCAAATCTAGATAGTGTGACTTAGCAGACATAGAACAGGGTTTGAGTTCGAGATTTCATACTATTAACAAGCTACTTCCTTCTGGAGGCCATGGAGAAGAAACAGTTTCCTTTTTTTTGGCAGCTGTTAGAGGGTGCCAGCATGGCTTGGTTTACGGCTCTATGTCACTCTAACGTCTGTTTCTGTTGTCACATCACCCTCTCTGACTCTGACTCTGCCTCCTTTTTATAAAAACACTTGTGATTACACCTAGATCTCTGGGATAATCCAAAGTGATCTTTCTATCTGAGTATTATAAATTTGATCACCTATATAAAGTCCATTTTGCCATGTAAGGTAACATATTCTTAGGTTCTCAGCCCAGAATCTAAGAAGATGTTACCTTACACGGCAAAAGGGTCTTCTCCCACATCTTTGGGAGCATTACTTTGTGTATTGCAACTGGCAATTTTTTTGACTGCTAAATACTGCAATACCATTTGCAAAACACAAAGTAATGGCTCTAAAAGATGTTCTTTGCCCACATCTTCGGGAGTCGTAACTTTATGTATTGCAAATGGAAACCTTCTTTTTTTTGGCTGCTAAATACATAGAAAAATCCCTAGATAATTTCCTTTTCTTCCACCTATGTATATGATTCAGGGCTTTTTCTTCTATGCTACCACCCTTATAAGTTTCCACTTCATAGTTATGTATTTGTTCCAGGATACTGATAGAGAATTGACAATTCTAGGTCAAGTGGATGCCAACAGAACAAGCTTCAGAGTGGGCTTATGAATGGCTATCATTCCTGCTTCATGGCCAATGGGCTGGGTGCTGACTTCTGTCAAAGTGGGGACCTCATCATAGCGCCTTAGTGCAGCCAATATATAAGACTTCATGTCTGAAGCCTACTGTTCTTGGTTCTGAGCTACAGGTGTTGTACACTGAAATGGACTCTGGTCATTCTCTGGATGCTGACTCAATAGAGTCCTCATGGTCATCTGCCTCTGTTTCCTTATTCTTTCTCCAACCAACCTTTAAGTTTCTTCTATATCTTTCTTCCCAGCCTTGGGAATCCAGTCTTTGTCTTTGAGATCATAAAATTTTCTCTTATTCCATATTCTCTCAAACTCTCCTGTTTTCATAGCTGAGTCATAATATCTGGATTGCTAAACTCAAAAGCCAACAATTGACTCTGCTTTCTGCTGTCAGTTCACCCCTAAGGCAATGACGAAGAATGCTTAACCGACTGAATGAGAAAAGGAACAAAGGTTGAAGCAAATTCGAGGAACAGAAGCATATTAATTAGTATTTCAAAACATTATTCATCTACATGACTTTTAAAATTAGTGCCAGCATTGAAATTAAAAGACACAATTTCCTGAGTTCATGATTAGAGCTTATTCTTCTATGCTACACTCCTTGTGTTCTGTTTTTAGCTTATTCATTTACGTAACTTTTTCAACAACCTCAGTACCTTAGATTTCCAAATTGGCACCAGCATAGTAAACCTTTACCAATGTACTTCCCCACTGTCACTAAACCTCCAGTCTCACTGTTGTGATGGCATTATGCTCTGCAACTCCTGGGAAAGTCTGAATAATAGACCTGCATTATCCTGGGGCAAGCTGCCCATCTGCCTTTCTGCAATTTCAGCGAACTCTCTCTGACTCAGCAATCTGCCTGCAGAGCAAGGCAATGACTTGTAGAAATCATCTCCTACTGCTCCTTTTCTCCCAAGGAGGAGAACAGGATTAGCACACAGCACACTTGAACACAGAACAGCTTCATTGTAGTTTGTTTGTCTAGCATTAAAAGGGGATGAGAACTAGCTTAAGGTCTGAAATGAGTTCCTTCCCACAGGTACCTGTCCACCCTATAAAACCCAGGTACACATCAAGAATGTGGACTCTGCTTGGCAGTTCAACTGGTCTAACTTCCTGAAATCAAGTGACTGCTTGTCTAACCCTGTCTCACCATTCCAGCTCTTTTCTTTCAATGTTATAACCAAATTGTCAATACAGGAAGGCAGCCTAGATTAGTGTGTAAGTTACCCTATGTTTACATCAGAGAATATATGGATTAGGTCCCAACTCTGCTACTTACCAATTATGTGACATTGGGCAAGTTACTTAATTTCCCAAAGCTTCAGTTTCCTCCCCTGTAAAACAAGGACAAAGACACCTACATCATTCAATTGCTATAGGGATAAAATAAAATCAAATACGTAGAGCACCTAACATCACAAGTGGCACACATGGCTCTGTAAACAGTAGACATTATTATATTTTGTTTTATTTAATAAAAATGTGCTTGGCCTCTGTTATGAAAAATACCATGCTTGGTGCTTTGAAAGTTGTGCTATACCCCAGCGTGTTTAAACAGAAGCGCCACGCTCTGAGTTTGTTCAGAGTCCACTTTTAATGGCTGGCGTCCGAGTGTCAGCCAGAGCTCAAACCTCGGCCCAGAACAAAGGGCGGTCAACATTTTTATATCAGTTTAGGGTCAGGGATCGGTAAGCAGATTATTACAGAAGTAGAAGGAGCAGATTAGGGGAAAAGGGGGATTGCCTAACAACAAAATTCTATTTAAACTTGTTTTTTACTCGGGATGTGGGTAGACAGTTACACAGTCGCAGGTACAGGATATATGGGCCAGTGGACATAGTTCAGGGTGTGCAAAATGGAGTCGACAGGATTGTTTAAAATGTATTCATCACAGACAAGCTAGGGTATTTCAGTTGGAAACATGATTGCTGCCTCCAAAGCACTGCAGACTAATGGGAGAGATAGGAAAAATCAAAGTTAGTAAAAGGAATGAATGAAATGGGGTAATAAGAGGGATAGAGCTGAATGGGAATGAAGTTGGAATAACACAGTTGGAAAAGGGTCCTAAGGGAATTCTCATTGCCAAAGTGTGGGAAAAGCCACCTTGACATTGTATCCTATCCTAGGGACTAAGCTTCTCCCACGTCCTTGTGTGGAACTCTTTTCATCCATGATGCAGCATCAGGATCATGAAAATGTGTGCGCCTGTTCTTTTGTCTTTTCTGGGATACTCACAGGTTAGAGCTACAGTTACCTAGAGGCTTCTAGTAAAATGAATAAAAAGGCATTTCTTTGTCCTGGTCAATCTGTCTTTCCTTCATCCCTTTATGACCATTTGGTATATAATTTAAAAGTGTAGATATTTTTGGCAAGCTGGCACCCATTCACAGATAATTTTCTGGCCCGCTTTCAGTTAACTCTAAGGTTTGGAATGAAACTTCACTGACATGTAGTAGGCCATGCTGAGTGCATTTAATGTACTGTCTCCACACTAGCTATGCAAATTCTCAGAGACTTGACCAGATACTCATTGGCATGTGTGGGTTGAATGCCCTAAGCAGTTTGTGGGAAGCTGGCTGGGTTTTTCCTTAGCTGACTTGATGAAAGTTACAAAATTTCCCCATTCCCTGGATGTCACATGGAGACAGTGGAGTATTACAGTGAGAACCCAGGCAGCTATATTTTAGTGCTAGCCCAGCTGTGACAAATGCATGTAAAAATCAGGCAAATTATCATAATTGCTTCCTCAGTGAGCAAAATAGGTGAAATAATCTTTGCCCATGGCTTTGTAAAACCCAAATGTAATTTTCTTTGTGGAATCTAACACTTCTTACCAGGAAATGATAACTTTAGCTTGGCCCACTTGACCTGGTTATTGTGAAGATCAGATAAGATAAAGGCTGAAGTCTTGGCAACCTTGTTTCCAAGGCTGGTTTTTAAGTGTCTCAGAAGATTGACTATGTCCTCATTAAAGTTTCTCCCAATTGGTAGTTTCCTGTTCTTAAGGTCCCTAAGCTGTAGATCCTTATAGGCTGGTCCCTCTAGGCTGGTGAATGGCTTGTTATCATCCCCCATGTACATCTAGCAGAAGTTTAATCAGACTCAGGTTTTTCTATCGCAGTAGAGAGACAATATGAGAGTGTCTTCTGGGATCTGAATTTCTCAGTAGAAGGCATTTTGTAAATATGATAACCACATTTTAACATATTTAAGTTATTCTAATGGTTTTTCCTCATACTTTGAATAAAATCCAAGCTACCAAAGACAGCAGCACACAAATGCTCTGGCCATGCCTACCTTGGGCAACCTGCATTAAGGTCCGATCACATGGGCTTTCTTTCTCTTCTTCATACATGCCAAACCCATTCCTGCTCAAGGGCTTTTGCTCCTACTCTTCCCTCTGCTTCAATGCTCCTCCCTTAGATCATTGCATGGCTGGCTCTAGTTTTCTTACGCCCATTCCTGTCTCAACTCATGTCTTACTTCCTCAGGGAGGCCTTTCCTGATCATGCTACATAAGATTTCCCCTCTCCAGCCTCCACACAACTCATTTCTTTATAGTCCTTATCATAATCTGCAATTGAATTATACATTGTTTCATTCATTTGTTTACTGTCTCTTCTCAAAAGAATAGAACCTGTTCTCCCAGAGCAATTTTCAAACTATTTAACAACCAGTGCAGCATGGCACTAATCAATCAGAATTGACATCGGGCAAAGTCCTGGAACAGAGTCTAGTGGAGGCGGGTGGGTGGAGAGCAGGGAGTGGGGATGGCAGTCTGGAATTTAACCCTTCAGTTCCTGGCTTGTGGGGAGGTCTGGAAGTACTGAGTAGGGGTTGGAGTAGATGGGATAATGGGTGTGAACTATAGGACTCAAGGAAATGGCATGCATCCATTAGTGTGAAAATATTTAAACATTGTAACAATCAGTATGTCCCCTAGTTTCTACAGGTTGAATATCAACTCTGCTTCTCTTCCCTATTTAACATTGTATCTTAAGTCCTGGAATAGCAACTGTTCCTCACCTAGTAAATTGCCCGAGTATCATTGAGTCTTGCCACATACCACTTCTCCAACTTCATATTTTGTAGAAGAGCTAGAAAGTGTCCTGGGTTTATAGGTCACTCAAGGACATAAGTAAGGGTATATTTAGGCCATGAAGTCTGTAACTCTTCACGGTTTACAAAATCTACAAATCCATTGTCTCAATTTTATTCTCGCAACCATCCTGAGATTCTGGTATTCTGGCAGGACAAGAATTATTATATTTGTATTTTAGTTTAGTGAACTCACACTCCTATAATCCAATTGACAGCTGAAGGACAGGCAAGAATGGGAAAGGACTCCTGTCTTCTGGGCTGAGACTATGATCCTTCCATTAGGATGTATATTCTGTCCCTAGCCCTGGATGGAGCTGAGCCTGGGCATGAAAGCAGCTTCTGGATACAGGTATGAAGAGTCTGGGGTCTATAACTAGGGTTATTTATGCCCTTATAGACCAACATCTGTGGCTGCTTTACAAAATAGGGTACTTCAGGCAAAAGTTACAGTCCCGGGGAGTCTAGTCAAACCTAGACCTCCCTGTCGAAGAGGTTAAAAGAACAGGAAATGACACACCTGGAGAATTCTTTTTGTTTGTTTTTTTGAGACAGACCCACTCTTATCGCCCAGGCTAGAGTGCAATGGCTTGATCTCGGCTCACTGCAACCTCTGCCTTCCAGGTTCAAGCAATTCTCCTGCCTCAGCCTCCCACGTTACATACGCCCGCCACCACACCCAGCTAATTTTTGTATTTCTAGTAGAGACGGGGTTTACCATGTTGGCCAGGCTGGTCTCAAACTTCTGACCTCAGGTGATCCGCCCACCTCGGCCTCCCAAAGTGCTGGGATTATAGGCATGAGCCATTACGCTTGGCCACACCTAGAGAATTCTTAATGGGAATATAAACAATCTCCTTAGACACTCTATAACCAGCCTTGGACTTTTCCAAGATTACCAAGACTTTTCCTGGGCAAGTTCACAAGGCAGAGCTAACACCAGCAGTGAAAAATTACCACAAAATCAATCATGTTTGGGTTTTCAAAAAGATATGTAAAAATGAGAAGAAATATCCCTTAGAGCAATGTTTCCCAAAATGTGTTATGTATAAAAATGACATTTAGATGTTTGTACGTGGCACGTGGATACACATTTTGCAAACTTTCTTTATGAACTTGTTTTAATATATATATTTAGAGGAAAATACACAAGTACACCAATTTTGGGATTTCAGATTATAAGAAATGATTTAAAGTAGGTATTTAAGTTTTTGTTAATAAAAGATAATTTAAAGAAAAAAGTGAAAAATAGTAAAGGTGATTCTCAGACATGTTTCAAATAAAGTGATTTTGTGAAAACCATAATCTTTAAAGACAGTTCTGTCACTTTGTGTGACCTTGAACACGTTCTTAACATGGTCATACTTAATTTCTTCACTTAGTGACAAACAAGGATAACATTAAACCTGTTTAATAATTTGTGGCAAGGATTCAAGATGGAAAGTATTCAGCCCAGTGTTCAGCACACAGTGAGAACCCAATAAATCTCAGCTATTGTTTTTACTTCTCATCAATAATAATGAGAACTCTTGAACCATTGAAAGCTGCCTTGCAGAAAGCTCATCACTGAAGCTTTGTAAACAGGACCAGGAGGACATTTATCAGGGATGCTGCAAGGGAGATTCCTACATAGGTAAAGTGAGCACTTTCACGTTCCAATCTGGAGATTTCTGTGACCCTGCTTTTTGGTGAAATCCAAGGGACTTGGAACTAGAGTTTTCCTCCTGTGTTTTTAGAGGACCCTTATTACTGATCATCAGCACTGAAAAAGCCATTGCTCTGTGAACACTCTTGTTGGCTGTGACACCCAGACTTGGCCTTTTCATCACCCACATCACTGTCAAGAAGAAGAGCTGTCTCGGAACCACACAGCTATTGTCCCACAGTTCTTGCCCAACCAGGAAAAGTCCCTATTCTGTTCTCACATCCTTCCTCACAACCGTGGGAATGGCCGTGAGGGTTTCTCATGGGTACAGGGAGGAACTATCCTGTCTCACGCTCAAGTGGAAACTGGCCTTTTCCCAGTGGAGGATACTGACAGGCAACTATTTCCACCTTGAGAGCGCTTGCTATGGGAAATACTTCCTTAAACAAATGGAAATATGTTTCTCCGCAGCTTTCACCCACATGTCCTACTTCATCTCCTTGAACCACAGAGAACAAGTCTCCCCAGTGTCCCCCACATAAACCCCTCAGAAGTTTGTAGACTGAAGGAGCATTTTTCCTGCAGTTTTTGTTCCTCATTGTTCCACAGCCATACATTGTTCCTACTGAGCATAGTTTCCAGTCCCAGTCCTTTCCTTATCACTGACACCATTTCTAACACAGCTCCTCTTTGCCCTTTTTGTAGGCCGGAGATTGTGGAATCTGGGCTCCTTTTTCTTTATAGAGACACTCTCAGTAAACAGTTCAGTTGCACAGGATCTGGCAGATGTATTCATGAGAAGCCTTCGATGACAGATCATGCTGTGTTTGTGGCTCTTTAGGGCTGTGCCGCTTTCTTACTCTGTGCATGCTTCCAAGAGATCTCCTCCAGTCTACCCTGATTTCCTTCCATCAACTGAAGATTCTAGTATCTAATTGTAATGTCATTTCTATTCTGAGTTCCAGGATTGTGTACAGTGACCTCCTGAATAGCCACACGTAAATTCTCATAGGCGTTTCAATTTCACTGAGTTCAAAGCTGAACCCACTTACTTTCTCCCAGTTTCTCCATCTCTGCAATGGGGATGTTAAAGGTACTTAAATCACGAGGTTGATTTAAAGATTAAATAAATGAATGTGTGTCAAGCGCTTAAGATAGTACCTGATAAAAAATAGACAGTATGTGTATTGCCATTATTGGTGGTCACAGAAAAACAAGCAAAGATAAAATATGCTGAATGGTGATATTTTATGAGAAAAAAAATGAAGCATGAGAGATTGAGAAGTGTCAATAGGGACAGAAGATGCCACAGGGCAATTATGAAAAGTGGTTGTAATGTGTTCTCAAAGCATTTTTCTTGTAGAAAACAAATGTCTGGGAAAATTATTGATAACTCATGAAGGATACATGTATGTATGCCATTATGGTTGGTTGGCCATTCTGAGTGTTTTTAAGTTGCTCAATGTGCTCTGCATAGGGGATCTTCTGTTCTATGGCTAAAGTCACTTCTACGGTCAGTATCTATTTTTCTGGGTTTCTCAGAGGAAGTGAGTGAGTTCATGGTGAGGTTCATATCCACGGAAGAAAGGATTTCCATTGGAGATGGCAGCAGTCTGCTTTGTAAGGACTTATGCAAATCAAGCATCAACTTGCTGTGGAGAACGGTCTCATGAACCTGCAAGGGTAGTTGGTTAGGATATGCAGAACTGTGCTACTTAAAGTGCTGCCTGCAGATTGGTGCTGATCCACAAACTGTTACTGCTCTGCAATGTGGTAAGTACAGAATTGAGAATAAGCATAAGATAACTTTATGTCTAAAATCTAACAGTGGGGAAATGTAGACTTGCATTTGGCATATGTGAACATATTTTCATTTAATTTAAAGCATTAAATTATGATGAATAGAAAATAAACAAAAGAAAACAGGAAAAGAAAGAAATAAAAATAAAAAGAAATTAGCTCCTCATAACATATTGTTTGAAAACATTCAATCTGAGTATGGATCCTTGAGTTCTTGTCCTGGCTCTGACGCCCCTTCATGTGGGATCCCAGGCAATTTACTCTTTGTGTAAATGCCACCCACTGGTTGTACCACTGGAGCCCCTACTCACTCCTCTTTGGAGATTATTTTCCTTATATATGAATTAAGTATCTGTAAGATCTATTGCTAAGGTAAAATGAGGAAACTGAGGCAAGTATAAGAAAATGAGAAGCTAATTTATTCAGCTCCCGGGCAAGGTTCTGTGGTCCAGGGAGGGGCCAAAGAAGTCTCGCCCAGCTGTTCAGGTCATGGGGTTTTATGGGGAGCTGATTGATTGGCTATTGGGGAAACAAAGCGAAGGTAATTTTATTGGCTGTCAGGAAGCAGGAAATACCTGGAACTAGTTGCCATTGGTAGGCTGGCAGGACTTTGGGTAAGTGGGCCTTGATTGACTGTTGGGGAAACAAAGTGAAGGCAATCTTATTGGCTATTAAGAAGCAGGAAATGCCTGGAGCTAGTTGTTAGGAGCAGGCCAGCCGGACCTTGGGTAAGTGGGCCTTCAGGAGGCATACAGAGCAGACTTCTACTGGGCAGGGTCTGATGGGGCTTCTTTAAAAATTTTTCTGCAGGGTTTTTCAACAGTGGGCTGGGGGTTGGATGCATAATTTAGTGCTGAATGTGGGCTTGGGTCTGGTATGCAGAGGTGGGTATGGGGAAACCATGCGGCGAGGCCAAATAACGAGCTTGGGTGATGATGCAGTTATCAGGCGCGGAGAGAAATGGATGTGTCCGTTTAACTCTCTGTGAGGCAGCTGGCCTTACAGTATCTTGGAGGAGCTTATTTTTAATTTTTTTTAGCTTTGAAGATGCCATAATCCGAATAATCCTTTAAAAATATTAAAAATTAACTGAATAAAGCTCCATTGCTTGCTTTTGAGCCAAATAATCCTGCTTTCCGATAAAAACCTAACTACAGCCTAGATCTTGACTGCTTTTCTTCAGATCTCCATAAGGAACCTATTATTTTCTTTGAGTGACTATTTCCCAGCTGCCGTCTTTCACTGTCAACATCTCCTTTACTTGCTCCTTTCGTGACTTTCCCTGAATCAAAATATTTTACAGGAAAATCTTCCTTGGCTGGCTGTTCATGGACTGAGGATCTTGAATTTTCCAAGTATTTCTCTGAAGACAATCTTTGTATAAAATCTAAGCAACCAGGCTTTGTAAGGAGTTTAGATCTTATTCTGAATAATGAGAGGCCACCGGAGGTTGCTAAGAAGGGGAGCGACAATATGATTGATGCTTTCAGTTATCCCATGGGCAGGTCTTTGGAGATTAGATTGTAGGGGTCAAGTACAGAGAATACTCTGGAGGCTAATATGGTTGTGAAGGTAGGCTATGATGGTGGTTTTACCTATGAGACATAAAGAATAGGCCTTTATCCTGTTCTTGTCTAGCTTATTCACCAGCCTTGGCAGTGCTGTAGTGTGGAATGGTGTGTATGTCTCAGATATAGCTTTGCTGGATTGGGATTGCAGGTGTTTTGGGGTAGTTATTTAATATTAGTGTTAAAGAATGTAAAAGGAGTTAACATTAATTCACAAGAAGTTACATCTTGGAATCAATACCCAATGTCCCATTCATATGAGTGTATGCAGTCAGAAAAGGTGCAGGCAAAAATCTGTTGATGCAGGGTTTCAGATGGAAAAGGCTTTCTATCCCTTTATCTCTTCCACTTAGAAAACAAAGGTGCCAAACGAGATTGCTTCACTTTAAAGGACATCCCAGACAATGTGCTGGCTTGTTGGACTCAGCCCTGGGGCTGCTGAGGAGATGAAGAGGTCTGATTTTGGGAACCAAAGGCCTTCAGTCATGCAGACCCGTAGACCATGCATTAGCTGGCTCAGCATTAGACGGCACTGAACCATTCAATCCACTTTACCTTGGACTGTATTCAGTCATTTCGGTGAGAAGCGAAAGACTTAGGAGAAAAAATAAGGACTCTACCCAGGTAAAATCATTCAGTATAATTGGTTGGAGATTTCTATCTTGGGAAATGTTTAACTTCATAGATGACCACGATCAGCAACCACACTGAGAATAACTTAGGATAAGGAAAGAATCCATGAAATACGTAAAAAGAGGCAGTGGGAAGTGATGTGGAGCCCCCATTTTGGAGTTTGAGCCAAGATTCAATTCCCCTCTCTTTGCTTTGCTAGCTTCTAACTTTAGCTTGCTTTCTGATTAATAGAAGCTGTATCCTTTCTGCAAAATGTGGTAATTTCACACTCATGGTTAATACAAGCAGCAAGTGAGAACTAGATGACAGGTTTATAAACTATAAAAAGCCATGAACAGTTAAGTTATAATAATAAAGCTTCCACTGAATTGCATCCTCTTATCAGTACTATTTGTAGAATTCATACAGCTTGCTTGTTCACAACATTGCTAAGTGAAACTTGAAAGACACTGTGAGAAAATACCTGGAGGTATTGAATTACATAATATATATAAATATGATTTCATGTGCATGCATGTATGTACATGTTTATATTATATCATGTTATATTCAAATTTAAATAAAATGTTGATGGGATGGGATCAGATGCAATATGGGAAGCAGGTTCGCAGCCAGGGCTTTGCAGACAGAAAGGCCAGTGTTCAAACACCAGTTTACAGGGTTAGTGAATTTAGATGAAATTGCTTAATCTGTATGATAATATGCAAATGTTGATAGCAATATTGATTTAATAGTGTGGATGTAAAAAAGTAACAAGGTAAAGAATATGAAACATTTTGCAAGTACTGAGAGCATAGGAGACATCAATAAATGCTAGTTGTCGTCATTATTACCAATAATAAAACTCACTCCATGCATATGTGTGGGTAGATGGATACTCTTGCCTGTGTGACAGTCCCTGGAATGGACAGAGACAAAGAGATGATCACTTGCGTGAGCAAGGAACATCCTCTCTTGAGTCTGCCTCTCTTGATTTGTGGAGGAAGTGCCGGAATTTGATTAATCCTTTTCTTCCTAACTACTTTCAGAAATGGAACAGGCTGATGCGTTCTGGGAATTTAAACTTTTTGAAATTCTAAGCTTTAGGGGTACAAGTGGTTTTGGTGTCATGGTTGAATTGTTACAGTGGTGAAGCCTGGGCTTTTAGTGCATCCATCACTCAAACAGTACACATTATAACCAATAGGTAGTTTTTAATCCCAGACTCCCTCTCTCAACTTGCCCCATTTGAGTCTCCAATGTCCATGATACCACTCTGTATGTTTTATACCCTTAGCTTAACTGCCACTTACAAGTGAGAACATGGGGTTTTTGGTTTTCTATTCCTGAGTTACCTCAGTTAGAATAATGGCCTCTAGTTCCATCCAAATTCCTACAGAAGACATTATTTTGTTCTTTTTTGTGACTGAGTAGTACTCCATGGTATAGGTAAATCACATTTTCTTTATCTACCCGTCGGTTGATGGGCACTTAGGTTGATTCTACATCTTTGCAATTGTGGATTGTGCTGTGATAAACATGCACATGCAAGTGTCTTTGATATGATGACTTCTTTTCCTTTGGTAGATACCTGGTACTGGGATTGCTGGATTCAATGCCAGTTCTTTGAGAAATCGCCACACGGTTTTCAACAAAGCTTGTACTAATTTACATTTCCTCCTGCAGTGTGCAAGTGTTCTGTCTGGGAATTTTGAATAAGAAAAACAAAAGTGTAAAAAACGTTTTCTGTAATCTCTTCTGAAATCACTCAAGTAATGAAGTAAGATAGAGAGATGAGCAAGGCACTGCACCCCTGGAGGGAGGCTCAGGGAAAATGACACATACGCATAGTTCCCTAGGAAGAAGCTGGGAGACTCTAAGACATATGATTAATAGAAGTGACTTTAAAATCAGGATAATATGCATTCACATTCCAGTTCTACCACTAACCATGTGTAGTTCAGCACGTTACTTATGGTCTCTATAAATACAAAATGAAAATAAAAATAATATCGTTTTCACTGGGATGAGGTTATATATATATAAAGTGTTTGACAAATATTTTTAATTTATCAGTTTTCCATTTTTAATAGCTAAGAATCAGAAGCTTCTCCTTTGGAAATCTGTTAATTTTATTCCCTAAAGTTATTATCTTATTGTACTATTTGGCATAGACTAATATTCATTTTGAAAATACAATTTTTATGTTGTTTTCACTCTAGCATCATTTTAAAAAAGAATTTTGGTTCAAATAGAGACACAATTTTAAATGGTGGAAGAAGCAGAGTCTACCTAATTCTGAGCACAGAAATGGCAGCAGATAACAAAGAGAGAATTCTTCAACGGAAGGGAGAATTCTGGACAATTGAGTCAAGGCTGTTAGAACAGTTATGCTTCTTCTAGTAATTACGGGCACGGTGTACCTTTCTTTTAAAATCTTGGAAATGTTTATAGTTTGACTAACTAAATAAATTGTTGCCCAGCTGCTTTTCTGTTTCTGTCCTACGTTCTGTTTTCTTTGCTTCACCCGTGATTATAAAATGACTGCTTGACTAATGACAGTTCTTGTCATTGGAAGAAACAGAGAGGGTTATGATGTCTGTCTCAAAATAACTACAACCCAAGGTGGCATGCAATAAGAAACCGAAGAAAAAAAGTCAAGAAAAATACTTCTGCGTTTCATGAGGAAAGGTGACCTAGAGCTAGAATTTGAATTATGGAAGTATTCTAATAAGTAGTTCATGAAAATCAAGTCTCAGAAAGAGACAATGATGTGGAGAGAACTCAAAGGCTCAAGTACAGTCTGTTTTCAAAGACTATTAAGTAGCTTAGTTTGAAGGAGTCAGTTCTTAGGAATGATTCTATAATTAATCTTTTATTAAAATATTAATTCATTTAAGAACATTGGCATTAGAGTGTAGACCTCCTTGTTTTAATCCAGCTTTATTTCTTAATTAGCTTGTGTGACCTGTGGCAAGATAAATAATGTTTTTGTGCCTCAGTTTCTACATCTGTAAAATGGAATAATAATTTTGTTAACTCTTAAAGTGTCTGAGAGGAATAGATTAGGTAATCAATGTAACATTAGCAGCAGTGGGCCTGGCACATTGTGCGCCCTCAATAACTGTAAGTACGTATTATTAAGACAATTCTGAATTATTTTTAAGGAAATAAAAAGAGAAGATTTGAAGTTCACCTTAAGGTTTGTTTTAAGGTGCACACCAATTTCATGAAACTTGGACTACAGAAGCTTTGCTCGGAAGACTAACAGTGAAGGGATTCTTTTAGGATATATATCCTTTTAAATATAAAATTTGAAACTGCATTTCTCTGTAGAAAGCACATGTGATATTGCTGCTTCTATATCTGTTGTACTCTAAACCCACAGAACATAAATATGCTTCATGATATGACGTTAACAAGTAAGGCACTAGTATCACTGTGCCCATTTAAACTCAGCCAGCCTTCTACACTCTTCCCCATTTGGGTTATTCTGGTAATTCTTCTAAGCCTAATTAAATAATCTTTCTTTAGATTTATTTTATTTTTATTTTTTTTTGAGACAGAGTCTTGCTCTGTCAACAGGTGCCAGGCTGGAGTGCAGTGGCGCAGTCTCGGCTCACTGCAACCTCCACCTCCTGCATTCAAGCAATTCACCTGCCTCAGCCTCCCGAGTAGCTGGGACTACAGGCGTGCGCCACCACACCCAGCTAATATTTTTGTATTTTTAGTAGATTTCTGGTAAACTTAATCACCAGGCTTCTCTTTGAAATATATTTAGTTAGCATACTTTATCCTAGCAAGAAATTCAAAATAAAATTAATTATTTCAGTATTTCTAATTATTTACGAAGATGCTAGTTAATATTATTGCATCTGTGCTGTACGCCCCAGCTAAGCAAGTGGTAGAGCGTTACATTCAGGAGCTTGATTTTAATCCTGGCCCTGACATACAGGACTATACTGCTGCATGCTTGCAAGGGGTACCATGCACACGGACTGCAATATAGATGGTGCCAACTAGAATTGCATATTATGGCAGGTCTTACTACAGTGGTTTTCTTCAAACCAAAAGCAAAGTCTGCTTGTAAATTGAATGATTTTTCCACAATTACAGTTAATTATTTTAAAATTGTGATATTTACTGATTTAATTAAATGGTACTCTTTTCTGTCAAATGAACCTGTATAGAAACTAGAGTTTAAAGCCTAAGCACCGAAACAGCTGAATGACTGTTTCATCCACTTTGACCATGAAAAATTAGGTGGGAATGTGCTATCATCCTCACATTCCTGAAGGCTGAGAAGCCCTAGGCAGGATGACTTGGTTAGACAAGATCGCTTTGAATGAAGCTTTCTCCTAATGACACCAGATGAAACAATAGAAGCACTGACTATTATAATTTTTCTCCCTTACTGAATAATGTGAAACTACCCAATGGGGAAACTATTTTCTTAGTCATTAGATTTGCTAATGGAAGGTATTAGTACTCTATGGGTTAAATGGTGCATTTATTGCTGAGTGGTATTTTGAAAGATTCTAAGTGCAGTAAATAATTTGTAATATTTAGTAATGATGGAAATTGATTTACTCAAGAGTGAGAGATATAGGGAGTCAAGAAAAAAATAGCGTGTGGTCTCTTGGACAGGTGAACTTTGATTTAGAATGATTTCTTCACAAAATTTTAATTTTGAGTTTTCCATTAACTAAGTGCTGTATTTAGGAGACCCATCTCATGCGCAAAGACACACATAGACTCAAAAAAAAAAAGGGATGCAGGAAGATTTACCAATAAAATGGAGAGGGAAAAAAAAGCAGGGATTGCAATCCTAGTCTCTGGTAAAATGGATTTTAAACCAACAAATATCAAAAGAGACAAAGAAGGGCATTACTTAATGATAAAAGGATCAGTGCAACAAGAAGAGCTAACTGTCCTAAATATATACACACCCAATACAGGAGCACCCAGATACATAAAGCAACTTCTTAATGACCTACAGAGAGACTCAGACTCCCACACAATAATAGTGGGATACTTTAACATTGTACTGTCAATATTAGACAGATCAACGAGACAGAAAATTAACAAGGATATCCAGGGCTTGAATGCAGATCTGGACCAAGCAAACCTAATAGACATTTACAGAACTCTCCACCCCAAATCCACAGAATATACATTCTTCTCAGCACCACTTTGTACTTAGTCTAAAATTTACCATATAATTAGAAGTAAATCACTCCTCAGCAAATGCAAAAGAACAGAAATCATAACAACCAGTCTCTCAGACCATAGGGCAATCAAATTAGAACTCAGGATTAAGAAACTCACTCAAAACCACATAACTACATGGAAACTAAGCAACCTGCTCCTGAATGACTAATGGATAAATAATGAAATCAAGACAGAAAGAAAGATGTTCTTCGAACCAATGAGAACGAAGACACAATGTACCAGTATCTCTGGGACACATTTAAAGCAGTGTCTAGAGGGAAATTTTTGTTTCTTTTTTTTTTTTTTTTTTTGAGACAGAGTTTTGCTCTTGTTACCAAGGCTGGAGTGCAATGGCACGATCTCGGCTCACCGCAACCTCCGCCTCCTGGGTTCAGGCAATTCTCCTGCCTCAGCCTCCTGAGTAGCTGGGATTACAGGCATGCGCCACCATTAGAGGGTAATTTATAGCACTAAATGCCCATATGAGAAGCAAGGAAAATCTAAAATTGACACCCTATCACCAAAAATAAAAGAGCAAGAGGAACAACATCAAACAAATTCAAAAGTTAGCAGAAGACAAGAAATAACTAAGATCAGAGCAGAACTGAAGGAGATAGAGACACAAAAACCTCTTCAAAAAATCAGTAAACCCAGGAGCTGATTTTTTGAAAAGATCAACAAAATAGGTAGACGGCTAGCCAGACTAATAAAAAAGAAAAGAGAGAAGAATCAAACAGATGCAATAAAAAACGATAAAGGGGATATCACCACTGATTCTGCAGAAATACAAACTTCTATCAGAGATTACCACAAAGAACTCTATGCATGTAAACCAGTAAATCTAGCAGAAATGGATAAATTCCTGGACATTTTCTCCAAGGCTAAACCAGGAAGAAGTTGAATCCCTGAATAGACCAATAACAAGTGTGGAAGTTGAGGTAGCAATTAATAGTCTACCAACCAAAAAAAGTCCAGGTCCAGACAGGTTCACAGCTGAATTCTACCAGATGTACAAAGAGAAACTGGTACCATTCCTTCTGAAATTATTCCAAACAATACGAAAAGAGGGAATCCTCCCTACTTCATTTTATGAGACCAACATCATCCTGATACCAAAACCTGGCAGAGATACAACCAAAAAAGAAAATTTCAGGCCAATATCCATAATGAACATTGATGTAAAAATATTCAATAAGATACTGGCAAACTGAATCCAACAGCTTATCCATCATAATCAAGTAGGCTTCACTCTGGGGATGCAAGTTTGGTTCAACATACCCAAATCTATAAGCGTAATCCAGCACATAAACAGAACCAAAGAAAAAAACACATGATTATCTCAATAGATGCAGAGAAGGCCTTTCACAAAATTCAACAGCCCTTTATGCTAAAAACTCTTAATAAACTAGATATCTATGGAATGTATCTCCATATAATAAAAGCTATTTATGACAAACCGACAGCCAACATCATACTGAATGGGAAAAAACTGGAAGCATTCCCTTTGAAATCTGGCATTAGACAAGAGTGCCCTCTCTCACCACTCCTATTCAACAGAGTATTGGAAGTTCTACGCAAAGCAATCAGGCAAGAAAAAGAAATAAACGGTGTTCAATTAGGAAAAGAGGAAGTCCAATTGTCTCTGTTTGCAGATGACATTGTATATTTAGAAGACCCCATCGTCTCAGCCCAAAATCTCCTTAAGATGATAAGCAACTTCAGCAAAGTCTCAAGATACAAAATCAATGTGTAAAAATCAAAGCATTCCTACATACCAATAACAGAGAGCCAAATCATGAGTGAACTCCCATTCACAATTGCTACAAAGAGAATAAAATACCTAGGAATATAACTAACAAAGGAGGTAAAGGACATCTTCAAGGAGAACTACAAATCACTGCTCAATGAAATAAGAGAGGACACAAACAGATGGAAAAATACTCCATGCTCATGGTTAGGAAGAATCAATATTGTTAAAATGGCCATACTTAATTTATAGATTCAATACCATCTCCATCAAACTACCATTGACTTTCTTCACAGAACTGGAAAAAAACACCTTAAACTGTATATGGGACCCAAAAAGAGCCCATATAGCCAAGACAATCCTAAGCAAAAAGAACAAAGTTGGAGACATCATACTACCTGACTTCAAACTATACTACAAGGCTACAGTAATCAAAACAGCATGGTTCTGATACCAAAACAGAGATAGAGACCAATGGAACAGAACAGAGGCCTCAGAAGTAACACTACACATCTACAACAATCTGATCTTTGACAGACTGGACAAAAACAAGGAATGGGGAAAGGATTCCCTGTTGAATAAATGGTGTTGGGAAAACTGGCTAGCCATGTGCAGAAAGCTGAAACTTGATCCCTTCTATACACCTTATGCAAAAATTAACTCCAGATGGATTAAAGATTTAAACATAAGACCTAACACCATAAAAACCCTAGAAGAAAATCTAGGCAAAACCATTTAGGACATAGACATAGGCAAGGACATCATGACTAAAACACCAACAGCAGTGGCAACAAAAGCCAAAATGGACAAATGGGATCTAATTAAACTTAAGAGCCTCTGCACAGCAAAAGAAATAATCATTAGAGTGAACTGGCAACCAACAGAATGGGAAAAAATTTTTGCAAGCTACCCATCTGACCAAGAACCAAAACAAATATACAAGAAAAAACCCCATCAAAAAGTGGGCAAAAGATATGAACAGACACTTTTCAAAAGAAGACATTTATGAAATCAACAAACATATGAAAAAAAGCTCATCATCACTGGTTATTAGAGAAATGCAAATCAAAATCACATCGAGTTATCATCTCACACCAGTTACAATCACGATCATTAAAAACCTGGAGACAACAGATGCTGGAGAGGATGTGGAGAAATAGTAATTCCTTTTACACTGTTGGTGGGAGTGGAAGTTAGTTCAATGATTGTGGAAGACAGTGTGGCGGTTCCTCAAGGATCTAGAAAAAGAAATACCATTTGACCCAACAATCCCATTACTGGGTATATACTCAAAGGATTATATATCAATCTATAATAAAGATACATGCACATATATGTTCCTTGTGGCAGTGTTTATAATAACAAAGACTTGGAATCAACCCAGATGTCCATCAAAGATAGACTGGATAAAGAAAATGTGGCACATATACACCATGGAATACTATGCAGCCATAAAAAACGATGAGTTCATGTCCTTTGCAGGGACATGGATGAAGCTGGAAACCATCATTCTCAGCAAACTGACACAAAAACAGAAAACCAAACACCACATGTTCTCACTCATAGGTGGGTGTTGAACAATGAGAAAACATGACACAGGGAGGGGAACATCACACACTAGGGTCTCTTGGGGGGTGGGGGACTAGGGGAAGGATAGCAGAGAGTGGAGAAATACCTAATGTAGGTGACGGGGGGATGGAGGCAGCAAACCAACATGGTATGTGCATACCTATGTAACAACCCTGCAAGATCTGCACATGTACCCCAGAACTTAAAGTAAAATAAAATTTAAAAAATTAATAAAAGAAAGCTATTTCTTAACACATGTCTCATTTGCCCTGAGAATACTCTTGTCTCTAATCCTAATGTGAGACAAATGTATGTGATGTTACATTAGGATTAGAGACAAATTCTGTTAAGAAATAACTCCAAGAAGAATTTTTATATTTTATTTTCATACTGAAAATAAGTCAGATTTTCTTCAGCTTCAAATAGCGTGTTTATGTAAAATTAAGTGAGCACTGGCAGTGAGCTGCAGTTTTTTTTTCCTGTGCCGGAGATGAGTTATCACTTTGGGCACTACAGTCATGCATCATTTAACAATGAAGATGCATTCTGAGAAATGTGTCGTTGGGGGATACGCTTGTGCACTTACGAAAACCTGGATTGTGCAGCCTATTACAACACTTAGTCTATAGGGGACAGCCTATTGCTCCTAGGCTGCAAACCTGTACAACTTGTTACTATCCTAAATACTGTAGATAATTGTAACACTATGGTAAGAATTTGTGTCTGTAAACAGAAAAAAGTACAGTAAAATATTATATAAAAGATGAAAGGTGGTACACCTGTATAGGACACCAACCATGAATAGAGCTTGCAGGACTGGAAGTTGCTCTGAGTGAGTCAGTGAATGAGTGGTGAAGGAATATGAAGGCCTAGGACATTACTGTATGCTATTTTAGACCTTACAAACACTGTATGCTTAGGCTACACTGTTTATAAAAATATTTTTTCTTCAATAATAAGTTGGCTTTAGCTCACTGTAACTTTTTTATTTTGGAAACTCAAAAAATTTTTAAACTTTCTGACTCTTTTGTAATAACAATTAGCTTAAAACACAAACACATTGTACAACTGTAGAAAAATAATTTATTTCTTTATATCATTATTTTATAAGCTTTTTTTTGTATTTTTAAACGAAACTTTAAAAATTCTTGAACTTCTTTGTTAAAAATGAAGACATAAACACACACATTAGCCTAGGCCTACACGGTGTCAGGATCGTCAAGGCATCACTAGCGATGGGAATTTTTCAGCTCCTTTTTAAGCTTATGGGACCCTCGTCACTGACCAAAAGTTATTATATGGTACACAACTGTATTTTAATAACTCTTTCATGGGATTAAAGTTTATTAAGTACCAACCATATGGCATGCACTCTTCTAGGAGTTGGGGGCAGAATATGGGACGAAGCAAACAGTTCGTGTCCTGACATCAAGCAGGGAAGACAAATAAATGAATGACTTAGGTAAATAAAGAGTGCAGGGGATCATTTTACAGGGAGAGCTTTTGTTGTCTAGAGGATCAGGGAGGACCTTGCTTGCAGAAGTAATGGCAAGTTGATAGCTGAAAGATGAACAAAAGTTAATTGTATTCTAAGGCAGATTGGTTCTGTGCATTAATTAATTAATTAATTGATTTTGTTATCCTTTCTTATGATATATGCATATTGTTTTTCTACTATGAGGCATACCCTATTCCAAGCGCTGAAGACTCAGAGATGAACAAGAACTCCCTTTCTTTTTGTAAGTTATTAATAGTTTTTTTTTTAATCACTGCTGTAACAAATTACCATAAAATCAGTGAAGATTTAAATAATACAATATTATCTTATAACTCTGTCGATCAGAAGTTCAACACAGATTTCTCACACGGCTAAGATTAAGATATCAGCAGGGTACCTTCTTTTCTGGAGCCCCTAGGGGGAGAATCCGTTTCCACGTTCTAGATGTGATCCATTTTCCCTGACTCATGGCCCCTTTCTCCATCTTCAAAGGCAGTAATATTAAAATAAGATTTTTACATTTGTCCTTCTCTCTATTCTGCCTCCCTCTTCTACTTTAAAGAACCTCGGTGGTTACATTGGGCCCATTTGGTTAATACAGAATAACCTTCCTTTTTTAAGGTCAGCTAATTAACAAACTTAATTTCATTCTCAACCTTAATTCTCTCTGCTCTGTAACCTAACATATTCCTAGGATCCAGGATTAGACCATGGAATCTTTGATGGGCCATTATTCTGGCTTACACAGAGATGTTTAAGGACTGGTGAATAAAGTTATGCTAAATGGAAAAGCGGGCCTTCAGAATTTGCTTGAGCATTCTATCAATATTTATTGAGCACTTATAAGATGTCAGGAATTGTAGGTGATGCAGATACAATAGAAAACATGGCAGACTGGTCTGTCTTCATTGGGATTACAATATGGTGTATTATAGGTCATAATATTTTTTAAAAATTCCTATAAAATGAAACAACATAGTAATATAACTGACCATTATATTGGGTTAGCACCCAATTTGGAGCTGCTTCAGCTTTCACAGCTGGGTTTGACAAGAATGACTCAATTCATGTGATCAAAGTTCATTTTTATTATAAATTTTGCATTTACTCTCTCTAGGTTGGTTTTCTTATTGATCTTTCTCTTGACAAATTTTGCCAGAGGTCTCCCTAGCAGAAATGCCTTTGGTTTGTGAAATAAAAATAAAATTCAGAGTTCCCCAACTGACTGAATAGACCATCTCTTGGCCATGGAGACCTCAGAGAAACCTTCAAAAATGAGAACTCCCTTTCTAAAACAGGAATATAAATGAACAAGTAAACAAATATATAAGATAATTTCAGGTTATGGTAAGGAATAAAAAGGAGGAGGAGGAGAAAATTACAACAGAAAGATGTGTTATGGGAAGGTGATCTGGGAAGGTCTGTCTGAGGAGATGGCATTGTAGATGATCCTCAAATTAAGCAGTCTGCCATGCAAAGAGCCTTTTAAAGTTATTCTCAGTATTTACTGCATCTTCCTTTCATTATCCACAAAGCTTCAGTAAATTCTAGTCAAAAAGAAAAGCCTTTGTTCAGGGATGTTTTGAGTAGCAAAGACAAACCAGTTTAAGGAATCCACCTTCTCTAGCTGATGCCAGAAAAGAATGGCATTGGTGATCTTTGGACAATAACAATCAAAGAATGATTTCCTTGGGTCTTTGGAAATAGAGACTTTGGCATGATAAAGTATTGAGGAAAGAACCACAAGACCTATTTCCTAACTATATAAATAGCAGTAGTGGGGGAAAATCTCAGAAATACCTGAGGAAACCTGTAAAGGCTGGCTGATTTTCGACCAGAGAATAATTAGTCCTTTACAATTTGATTGTAAGAAGGAAGTATAACCTCACTTTGTAGTCACATCCTGGTGAAGCTTCAAATATGTAGACTTTACTTAGCTATGGACATTTTTATTCAACATACATTTATTATTTTACTTTTATGTATTTATTTATTTATTTTTAGAGATGGAGGTCTCAGTATGTTGACTAGGCTGATCTCGAACTCCTGGCTTAAAGTGATCCTTCCATCTTGGCCTCCCAAAGTGCTGGGATTACTGGCGTGAGCCACTACATACATTCAAAAACTACTTATGCAATAATCATAGCTACCACGTATTGAACATGAACTCAGTGTCACCCTCTACCCTAAGTGGTTATATATGTAAATTTATGTAATACTTATAACATCTCTGTTAGTAGCTACTATTATATTTTGTATTTTATATATGATGCAGAAAGGAGTTAGTGAATTTGCCCAAGTTCACGGAGTTGATAAGTAGATGTTCTAGGAGTCAAGCCCAGGCAGTTCAGAACAGGGTACATGCCTATTTTGTTAGCTTCCCGTTATATACCACATTGGCTATTAGCTGCTAGGTAAGCTTCTCATTTCGGCTATTAGCTTAGCATGAATGACTTATTCTTTAAATGGTGAGGAGTGAATTGTGAGTGTGTGTGAACTACCCCTCTTAAAACAATTCAAAATAAGGAAAAAATAAAAGAATAATTTCATTAGTAATGAAAATAGTTAAGGTAAATCTGTCTTAACCAAAATCCTGATGGAGCTATCTACCTTTTAATTTTCTGTAACAGTGGCATATAATTTTAAAACTCCAGATTTGGGCTTTGGGAAGTAGAAAGGAGTCTGCTAACTGTTTATCTCCTCTTATTTCCCAGTTATCAATCCAGATGTGGTCCTTACTTATTAATCCAGATGTGGTCCTTATTTTTCCTAAATGTTGAGGCAAAACAAAGAAAATGGTATGTTTAACTTTATTTTACAACCGTGAAAACTGAGCTGAGAGAAGTTCAGCAACTTTGGTCTGTCTTATGACTAAGTGTATGATCTTTATGGTACTACTCTTTAGGGGTAGTTTAGGAAAAAGAAACCAATGCAAAAGTGAAGCCACTGTCTGACCTGTCCTCCAGCCATAGATCCATGTTGCAGAGATAGACTTTTACACAAAGAATAAATAAAGCTTTTAATTATAGATCATGTAAAGTATATTTTAACCTACAAAAATCTGTATGACCCACTACCAAAATACACTTTACAGAAGAGGTGAGGATCCTTACTAATAATACATTGAGAATGTTGGAGTATCCTTACTTCTTCCATTAGTACTGAGAATATACATATGTGTGTATATACATATACACACACAAATATATGAATATCTGTATATATATTCATATATGTGTATGTACACACATGAAGGGATAATGAATATTCTTTTGTAGCATCAAAAAAGAACATATATTCTAAAGATGGCTATTGCTCTTATCTTAAAAATATAAAAAAGATAAAAGATGATCATCTGGATTAATTTACATTATATTTATGATTATTACTTTTAGAGAGGAGTAATTCAACTTTTTTTCTGATTATATTTTTGATAATTTGGGGTTTTTGATATAAAGTTATCAATGCTTCAAAACTCATACTCTTTTAAATGACCATTTTATAAATATAATCTCTCAAAAATAACATAAAATTTATGCTACTGCTTTTTTATTGACTAGATTTCTTGATTTGGTTTATATTGCTAATAACTGGACTTTATTAATATAAATATGCATATTTCTATGCACATTTGTATTCTATGCATATAGTATAACAGCTTTTATATAATGGCTTTCTCTTTATTTTCTTTTGGAATAGCTTTATTTCTTGCTCTATATAATTTTTTAAATGAGATTCTATAAATTCTGGTATAAAAAATTTAATCTTTAATTATTTTGAATATTTTTATTCTGCTTTTGTCAGAACCTCTGTTTCATCTGCAATAGACTCATTTTATTGCATTAATATAAAACATATAGGCCAGGTGCAGTGACTCAAGCCTGTAATCTGAGCACTTTGGGAGGCTGAGGTGGGAGGATCATGAGGTCAAGTAATTGAGACCATCCCGACCAACACAGTGAAACCTTGTCTCTGCTAAAATACAAAAATTAGCTGGGCATGATGGTGCGCTGCTGTAGTCCCAACTACTTGGGAGGCTGAGGCAGGGGAATTGCTTGAACCTGAGAGGTGGAGGTTGCAGTGAGCTGAGCTCATGCCACTGCACTTCAGCCTGGTGCCTGGTGACTCTCAAAAAAAAAAATTTATATATATATATACACACACACACACATACACATATGTATATATATATATACACGTATATGTAGTTTCTGATCATTCTTTTAAGTACGATGTGTTTTGCTTTACACATTCCTTTGATTAGTATTGGTTTTGTATCTTTTAATGATAAATTTAACTATTATAAAGTTAGCCTCTGAAACTTACTTAATATTTTTTGCATAATTTCTTCTTTGAGGTTAATATTGGAAACTGTTTTTTTTATTTAAACTATCTTCAATCTTTTAGATTAATTAACTTTTGTTTGTTTTGAGACAGCCTCACCCAGGATGGGGTGAACTGGCATGATCTTGAATCACTGCAACCTCTGCCTACCAGGTTCAAGTGATTCTTGTGCCTCAGCCTCCTGAGGGCCTGGGACTACAGATGAGTGCCACCATGCCTGACTAATTTTTTTTGTATTTTTAGTAAAGATGGAGTTTTGCCATGTTGGCCAGGCTGGCCTCAAACTCCTGAGCACAGGCAATTCATCCACCTCAACTTCCCAAAGTTCTAGGGTTAAAGGTGTGAGTCACAACGCCCAGCCAATTTGTTTTAAAAATGTCTTTTAAAAGCAGTGTTGCTAAATTTATTTTAAGGTAGAGTCAGAAACTTCTTGTTTTTGATTAGGAAAATTTAGACCACTTATATTTATTGAATAATTTTCATAAGTTAATTTCCATAACTTTTTGTATATATCTTTAAATTTACTAACATGTATTTATTGTTTGTTTTGTTTGTTAGTGCATGAACTATGCTCTATTTAATTTTGTATTCAAAATTATTTGTAAAGAGAGTGATTCTTTCTTCTATACTGTTAGTTATTTTCTTATGGAGTTTCAAGCATTATTAGCTATAGTTATCAATCTATATTTATCTATAATGTATTTTTAATTTATATTCAAAAAATTATTATTAAAGGCCATTCTTAATGGTTTTAAAGATTTTTTTTGTTTTTTACTTTTTTGTGTTGTTTTGTTTAATTTGAAGAATGAGACTCCATTGTTGTCTCTATTTTTTAGTGGTCTTTATGACTTAAATTTCTTCAAAGCATTGCATTAATTTGGAATGGTTACTAGCTTCAACTCCTTACATTTGCAGTTGATGTTTAATTTTAATTTTTCTCTTTAATGTTAGTTGGTTTCTTTGGTCATCATCCGATTATTTTACCATTAATATTTTATGTTATGTCTATATTAGTTTTCTATTTTTGTAAAACAAGTGGTCACCAACCAAGAGAGCCTTAAAACAACAGAAATCTTATTTCACCCTATTCCTATGGGTCAGGAGTCCAGGACAGATTCTAAGTTTATGGTGTTGCCAGGTGAAACCAAGAAATCAGTTGATGCTATAATCTCATCTGAGGCTCCAGGTCTTCTCCAAGGCCACTGGTTGTTGAGAAAATTGTTTTTTGTAGCTATTTAACTGGCCCTTCTGCTTCAGATTGCCTGGTATTTCCTGAGAGGTGGCCGTCTTCAAAACATGGCAGTATGCTTCTTCATGATCTGAAGGAGTGTGTCTGCTATTTCCCTGAATCTTTCTGGCTCTTCAGTCTCTAAACTCTAGACCCTCATTCTAGGACTTACTTGATTAGATTACCTACCAGGGTAATCATTCTTTACATTAACTTTTTCAATACATGAAGGACTCTAACTATACCTGCAAAATTACTTTACGTCTGTCATATAATATAACCTCATCTTGGTGGGGTATGCTCTTGTATTTATAGGACCTGCTATACTCAAGAGGAGGAGACTATAAAGGGCACTTGTAATAGAGAATGTGGGGACAATCTTAGAATTCCTCCTACCATAAGGTCTAATTTGTATTATATAATTTTCTATGTTATTTGAAGCAATATTTTTAAGACTTATTTAAGGATTTTTTTTTTCCTGTATGGATAACTTTTGTGTTGTTTGAAAAAAATTTATGACACATGCTTTCTCAAAGTTTTGTAAAAGCAATGTATATATAGACAAATGTATAAGAAATATCATACTACATAATATTGGTAAATTTGGAATGAAATTGGTGGAATAATATACTATCTGATTCTAATTCTAATACCTGTTGGTAGTACAGCATCATAAAATATAAATTTTCTCTAAATTGTTGCTTAAATATACCTTATTGTGTCAACAATCTGACTTATAAAATTCCTCACTAAGAACACAATTGAGGACGACAACAACAAAAATTTCTATGTGAGTTTATTTTCACACTGAATCAAAATTTACAGTCACCTTAAAGTTGTGAAAATATTAAGCATCTTAGGGTGAACCTTCTGGATATATATTTTATTATAAATAAGAATAACACAAGCATATAGGAGATATATACAATATATATGAAATACAGAACACAAAATTATTTATGCACTGTGATGACAACTATGTAAATATGTAAGCAATTGCAATAGGACTGGAATAGTTACGAGAAATTAGAAATGGTTGATGTAACAGGTTGACATATCATGTATAAAATTTGAAACTATTTCATTAAGGCTAGCAAAAGGCTTATACAATGTATAAAACAAAATTAGGTCAGATTCCCAGGTGTCTGGAAAAGGGTAGGTGTGGAACTCTTTGACTTCTGATTCTCTTTTGTCTGAAATTTGCTGAGCCTTTACTAAGTGAAGGGTGAAATCTTTCCTTCTGTTGCCACTGATGAGAAGTAAATGAATTATATTGGGAGTAGACAGACCCAGCCCTTCCCTCAAGATAATGACTAATTGGCAAAACCTCCTGACTGGGTGTGACCTAGGGCTGACCCTTGATGACTAGGGATGTATTAAATATAGGATGGTCACTTTTCCCTACTTTTCTATGAGGTTTCAAATGGGAGTACATCATATAAACAAGAAGAGATTATGAGATTCTTTTAATTAAAAATATCAATATTGAAGGGACCAGAGAGCATAATTTAGTGATATAGTCAATTATTTCATCCAATGTTGAAATCCCTTCTAATGCATGTGTGAGGGTGAATATCATCTTGGTTTTTTTTTGTACAACATGGACTTGCTACTGCTGAATGTAGCCTATGTTCTTGGCAAGCAGCACATTTATTTGCCAACAGACTACACTTTTCATGGGACACATCTTAAAACATGGTCCTCTGAAACATAATTTGGAAAAGGCCAAATTATACATAATCCTTTGATCCTCATACAAAAAGCCATGCCAAAAGAAGAAACTTGGAATGTGAAAGAGGGATTATATTTATTTTTCAAGGTTCCAAGGAGATTAAAGTTAGAACACATGGCTAAAATTATACTGAATTAGATAACTATCTAAAAAGACAGTTTTGCTCTAGAAATTAAGTCTTCTATCACTAGTAATTCTCAAACATAGATTTGATGGTCGTTTGCTTATAGAGAATATTATAGAGAAGATTCAAGTGTTAGACGGAAGATTAGAAGAATCTGGAGAATTTGTGAACTTTCAACCCTGACAGAAGAGCATCAGAATCTTTTATCTTCCATGGGGGAAGATAATTTTAAAAAGAAAGAGGAAAGAAAAGAAGAAAGGAAAGAAAGAAAGAAAGGAAAGAAAGAAAGAAAGAAAGAAAAGAAGAAGAAAGAAAAGAAAGAAAGAAAGAAAGAAAGAAAGAAAGAAAGAAAGAAAGAAAGAAAGAAAGAAAGAAAGAAAGAAAGAAAGAAGAAAGAAAGAAAAGAAAGAAAGAAAGAAAGAGAAAGCAAGCGATAGCTGGGCTTTATCTAAACACCATTAATTCGTAATATCTGGGTTTTGGGCTTAGAAATTTGAATGTTTAGTAAGCTGCCTAAGAGATTCTTATCAACTGCCTCAACAGAGTATGAAATGAAAATCAATAGTCCAGATTTCTTCTTAAGGATAATTGCAGCAAATACCATGCAGCCATTGAAAAGGATGAGCTCATGTCCTTTGTAGGATGAATCTGGAAACCATCATTCTCAGCAAACTGACCCAAGAACAGAAAACCAAACACTACATGTTCTCACTCATAGGTGGGTGTTGAACCATGAGAACACATAGGCACAGGGAGAGGAACATCACACACTGGAGTCTGTTGGGGGGTGGTGGCTAGGGGAGGGACAGCGGGGGGGAGGTGGGGAGATTGGGGAGGGATAACATTGGGAGAAATGCCTGATGTAGGTGATGGGGGGATGGAAGCAGGGAACCACCATGGCATGTGTGTACCTATGCAACAATCCTGTAAGATCTTCACATGTACCCCAGAACTTAAAGTGCAATAAAATATCTGTTTCCATAGAACAAACAAACAACGTGGAAAATTAGGCAACTAGGGCTGCTAAAGAGGTGATATTGCTTGTCCTCTGGGTATGAGGGAATAGAAACACAGTTTCTGAGATTTCCAGTCTGGGGACAATAAGACCAGACTGTGTTGTAATTCTCACCTTACTCTGAGACAGATGAGATGAGAACTAGGGAAGAAGGCGGTGGCCTAGGAGGGCAGTTTTGAAAACAGCTTTCTTCACCCACGTACAATCCCTTCTGTGCACTCTGTTGTAAAAACCTAAGGTTTTGATTGCTTGAATCTTTGACTATTGCTTCATGGAGTTTAATGAGGCTCATCCTGTAGAGCGAAGCTGTGGGGCTTCTCGGATGGTTGTTACAGGGAGTGGCTTCTTGGATCATAGCAATTTATTTAATCCCTCCCCTGCCAATAAATGTCTGGCAGGATGTGTCTGCACTTCACAGTTCTAGCTCCAACAATACTAACTGGTTTTGTCCAAACCGAGGGATTGATTTCAGACAGCGTTCTTCACAAGCAGTCAGTTTAAATCTTAGTTCTGCCTAGTGTCATATAAAGATTAAGGAAAAGTGGCAGCTACTTGACAAAGAGTGCACCTAGTTACTGGTTCTAGAGGTGGCTAAAAGGATCTGGATGTTCCTCTCAGTAATGGAAGGCTCTTTCCTCATGAATGGGAAGGATTACTGCTCCCCAGGGATGCCCAAATTCTGGGGAGCCGAAAGGTAATTGCAAGACCTGTTCATCCATTTATTTCTCAGTATTTCTCCAGTGCCAACTATGTGCCATTCACCGCACTGGCAAATGAAGAGAAAACAAATAATAAGTAAAAACAGACAGCCTGGAGTTTATAGTCTGGCTAAATTTCTGACCGACTAGGAATTGGCTAACCCCTCTTGGTAATCTTCCTCTTCTTCCTTCTCCTCCTCCTCCTTCTCCTCCTCTTTTTGTTCTTCTCTTTCACCATCATCATCATGATGCCATTAGCATAATAGTGGTTAATATTTATGGACTTGGTACCTATGTGTTAAAAGCTTTTTAATGGAACCTTTTAAATGAGTTAAGTAGTATTTTTATTATACCTATTTTTCAGATGAGAACATGGAGACACACAGATAACTGAATCAAATAACACAGCCTCCATCCATCATGAGGGTGGGCCTGGGAAAGAGAATTAGTGTTCCTTCAGTAGCTCCTTTGAGCTTGTCTTGCTTGCTCTTGATCTCCTGCCTTAGGGTCTGAGGGAGGGCAGCCTCAGTTAGTATTGTGATAATACAGTCCCGTCTCCAATCTCAAATGAGGAGCATCTGAGGAGTAGGGATTGTGGCTCTGAATAAGAGAAGAGAAATAAGGTTGACAGTGCTAGCTTTCAAAACTCAAGGGACCAAATAGGCTTAGGTGAGGCAGGTAGAGTTTGGAGCATTTGTAGTTGGCTGTAGTTGAGGCTGTCTTTTGGGTGGACCAGAAGTAAACTCGTACACTTCAAGGAGTCAATAGGACACCTAAATCTGACTTCCTGAGTTCAAAAGGGTCATCTGGACCTAGCCCCATTGGGTCAAGGAGACCAGCCAAACCTGAAGAGCAGTAGCAGTAGCACCAGCTGGCCAAGTGGCTCAGATTTAGTTAAGTTTTGTTCCTGTAATTCTGAGGAAGCCTCAAGGGTGTGATTCATTTTAATGAGATTTAGGTGTAATGCAACAGAATTGAGATTCTTTCAATTTGTAAACTCTGAAGTATTTCATGAAGACAATAATATAATGAATGCAAATCTCTATTCTTGTTTTAAAACAGAATTCTCTCTATGTTCTTAAATTAACATTTTAGCTGTTCCTTTAAAGAAGATTTACCATCTCCTTATTTATAATGTACCTGTCTTCACCTAGTCAAGGATGTTATTGCCTGTCTTTGCAGCTGCATTTAAATATTTACTGAGTACTTTTACAAAACAAAGTTCAAATCACATTCTATATATAACTTTGGATTATTTCTGTCTATTACCATTTTCAACAATATTTTGGAACATTTTCTTATATTAGTCCAAGATGTGTTACCCATATCACTTTGAAAGGCTGAATGATACTTTGTCATACAGATCAACAATACTTATTTAACAATTTCTTGATTACTGTTTCCAAGTTTTCACTCTGTGATTTCAATATTCACATTTATAACAGTGAAATAAATCAGAAACAATCTGAATGCTAACACTTTTTGAATATATTTGTCCATAAATATTCCATACAGTTATTGCACTAGGTCAGATATTGACAGCTTACAGTTCTTTGCTGTGTGGTGTCTAAGTAATTTTCAGAATGGATGCATCACCTTAATTAATAAGTTTGGGAAAGTTACTTAAACTTCATAGATTTCAGCTCCCTCATTTCTAATATATGAATAATTACAGTATCTACCTCATAGAGTTGAGTGAATATATGGAAAATACTTAGAATAGTTATATACAGTTCTAAACATTTTTTATTTTTGATTCATAGATACGTAATAAGGAAGCTGCCTTTGCTTTAGATCCTGTAGTGCTTGCTCACGGTGGGCTTCTTACCTCTCCTAGCCCAGTTAGCTCATAATTCAGATTGTTAGCTCAATTTTCCTTCTGCTGCAACCTCCCTCGCCTCCCCTGTCCTCCACCTAGGTCAAATTCAACATTATTCTCTTACAGCACTACGTGCCTCTTAGTTGTAGGAATCAACACCGTTATAATTTCTCATTTGTTTATATGACTGCTTGATACAAGTCAGTCTCTTCCTTTAGACTATAAGCTCTGTAAAGGCAGAGACCATGCTGTTTTTTGCTCACCATAGTGCCTGACATCCCGACTATGTCTATGTCTGAGTAGGCCCTTCAGTAATGCTACTTGAATGACTAGTGGAATGGTTAGACATGCATAAAACCATTTCAGAAGGCATAACAGTGTAAGAAACAGAAGCATTGGGAGGCCGAGGCGGGTGGATCACGAGGTCAAGAGATCGAGACCATCCTAGTCAACATGGTGAAACCCCGTCTCTACTAAAAATACAAAAAATTAGCTGGGCATGGTGGCACGTGCCTGTAATCCTAGCTACTCAGGAGGCTGAGGCAGGAGAATTGCCTGAACCCAGGAGGCGGAGGTTGCGGTGAGCCGAGATTGCGCCATTGCACTCCAGCCTGGGTAACAAGAGCGAAACTCCGTCCCCCCCCCAAAAAAAAGAAAGAAACAGAAGCAGGAATGAATGTGTCATGACAGAGTAATGATTATAGCATATTTGAACTAGACAATAGCATATTATATGGAGAAAAGCCACAGGAGAAGGAATTAGAAAGGGAGGTTGGATCATTGAGAGCCTTGGTTATCAACAGATGAGTTTTAGTGAATGAGACTTGCAGTGAGCAACCATTGAATACCTCTGAGCAGCAGTGGTATATAAAAGAAATATGTTAATAGGATGAATGTGGCAGGTAGAGTAGATTAAAGGAGAAATGCTAGAGATGGAAAGGCCAAAGGACCTTTGCGAAATTCCTTAAAGGCTGTTGAGTAGCTGCTTCAATGTGTTACCACTAAAAATAAGAAAAAGTCATTAAATGTGAACTCTTTCTAGACAAGAATCGACATTATTTGTTGACATGATATATAGGGCAGGAAGAGAGAGAGGAAAGAGACAGAGAAAGGGAGGGGGAGAGGGAGTCATAATAAATAATAGAATATTAGTTTTGGAAGAGGCCTTTTAGATCATATCATGTAATGTCCATTACAACCGGGGAGATTAAGATCAGGAAGAGGAATAGGGCTGCACATGCTGCATGGCATGGCATGTTAGTGGCAGATGGGGATAAGAAAGACATTTTTTCTGAACTGTATTTATTGTCCTTTTATACTCAGTGATTAAGGGAACGTGTCTTTGCCAGAAAGAATGGAGGCAAGTTAGAAGGGGAATTATGAGTTCTATTTTGTATGGGTTGAGTCTGCAATAACAATGAGATATTCAAATGAAAGTGTCAGGCAGTTTAACAGGCAGTAGGAGTCTGGCAGGGAGGTGAGAGCAGGGGTTACATGTTTTCCATTAAGTGGCCCAAAGACAATTACTTCCGATCAGCTGAATTTTTTGTATTATGAATTCAGTTTTTGTCCTTTCGATTTCCTACTTTTGAAAAAAATAAATATCTTTATAGATTTATTGAGCACATATTTTATGATAAGTGTTTAACCATCATCTTATTTAATCTTGTCATAAATGCTATGAAGGAGATACTACTAGCTTATGACTCCATTTTACAAATGGATTAGCAGCAGCCAAGGGGTGAAATAACCTTCCCAGGGTCTCTTAAATTCCTATCAATTTTTAAAACAGGATTTCTCAGTGTTGGCACTGTTCTAATCCTTGGCTAAATGATTCTTTGTTGGGGTGGAGCAAGGGGAAGCTTTCCTATGCATTGCAGTATATTTAGCAGCATTTCTGGCCTCTTCCGGATGCCTGCGGAAATCACCCCCCAGCTTTGACAACTAAAAAGTTCTCGAAACATTGCCAGTTGTTTCCTGAACGAGTTCAAATAGCCTCTTCTTCTAAAAGCCTTGCCCAGAAATTTCAATCTTAGTTGATATATTCTTTCTCTGTATTTTTGTGCCACTTACTGCCCCCAAAGTGAATGATGTTTTTGGTTTTCTTTTGTATACATCTTGTCTTCCCAAGAAGCTTAGGAGGTTGCTGAAGACCAAGTCTTTTACATATAATAGTGTCGGGAGCAAACGCCTTTCACCTACGTCTTTGCTTCTCATTCCCATGTTCATTCATTTCCGCCCTTGGACTAAGCCCTAGGGATTCTTACTCACAGTCTAACTCTAATAATAGTCTAATTATAATAATCTCAGAGGAAAGCAGCCTTTGGAAATATTTTGCAATAGAAATTCAGGGATTTAGTGGGTAATGGAGACCAGCCCTACTGGAAGTACTCACGAGAGCTGATTGGAAGATTCCCATGGCACAGAGAATGAGGTGAGCTAAAGCTGATGGCACAACATCAGAAAGCAGAGGGTGGATGATGAGCATGGAGCTGCAATGCAAAACACTGAATGGGAATGCATGGTTCAGAGAAGATGGAATGAAACCCAAGGCTTTCAGTCTGAAGTACGCAGTTCCACTTGGCAGCTAGACTCTTTCTAAGCAAAGCCATGCCATGTAAATTTGTGGTAGAAGTCTTTACAAGGAGCCTAATGGATGAATTCTAACACAAATTCCTAGAGTTGTATTAGAACCAAAGCAAATGTGCCCAGAAGCAGGAGGTAAAGCAGAAAGTGCAGGGATTTTGAGACTTGACATACCTGTAAGAAGCAGACAGACAATCCAGGAGGGCCCAGGAGTAGGTTAAAAGACAGCTATGAAATGTGTAAATGGCTCTTGCTACATACACTATGTAATAATATATAACAATATAGTCAGCTTTGTCGATGGCTTCAGCAAATAGGGCTAATCCTCATGAATTAAGATTCAGGGACATGACCCTGGAAGATAGGTAATTATAGTATTAATGGTTAACATTTATTGAGTAATTACTACCTACTAGCCACTGTGCTAACAGCTGTCTATGCATTAAGTCAATTAACTTACAAAGTAATCCTGTAAAGTAGGTGCTATTGTTATCCCCACTTTAAGGGCGAGGAAAGCAAGTACAGAGATGTTAAATAACTTGCCCATCATCATATATGAAGTAAGTAGCAGAGGTGAAGCTTGAATCCATTGCAGCATCCCTACTCTTAACCATTAGAATCACTGGAGTTCAGAAGTCGATGAGACCGGGAGGCTATGTAGTCCAATCCCTCTAGAGAGAAACTAACTAAAATCCAAAGGCAGAAAATCACTGTCGTTAAGTTTCACGGGGAGCCCGCCCATGACAGAGCCTGAACAGGGGACTCAGTCTCTCTTTAGAGTATGCTCTACTCGGGAAGAGGCCAATGTTAGAGGAGGGCTCACCTGAGCATTAAGCATTTTAATTCTCTTGACCAGGACCTGATTGGCCCCCGAACTTGGGCAGTATAAAGTATCACCCATGTGATCAGGGTGCACACCTTGAGGGGTTGCACAAATGAGATAGAAGGGCAGATGACACACTTATCCCTCGTGCTCTTTTCTTTTTGTTTCCTTATTTGAGCAGATTACATTATGAATGATCAATCAGATCTTGTTTTACTAGAAAATTAATGAACAGTTGGGTACAGAAGCTCACTCCTATAATTCCAGCGCTTTGGGAGGTTGAGGTGGGAAGATTGCTTGAGCCCAGGAGTTCGGGACCAGCCGTAGTGAGACTACCATCTCTACAAAAATACATATTTAAAAAAATTTGCTGGGCATGGTGGTGCATGCCTGTAGTCCAGCTATTCAGGAGGCTGAGGTAGGAGGATTGCCAAAGCCAAGGAGGTTGAGGCTGCAGTGACCTATGATCTCACACATCCTGCACTCCAGCCTGGGTGACAGAGTGAGATCCTGTCCCAAAGAAAAAAAAAAAAAAGAAAGAAAAAGAAAAAAAGCGAACTACAAATTTCAATTGTGTCCTAGTTTCCCAGTTGGAGGGAAAATTCAGTGCCCTTTATGGTTGAATCAGATACAAGGAAATGGCGTTGATTTAAAACACAAAATACACTTACATTTTGAAATTATCAGAAAAAAGTGAAAATAATAAGCCAGGTACGGTAGCACGTGCTTGTGTTTCCTGCTATTTGGGAGGCTGAGGTGGTGGGATCCCTTGAGCCTAGGAGTTTGAGGCCAGCCTGGGTAACATAGTAAGGCCCATTTCTAGTAAAATAGAAAAAAATAAAATAAAATAAAGAAAAAGGAAAAAGATAAATTAAATGTAAGATTATGATAAGGGAGGATAAATGAGATTAAAATATTTTTTCAACTTCATGTTCAATGTGTATCTTCTTGAGAATGTTACGCATATTGAAATTGTTTTCAAAAAATAATTATTACAATCAGAATGAAAGAATTGCGATGTAAGAGAGGGCAATAACTCAGATGCCTGTGTTATTACAATGAATTGGACCAGAAGTCAAGGGAGTTCAGTAAGAACTAATGATTAATTTCTAAACCTAACATCGTAAGTTTTCCAGTGGATTATATTTGCTGAATTTCTCCATGAATGGGGTAACATTTCTTAATATTTCATTTCAATGGTGGCTACCAAATGTAGGATATGAACTTTTACTTTCTGAATTTTCACAAAAACAGTCACAGAGAAATATGTAATATTTTTGCTTGTGCTTATCTTCCTTCTCTTTCTTCTTCCCCAACTAGCACTGAAATTCCCAATTATATACTTTACCTGAATATATTATAGTTCTGAATATAATTTTATTTCATTTCCTGTCTCTAACCCTAACTGATACAGGTCAACTGTAATCCCTCTGAAAGCAAGGCCAGGTCTCTTTTGTTGCCTGCAAAAATCAATTTATTTTTCAAAGTACAGCTCTAAATTAATCTAAACTGTGAAGTTTTATCAGATTTTATTTGAATCAATTGTTGTCTCCTTTTATTTTTATTACACTTTTTTCTGTTAGAGTAGCATTTAGTATATGATATCATAGTTTTTGCCATATATTAAATTCATTGTGGACAAAATCCTGACTTGTTCCCTTTTCCAATATAGCACCTGTAATATTTTAATGTAGTGAACTTAATAACTTTAGAAATCTTTCCACTTCAGAAATCTTTCATTCAGTATGTCCAAAACTCATAATGACTTTACCCCTAAAACATGCCATTTGATATTCTTAGTGTGGTTTTTGGATCTTCATCTACTAATTCTCATATACCAGAACCTTAGAAGGCTTAATTCTTTCTTTTACCATCCCACCTTGTTTGTCCTTTAGTCGCAAATCCTGTACGTTTACATTCTAAATAGCTGTTGTTTCCATTCCTTCCATTTCTATGGCTATTTAATTGACTGTGGTCTGGCCTAATTACTTTTCATCTGGGCCTCCAGATTTACTCCTGTCTTTTAGACCATATTTAGCAGAATTGTCAGAGGAATATTGCAAGGAAAATAAACAAAATTGGGTCTCTTCCTTGCTTAAACACCTTAATACTCTAAATCTCATCCCGCTACCTATAGAATGCACTTTGTACTTCCTAGCATGGTAGATCAAGATCTTTATGATCCAAATTTTTTTTTTTGATTAATGCCATGAACATTCAAACATTAACAAAAATTCATGGCGGGCGCGGTGGCTCACGCCTCTAATCCCAGCACTTTGGGAGGCTGAGGCGGGTGGATCACGAGGTCAAGAGATCCAAACTATCCTGGTCAACATGGTGAAACCCCGTCTCTACTAAAAATACAAAAAACATTAGCTGGTGATGGTGGCGCGTGCCGGTAATCCCAGCTACTCAGGAGATTGAGGCAGGAGAATTGCCTGAACCCAGGAGGCAGAGGTTGTGGTGAGCCGAGATCGCGCCATTGCACTCCAGCCTGGGTAACAAGAGCGAAACTCCGTCTCAAAAAAAAAAAAAAAAAAAAAAAAAAAAAAAAAATTCATTACATCCATTCTTTGCTAGCAACTAGAAAGATATTGGGTATAACATATATTGAGTCTCTCTCTCTCTCTCTCTCTCTCTCTCTCTCTCTCACTCTATCTAAAATATATCATTAATAATCTCTATCTAATATATATCATCAAGTCATATACAGTTGGGATCTTATTCTTTGCTAGCCATTAGAAAGATATTGGGTATAACATGTATTGAGTATCTGTCTCTCTCTCTCTTTCTGTCACTCTATCTAATATATATCATTAATAATTTCTATCTAATATATATCATTAAGTCATATACAGTTGGGATCTTATATATTAGTTATGTAAAATAAAAAGGGAATAGTGAAGAGTTTAAGAAGTTAATTCTAGTGGAGGGGACCCTTATATAAACTCAACCACTAAAATTGTTGACCATTTTACCACTGAATTACTAGATATCATATGACTAATACAATGTTAGAGAAAACACACAGGTTTGTGAGTGTGAGAGCAGAAAGTCAAAGAAGGCATCGAAGAAAAGAAGACATTTAAACAGTTAAACAGAAATTAATGAGGTGGACACACGAGGGAAGGCATCCCAATCACAGGCAAGCACAGACAAGAGCAAGGAAACATGTAAGAATTTACCATATTTAGGGAAAAAAAGTCTGGTGAGTGAGAGTATAGGTTGCTGTAGTGAGGAGCAGTTACCAGAGGGAAGACTGGAAAATTCTGCTGGGCTAGATTTGAGGGAACATTTATACAGCATTGATGATTATAAATTTTTTCTTAAAGACCTCAGTGGTTCCCTATTACTCACAGAATAGGGAAACAATAGCATAGAACTGCTTATAATGACAGATAAATGAGGACTACTTGATCTATTTCAAGATTCTGATTATAAAGATGAAGGTGAAACTTTTCAGAATATGCTGATGTTGAAACTTTTCATTTTTATTTTACTTTAAGTTCTGGGGTACATATGCAGATCATGCAGGAATGTTACATAGGTACATACATGCCATGGTGGTTTGCTGCCTCCATCCCCCGTCATCTACATTAGGTATTTCTCCCAATGTTATCCCTCCTCAATCCCTCCACCCCTTGCTATCCCTCCCCTAGCCCCTTCACCCCCCAAGGACCCAGTGTGTGATGTTGCCCTTCCTGTGTCCATATGTTCTCATTGTTCAACACCCACTTATGAGTGAGAACATTCAGTGTGTGGTTTTCTGTTCTTGTGTCAGTTTGCTGAGAATAATGGTTTCCAGATTCATCCATGTCCCTGCAAAGGACATGAACTTATCCTTTTTTATGGCTGCATAGTATTCCATGGTGTATATGTGCCACGTTTTCTTTATCCAGTCTATTATTGATGGGCATTTGGTTATAAGTCTTTGCTATTTTAGACAGTGCCACAATGAATATATGTGTGCATGTGGCTTTATAACAGAATGATTTATAGTCCTTTGGGTATATACCCAGTAATGGGATTGAGGGGTCAAATGATATTTCTGGATCTAGATCCTTGAGGAATCACCATACTGTGTTCCACAATGGCTGAACTAATTTACACTGCCACCAACAGTGTAAAAACATTTCTATTTCTCCACATCCTCTCCAGCATCTGTTGTCTCCAGATTTTTTAATGATTGCCATTCTAACTGGTATGAGATGGTATCTCAATGTGGATTTTATTTGCATTTCTCTAATGACCAGTGATAATGAGCTTTTTTTCATATGTTTGTTGACTTCAAAAATGTGTTCTTTGAAAAGTGTTCATATCCTTTGCCCCCTTTTTGATGGGGTTGTTTTTTTCTTGTAAATTTGTCTAAGTTTTTTGTAGATTCTGGATGTTAGCCCTTTGTCAGATGGGTGGGTTGCAAAAACAAAGTGAAGTAGGAGGCCAGTAAATACCAATTCAATATAAGATAGCTTAGAAGTGTAGCTCATATCCAGTAGGATTTTCGAGAAATATGTCACTCTTTAACTCCTAAACTCTATATAATCTTGCTTTTACATATTTCATACTATCACTCTTTTTACTTCCTAACACAGCCATACTACATGTGTTTTGGTTTCTTCCATTTGCCACCCTGTTCTGACCTGTGCACAATTTCTTGTTTTCTTTCTGCTTGCAGTAATATTTATGGAGCACTATCTTCTGTGCTACACCTGGGGAGAGAGCAAGAAGTAAAAAAGACAGTTTCTCTGCCAGACAGGAAATGGGTAGAATTGGTCCACTGTGAACATGAACTTTCTCTGAAAACATTTTATTTAATTAAAAAATTAGGAAAATGTGTTATCTATAAAATACATATATTGATTTCTATATAACACATTTTCCTGATTTTTTAATTAAATAAAATGTTTTCAGAGAAAGTTATAGATAACACATTCAGAAAATGTGTTACTTATAAAATATATATATTGATTTCTATACATATTTTTCCCCCTGAACTTTGAGTAAAACTGATGCTTTGTTTAGAAAGAGTCACCAGGCTTCTCCATGGATTTGTAGATCTCTTGCATACTATAATCTAATCTTGGGAGAATGAGCACTGCAGCTTGAGAATGATAGCTACAAACCAAAACAAAAAAAACACGATTTGTGTTTTTAACATAAAGTTTAGGAAAATGGGGAAGAGAAATGTGGAGTTTCCCAGGCTCACAAATGAACTTGGTAGTAGTGGTGGTGGTGAGGAATCCAGATTACCTGGATCCTAGTTCTAGCTTTTCCCCCTTTCATAATACTGGGAAATGATGAAATCACTTCTACAAATAAGACAACAGTACATTTCCATAGTTAGAGAAAGAGTTCTAAAGTATTAAATAATAAATAGATTGTTAGCAGTGTTTTATTCTTCCATATAGATACTGTGACTTTCTATATTCCTTAAACACATAGCTGGACAAACTGTGAACCCCCTTCCAAAAAAACAGCATTCTCTTCAAATAGTCCCAGTAAAGTCTACTAAATTACGGCAGTAAGATTTGACTTAACTTTCTTGAGTTGTATAAAACATTTCCTCACCTGCTGAACACATAGAAATTCTTGGAGGAGGAGCCTAGGGTTGATCGATCTATCTATCTATCTGTCTATCTATCTATCTATCTATCTATCTATCTATCTATCTATCTATCATCTATCTATCATAAATCATCAATCCATATCTGTTATACATACTTGAATAAAGACATCTAAAATACATATACATATATGTGACAATTATACAGGGTTTTTTCATGTAATCCTCAAGATGAAGTGGTTTCTACATCAACAGTTATGTTTAAATTAATAAACTTTATTGCTTAGAGCAGTTTTAAATTTCCAGAAAAACTGAAAAGAGATAATTTTACTTCTTCCTTTGTCATTTGGATGTCTTTATTTCTTTTTCTTACCTAATTGCTCTGGCTAAAACTTCCAGTACTATGCTGAATACAAGTGGCAAGAGTCGGCATCCTTCTCTTTTTAATGACCTTAGAGAAAAAAAAATGTCAGTTTTTCACCATTGAGTATGATGCTAGCTCTGGGTTTGTCATATATAGCTTTTATTATGTTGAGCTACGTTCGTTCTATACCTGATTTGTTGAGTGTTTTTTATTTTTAAATGAAAAGATGCTGATTTCTCTCAAATGCTTTTTCTGCATCTATTGAGATGATCATAAAAATCTTATCTTTTATTCTATCAATGTGGTACGTCACATTTATTGATTTGCATGTGTTGAACCGTCCTTGCATATGAAGGATAAATCTCACTTGATTATAATGTATGATACTTTTAATGTGCTCGCTGTTGAATTTTTAATTCAGTTTGCTAATATTTTGTTGGGAACTTTTGCATCTATCATCAGGCGTATTGTCCTGTAACTTTCTTTTCTTGTGGTGTCTTTGTTTGTCTTTAGTATCAGGTTAATGCTGGCTTTGTTGAAGGAGTTTGCCAGTGTTTCTTCCTCTTTAATTCTTTGAAAGAGTTTGAGGATTGGTGTTAATTCTTCTTTAAATGTTTGGTAGAATTTACCAGTGAAACCATCTTCTAATCCCCAGCTTTTCTTTGTTAGGAGGTTTATGGTTACTGATTCTCCTTACATATTATTAGTCTGTTGATATTTTCTTTTTCTTCATGACTCAGTCTTTGCAAGCTACACATTTTCAGCAACTTATCCATTTCTTCTAGTTTATCCAGTGTGTTGGCATATAAATGATCCTAGTATTTTCTTATGATCTTTGTATATTTGTGGCATCATTTGTAATGTCCCTCTTTCATTTCTGATTTTATTTGTTTAAATTTTCTCCTTTTTTAGTCTACCTAAATGTTTGTCAATTTTGTTTATCTTTGCAAAAAATCAACTCAGTTTTCAACAAAACTTTCGTATTTTTTCCTAGCCTCTATTTTATTTTCTTATTTTCCAATCTGTATGTTTCCTTCTGCTAACTGTGTACTTACTTTATCCTTTTTCTAATTATTTGAAGTGTAAAGTTAGATTGTTTTACCTGAGATCTTTCTTTTTCCCTCTTAATAGTGCTTATGCTCTGTCCCATAAGTTTTGGAATGCTGTGTTCTCGTTTTAATTAATCTTTAAATGTCCATTAAAAGATTAATAAACTGTGGTATATACAAAATATAGACTATTATTCAATCTTTCTAAAAAAAAATTCTACTATTTGTGACAATATGAATTAACCTGTAGGATATTATGCTAAGTAAAACAGCCAGTCACAGAAGGCAAACACTGCTTGATTCCACTTACATGAAGTATCTAAAACAGTTAAACTTATAGAAGCAGAGAATAGATGGGTGGTTGCCAGCAGTTGGGAGGAAGAGAAAATTAGGACTTGTTACTCAGTGGGTATAAGATTTCAGTTATGCAAGAGAAATAAATTCTAGAGATTTCTGTATAGTATAATGCCAATTGTTAATAATTATGCCCTTTAAAATATGTTGATAGGATAGATCTCATGTTAAGTGAGCAGACCATAAAACACACACATGTACACAGACAATTTTTTTGGGAGATGAGGGATATGCTTACTACTTTGATTATGGTCATGGTATTACAAATGTGCACATATGCCAAAACTCACCAAAAATTGTTTATATTTACTACATAAAATTTCTTGTATATCAATTACATCTTAATAAAGCTTAAATACAACAAAATGAAACAAAAATATCTATACATTTTATAGCTCAACATAAACAAATGACCAGATGACAATATCATAGAATAGCTATTGCCTACTACGAATGGAAAATTAACTTATAGAAAATTCATGTTAAATGTCTAGAAAAACTGCTTAAATTTTGTTTAAAGGACCTTTAGAATCAAGATTATGGCATAAAAATGAAAACAAATAGAATTTTAATACATACTAATAAAACTTGAAAACAGTAAGGCCGGGCGCTGCAGATTACAGCCTGTAATCCCAACACTTTGGGAGGCCGAAGTGGGCAGATTACTTGAGGTCAGGAGCTCGAGACCAGCCTGACCAACATGGTAAAACACCATCTCTACAAATACAAAAATTACCCAGTGTGGTGGCACACACCTATAATCCCAGCTACTGGAAGGCTGAGGCAGGAGAATCACTTGAGCCGGGGATGCAAATGTTGCAGTGAACTGACCAAGATTATGCCACTGCACTCCAATGTAGGCAACACAGTGAGATTCCATCTCAAAATCAATCAATCAATCAATCAATCAAAATTGAATAGGAGCAGAGTTTCCATACTATGACCAGTGTTCCCTGTTATTACCAACTTGCGTTGTTGCGGTACATTTGTTACAATTTGTGAACCAATGTTGATACATTATTATTAATTAATGACTATACTTTACATTTGAGTTCACTCTTTTGTATCGTAGAGTTCCATAGGTTTTGACAAAGGTACAATATCTATATTGTTACAGTATCATATAGACTTGTTTCACTACCCTGAAAATCCCCTGGTCTCTACCTATTCATCCCTCCCGGCTATTACCTTCTGGCAACCACTGATTTTTTAATAATTTGTCTCTTTCAGAACGTCTTATTCTTGGAGTCGCACAGCATGTAGTTTTTTCTGACTGACTTTTTTTTCACTTAGCAATGCCCTTAAGGTTCCTCCATGCATTTTAAATTTATTTTTGGCTGTTTGGTATCTTATTTCATCATTCACTAATATTCCATTGCATAGGTATAACACTAAAAAAAAATCTATTCATTCTTTGAAGGAAAACTGGGTTGCTTTCAAGTTTTGGCAGCTGTGAATAAGGCTGCTGTAAATGTGTGTGCAAGTTTTATGTGGACATAAGTTTTCAACTCCTTTAGATAAATACCAAGGAACATCATCGCTGTGTGGTGGCAACATGTTTAGTTTTGTAAGAAACTGTCAAACTATCTTCCAAAGTGGCTGTACTACTTTGCATTTCTACAGTCAATGAGCAATAGATCCCATTGTTCTTCATCCTATCAGCATTCCATGTTGTCAGTGTTTTAGATTTTGCTCATTCTAATATATTTGTGTGGTACTTTAAATATATTTTTATTGTTGGTAGTTTCCATGTGTTAAGAAATTGGGGTTTGTTGGATTCCAGCTTCAGCTCTTCTTTCCTCAATGTACTTTTGTAAGTAATATTTACAAAATATTGAAGAGGATGGTCATATTTTCCATAATGATTTGCCTGGTTTGGGCAGAATCTGAGCAAGTGGTCCTTGAGGATAGGGAGGACAGAAGGTCTAGGACCACATGCACGCAGGACGAGTTCCTCGTCTCCTACTTTTAGTCCTTTTCTTCATCTCCACTTTGCTCTCCAGGAATGCCGTGGCTAAGCTCAGTGCTGAGAAGTTTTCAGTTCAATAAGTCCTTGTGGTTGAAGGTATGAATCATAAACTGAGTCTGTTAGCCTGTGTATCCTCTGTCTGTCTCCCTACATTTTTGTCTTCTTCTAAGAATTATGTCCCTTTTATTCATCTGCAGCTTAAATTCACTTCATTGATCCATAGCCAAAGGCTTAGGAAAAATCTCTTACTCTGCTCAGTTCATTTTACATACTTAAAAAACTAGTATTTTTCTAAATGTATTATCTTAGGATGACAATACTCTGAAATATCTAAGGAAAAATCTAGAAAGTTCCCATCTTTGTCGGATGGAGTCACATGATTTGCAACAAGATTAGAAAACAAAAAGGGAGACAGTCCTTGATCACTTTTACGTTTACTGAGGAGAGATTGCAAGTATCTGCAAAAATTGCTCAAGAACAAATGACCAAATTGTTACACCTTATAAGAGGAACAGAATCTGGTCCCTCTGTCAGACTACAAAGGGAAAATACCATTCCATTTAAAACAGACAGGGAAATGAATTTGCCATTGGTAGAATGAATGTCTAAGTAAAACTCAGCCATTTCTATATACTGTTGGTAGAATCAAAACTACCCAAGAGCCGCCAGATTTTTCTCCTCTGGAAAACATCACAGTTACTAGGTTGACTCAGTATAGCATTAGGTTCTAGAAGCGTTATTATTCAAGTTTCTGTGCTTTAGAAATGTATTCCCTTAAAATAATACCCAAGGATATCACCAAAAGATCTTTGAATTAGTAAGAACAAGACATCGTATGTGGGGAAAAGAAAACTTATGGGCTTAAAACTATAATAGAAAGAGTTTTGTGATGTGGGTGATGTTATGGGAAAACAGATTTTAAACCTTGGCCAATATCCACCTATTCCCACCACCAAAAGAAAAAAAAAAAACATAATCCTTTGGATATATACCCAGTAATGGGATTGCTGGGTCAAATGGAATTTCTATTTCTAGGACCTTGAGGAATCGCCACACTGTCTTCCACGATGGTTGAACTAATTTACACTCCGAGCAACAGTGTAAAAGTGTTCCTATTTCTCCACATCCTCTCCAATATCTGTTGTCTCTAGATTTTTTAATGATCGCCATTCTAACTGGCATGAGATGGTATTTCAATGTACCATTACTGGGTATATATCCAAAGGATTATAAATCGTTCTGCTATAAGGACACGTGTACACAAATGTTCATTGCAGCACTGTTTACAATAGCAAAGACCTGGAACCAACCCAAATGCCCATCGATGATCGACTGGACAGGGAAAATGTGGCACATATACACCATGGAATATTATGCAGCCATCAAAAACGATGAGTTTGTGTCCTTTGTAGGGACATGGATGAACCTGGAAACCATCATTCTCAGCAAACTGATGGAAGAGCAGAAGATCACCGCATGCTCTCACTCATAGGCGGGTGTTGAACAATGAGAACACATGGACACAGGGAGGGGAGCACTACACACTGGGGTCAGTTGGGGAGAAATAGGGGAGGGATGGTGGGGGGTGGGGAGTTGGGGAGAGATAGCAAGGGGAGAGATGCCAGATGTAGGTGATGGGGAGGAGGGCAGCAAATCATACTGCCACGTGTGTACCTATGCAACAATCTTGCATGTTCTTCACATGTACCCCAAAACCTAAAATGCAATAAAATAAATAAATGAAAAAAAAACATAGAAAAGAAATGAAAAAGAAAGCCCATGTTCTATAAAAGTTCAGCCTGTCACTTCTTCTTTGGTTAAAAAGTTTTCTTTATAAATATTATTTTTCTGAAGCATTTATTCCAAAATCAGCTATTATAATAAATGCCGTTTAAATTCCAAACATTGATATTTAAAAACTACAAAGAAAATATAAAGTTTACCTTAATTTTAGAGGGTATAATTGTGTGCTTTCCTCTGTGATAGTATGTGCAATTCTAGAGAATGCAAAGTTGAGAATTTGTGACATTCATACCTGATTACATTTAAGATCTTGGATTTAAGCTCTTTAGTAAATAGTAAGACACACATAACTGTAAAATAATACAGAATTTTTATTGACATGCAATGCAATGGAACTTTGTTACATCTATAAAATGTTTTTAATAAAATTACTTAAATATAATTTAGATAATTTGAAAAATGTTAATATAAAATTGTACTGCTGTACTTTCTGGATAAAGTTAAAAATGCATCACAACCATTTTGTTGATTGATTTCATTATATTTTATTTTGCTATATTGTGGTTTTAAAAAATATTCTTAATCATCTGGAAATTTGAAGTCATATAGCATTAAGTAAATCGTGAGAACACTGCTAAGAATACTACTATATAAAACAAAGTCTAAATTTTGACACATGAATCAAAAAGAATTTAAAGAACACTTTTAGTCTGTATAAGTATTTGTTGACAGTAAAAAAAAACTAAAGATCTTTTTGGTCCTCTGACTTAAAACTTCAAGGTTTTTTCACTTTTACTGGGTCAAAATAATTTTTAATAGCTTCATTGAGGTAAAACACACACAATAAACTACACATTGTTAAAGTGAAAAATTCGATGCATTTTGAAGAATGAATGCACCAGTGAAGCCCTCACCACAATCAAAACAATGAACATATTCATAATTTGCAAACTTTTTGAATGCCCCTTTTAAAAACTCATCCCTCCCCCTACAATCTCCCTGGCCAGGCAACTGCTTATCTACTTTCCATCACTATGTAGTAGTTTTAATTTTTTTGATTTTGTTTAAAAGATAAACGGAGGTACAATGAAATTATAAAGAGTTTATTTGAGCATGCAAGAATTCATGAATGGAACAGCACCAGACTGAGAGCAGTTTGGAGGCTCTGTTGAAGAAACATAACGGACAGGATTTAATAGAGGAAACGCAAAAGTAATTCAAAAAATTTTGATTGTTTACAGTTGCAAAGTTGCTTTATTTGGTCTATGCTGCTGGAAAGTCCTAAGTTACATAAAAATGCTGAGTTTGATTTGTTGAGCACAAGTTGTTTTCTTTAATATAGATATTTACAAGAGATAGCTCAAGTTAAATGATGTTTGCAAATCAAGCAAGGTTAAGGTCACTTATAAGGCCCATTTTGCTTTGTTTGCTCAGGGTTTTTTCAGGCATGGTCTGCATTTTAATTTATTTAACAACTTTAATATAACTACAATCATGTAACATGTAATTATTTGTTTAGTTTCTTCCACTCAGTAAAATTATTTTGAGATTCACCTATATTGTTGCATGCATGAATAGCTTCTTTTCTTTCATTGCTAAATAGTATCCTGTTGCATGAATATATTGCAATGTGTTTGTTCATTCACCTGTTGATAAACATTTGAGTTGGTTCCTGTATTTAATTATTACAATAAAACTGCTTTAAGCTTTCGAGTACGAGTTTTTATATGAACATATGCTTTAGTTGCTCCCGGGTAAATATATAGGAATAGAATGGCTGGATTAAATAGTAGGTATATGTTTAACTATTTAAAGAAATTGTCCAATTTTTTTTTCTCAAGTAATTGACCCATTCTTATGTGAGAAGTCCAGTTCCTCCACATTCTCTTCAACACACAGTGTAGTTAGTCTTCTGATTATAGCCATTCTAATAAGTGTGTAACAGTATCTCATTGTGGTTGCAGTTTTCATTTTCCTAATTGCTAGTGGTGTTGAGCATCTTTTATGTGCTTATTTGTCATTTGTTTATTTTGGGCCGAATTTCTGTCCATGTCTTTTACTGCTTTTCAGTTTGCTGTCATGATCTTATTATTGAGTTTTGAGAATTCTTTACAAAGAGGCATAGAAAAATTTGGGGTAATAAACATATTCATTATATTGATTCTGGTGATGGTTTTACACATATGCATATACATACATATCTAAAATTGTGAAATTATACATTTAAAAAATGTGCAGCTTTTGGTGTGTCGATTCTATCTGAACAAGAAAGATAGTCCCCATGATTATTTGTTTTTTCATATATTTATAACATGCAAGGAAATTTGGTTAATTGAGGTAACAACTTTGTAAGCACATTTAAATTATTAGTCAATTGGTTTACACTGACACCTTTGAGTTGAGATGTTGCAATGTATCAGTGTTGTGACATCTAAGAAAATTTTGTCATTTTTTATTAAATTTATAAAAATTCGTTAGTACTCAAAAAATGCTTATTCATTTTATCAGCTAATTGAAATACACAGCCAACTTCAAGGTAGCTGCAAATAAAGGTTTGACAGAACGAAACAAATAACCTCAAGACTTGTGGTGCTGACCAGGACAACCACAAAGCTAATAGCACCCAAGGGAGATATTTCTTCCCTACTTCTCACTATGTCCACACCCTCCTATTGTCTCTTATTGGGATTATAGAAAGTAAAAAGTTCCTGTTCAAAGTTTCCCTTCTTCTCAAAGAATAATAATAATGAATGTTAGCAATAATTGTTTCCTTTAAAGACTAACTTTCTTCAAAGCCTTCTTGCTTTTCACTAGTAACTCTTTGTTAAGCCCTCTTCTATGTAGCTGCTAGATATAAAGGAATAAGTATATTCTACGTCCTTTAACCAAGATATTTATGTCACTACTTTTCTAAGTCCTTTTGCAAGCAACTTTCTCTCTCTTTCTTATTTGGACTTCCTCTTTTCCTGTGTTCTCCATTGCCTTTACCTATTTAGAAAAGTTTTAAGTTGTTACCCAATTGGGTTTTAGCTTAGATTGTGAGGTCCAGCTCCAATCAATGGAGATCAGACACAGCAGTAAGAACACAATGCATAAGGAATAAATATGCCTGCCTTTCCTTTGTTTATTGTACTCCCATGGCAGGACTGCTGGCAAGTAGTACCCTTTCTGCAGAAAGTAAAATTGCCTTGCTGAGAGAGCCTTTGTTTCAGTTATGATTTTTCTTCATGGCACTGAGCATCTGTTTCCAACAGGGATGGTAAGCAATTGTATCATCAGTGTAAAATTTGTAACTTAGTGGACATACAGATATAAATATGTTGACTGCATATCTATGGACTGGGTAACCAAACATGAGGAATCAGCCCATCAGCCCTGCAGAATATGACAACAGAGGAGGAGTGAGTGAGTGGGGAGGAGGGTATAATCGAAAGTTTCAACTACAGTCATCTTTTATAAACAATGTGCCCCCTTTATAGATCATCATGTTTTACCAGACAAATTCACAATTTCTTCCAAATGTCTATTAGGAGCGCATTTCCAGGTAGTGAAACAGGAAAGGTTCCCTTGTTCCCCTCACAGGGAGTGTGTTGGGGGTGTGGCTCACTTTTTCAGTGCCCTCCTGCTCAAACCTCCAGGGCAGCATACAGGTGGGCAGGCTGTGGGGCTCTGACCCCACGGCAGTGCCTAGGGGTGAATGTTTGCTGCTCCTGAAGCCCCAGTGGGTGCGTGTTATGAAGTGCTCTGTTAGCTTGTCATCTGTAGGCGGCTTGTAGTAAGCAGCTCAATTAAACCCCTTCCCTATAACAGGGACAGAATGATTTCTGTATCCTGGGGTTTCTTGCCTTGGTGTACCAAAATAATCAAATCACACATGGGCTTGGAGAATGAGTGCAAGGTTTTATTTTATTATTTTTTTATTGCATTTTAGGTTTTGGGGTACATTTGAAGAACATGCAAGATAGTTGCATAGGTACACACATGGCAGCGTGATTTGCTGCCTTCCTCCCCTTCACATATATTTCACATTTCTCCCCATGCTGTCTCTCCCCAACTCCCCACCCCCCACTGTCCCTCCCCCATTTCTCCCCAACAGACCCCAGTGTGTAGTGCTCCCCTCCCTGTGTCCATGTGTTCTCATTGTTCAACACCCACCTATGAGTGAGAACATGCAGTGTTTGATTTTCTGTTCTTGTGTCAGTTTGCTGAGAATGATGGTTTCCAGGTTCATCCGTGTCCCTACAAAGGACACGAACTCATCGTTTTTGATGGCTGCATAATATTCCATGGTGTATATGTGCCACATTTTCCCTGTCCAGTCTATCATCGATAGACATTTGGGTTGGTTCCAGGTCTTTGCTATTGTAAACAGTGCTACAAGGTTTTATTGAGAAGAAGTAGCTCTGGACATTCTGCTGCATCTGAGATGTATTCTTTACTGGAAACAGATTACTCTTCTGCTATGGAAGGTGTTTTGTTTTTCTTTTTGTTTCAAACTGACAAAGCTAAGATCCAGAAAGATCAGATATTATCAGGCAATTTTTACCTTTTGAGTAAGACCCTGAAAGGCACAGAAAATATTATGATAGAAGCTTATTCAGTTTCCCTGAGGGATCTAGATGTGGAATGCTTTGTCTACAAGTAGCCTCATGCCCTAATCATAGGGGTCAGAAAACTTGTTTGTAAAGGGCCATTTAGTAAATATGTTTGGTTCTACAGATTCTAACTTATCAACTCTGCTGTCCTGGTACTGAAGCAACCACAGACAATACATATAAGAATGAGTATGGCTGTGTTTTAATAGAATTTTATTTACAAAAACAGACAGCAGTCCAGATTTGACTCATGAGCCATAGTCTGATTGTTTCAATGAGTTGAAAGAGCATTGGCATAAATATGAAATTGATGGTGGCCTCCTCTTAATCCTGCTCCAGGCCAGGTATGTGACTTCAGGAAATCTTTTTCTCTCTGGAACTCTTAGTAAATATTTATTGAACATTACCTGTGTTGTCATAATTTTATAATCTCATTTATTTAATGCTCATAGCAGCCCAACAGCAGGTACTAATTATTAACTTAGAGCACAGCTAGTGAGTTTCAAAGTGACAGCTTAAACCCACCCAAATCTGTTTATCTTTAAACCTAATGTTCTTAGTTATAAACACACTGTCTCTCAGTAAAGTGCTGGATTTGGATTTAATATTCCCTAATTCCTCGTCTATGGCTGACAATTAGTAAATTTGGGGGGAAGAAACGATGTTCTCTGTGGAACGTACTTCCATGTTTTTCTGGTCTGGTACTTAGAGCTTCTCTTAAAAGATTTTCTGAGTTTCCTTTGTTTTGTTTATTAGTTCTAAGCTGCTTTTTGCATTTGGTCAACCACTGGAGTGACAGACTTTGAGGAAACACTGATGGCTTCCTGCTAAAGATGAGGTTAACCAAACTTCCCCCCGAACTCTGTGAAATGACTTCCCTATGATTGACTGGCTGCCCCTTCCTAGCGCCAATGCTTACTTGAACTTCAAATGAGAATTTGTGTTTTTCACATTTTTAAGAACCATCATTACATTTTAATATTTCTAAGTTAATGAGAGAGATGGTTCAGGCATGCATTAAGGAGGCCATGCAAAGGGCTTTAGGAAGGCATGCATAATTTTCTGTTCAAGACCTACCTACATTCCATGTTCATTAAGTAGGTGATAAAAATGCAAGTGCTCTAATCAGCCTGTGCTCATTTGAAAATGAAGCTTCCCATGGATTGTTTTTAGAAATCAGATTAAGTGTAGGACTGGATAGGAAAAGCATAGACTTTAGAACTTGAGTAATTATTAAACAATGTGTACATAGTAGTCACCATAACAAGAAAGGACAAGATTTTAAAAAATGCCATTGTCATCTGCTTTTCATCTAAAGAGAGCTATATTTGATAAAATTATTTAGAAGGAATGTAAGATTTGTAAAACCAGATATAAAATAATTTTAAGGTAATATTAATATGTATGTAATACAATTTTTAAAATAATCTATTGCCTTCAGATGAAATAAAATGCTTTAATATTTAATTAAAAAGTCTGTTAGAAAATAAATGTGCTCTAAAATAGTTCTTCCTTTCCTTTCGGAAATTGTAAGTTAGAGGGAGTTGGATGTCAGGAAAAAAGTGACACAGAAACTGAAACTTGAAAAATAAGTAGGATCAGAGGAAGGGGTAGAGGAAAACAGTGTTCAAAACAAAGGAATTCTAGAATTTACTTTAGAGAGATAGAGAAAAATGAGATCGAAGAGACTGAAAAAAAATCGGAGAAAGTGGAATCTGTTAAAAGGGAAGAGGAAATGTAAAAAAGGAGAAGTTGATAAAAAAGAGGATAGCAAAAGACAAAGGAAGACAGAGGGACCAGGAAAAGGAGTAGAAGCTGCTGCAGAGGAAAATGGATGGAAAAGCAGTCAAAAACCGGCAGTGAGACAGGCAGGCGGAGAATAACTGCAGAGACAATGGGACCCAGAAAGAAAAAACTCAAGGAAAGAAAGGGGAGGCGATGGAATGTGAGAACAGTTCGTGAGTGGCCTCCCCAGCCACCTCTTTTAACTACTCCTCCCGCACAGCTTCCTCACTTCCTCTTCCTCTTCTTCACTTCTTTCAGTTTCAAACCTGACCAAAAAAAGAGTAGGCAGGTAAGACACTAAAGTAGGGCAGAGAAGCTTCTGGCAGGAAGGCAGTAGTCATTGTGTCTCATGACCTCCTCCAGGTTGGCAGATGAGTTTCAACTTGAATTCCATGTTGGTCTAATGGCATTGGCCCTGACGTAGAGGAATCTCCTGGGCTTAGCGGAAAAGGGGTCAGAGATTAAGCAGGGAAGCTTCTCATGCCTTTGGCAAGGGGGCAGTGCTCTCTGGGCAGATATTTGTCACCCTCGGGCTAGAACCAGAAATAAACTGACAGCATTCTCTCTTAAGACCCTGGTTTTGTCTTTTATTTCTCTCAAGGATTTTTCCTCTGGTTTGATAATAATTTTCTCAATTCTTGGGGCTCTACCTCTAAATATGTATAAGTAAAAAGCCTTATATTTTAGAGATTTTGTTAACTCTAGTCATTTATCTTACTAAATATTGAGTATTTACTAAATGTCAGACACATGATAAAGAATGGAATTAAAATAAGGAAAAGATGGAGTTCCTGCAGTCAATGTAGCTAATAAGTTCAGTAACACAAGCTAAAAAGAAATAGGGCAAAGCCAGCCCTGTCTCAACTGTAGAAAGCATGGTATGCCATCTGAGGGCATAAGTGAAACATTTCACCTACACTTTCAGGGAGGAGAGTTAGAAGGCAATGTATGTCAGGAAGAAAGACACAAAGAAACTGCAACTAGGAAGATTACTGAGAGTATGGCAAGGGGCAAAGAAAAAGGAAAGTTGTGTTCTAGGCAAAGGAATAGCATAACGTATTGAAGAACAGAAAGTAGTTCAGCAAGGTTGAGAAGATGTGGGAGGATGAGGTTAAATGTGTGGTTAAATGATGAATCAGCGGTGTATTGGTAAATCTGTTCTTAAAAAAACAGCTTTGTTTATATATTTTTCTTGCCAGTTTCTGATCAGTATTTCCACCATGACCAAATTCAGGTTACCGACAGTTCATCAACTGACTTGCAGAATTTCTGCCTATTTAACAATTGTTTCTGAAAAGCCGGTAAAAACCTGGTTTAGTATACCAGAAATAAGCAGTAGTCAGACCAAGATGGATTTTAAAGTCCATCTTAGCCCCAAAGCTTTGAACTCTACTAAGCCTCAAAGTGGCATGGTCAGATCTTCCATTAGGAAAATGATGCCTCTACTCTGTTGGGGAGTGGATTGAGAGACGGCAAGGCCAAGGCTGGTGTGTGTCAATGTACTTTATTCATCTGTCACTGAGTCAGGGTTTGCAGGACAGACCCCTGCAGGTGGTGACAGCGACAGACATGTTTACGGATTGCAAAAATAATGTTCAGTCTTCTTTAGGTTATATTTTTATGAATAATGTTGATATATGTTCCAATTGTATGGAATTTCTAAAACTCTAATGTCTGAGTATATGTTATCGATCATAATTAAGGTTATTATGTTAAATTATTGTAAACCATAGAGTTAAGCAAACTTTTTTGTTAATTGTATTTCTAACTGTAACTACCCTGGACATTTTGCTATTCACAGAAAAATGTTGTCTTGCTTTAATCATTTTCAAAAGATGGTTTATAATGAGCTATAGAACTATAACAGATGCTCTGAAATACAGGCTTCTGATAACTTTGGGGATTGTGACATTTGAATAAAAAGATGTACAGGGCTCATAAAGAGCTAAAATGTTTACAAATATCAAGCAAAACAAGACTTAACTAAATGGACTGAACTCAGGAAGCTGAAACAATCTTTTTGACTTTTGCTTGGAATATTGCTAATCCTTGCTTTGTTTTTCAGAGTGAAGGAAACTTATTTTGAACTATTTACAGCCTGTAATAATTCAGTAAGGTAAATTCTTATGAACAAAATTTAGAGCAACATTTGTTTCTCTCTGCCTGGTTCCTCTAAAATTTAGGACCTATTTGTGAGTGTTCTTAACTTACGGCAATATAGTTGTTTGCATCAGTGCAGTAAGATTCCAATTTTTTTTGCAACAGTACACAATTAGAGAATCTGGTAGTTTTACCAAGGCTTTGGCTGGAAGGGCATGCTTCCCTTTAAGGAGTCAATCTCAACTTGCAAAGCCAATAAATGCCCAGTGGGGAAACTGGCCTCATACCCTTGCCTATGCAGTCCCTGTACAGGGTTCCTGACCTATGGTCAGCAAAGAATGTCACTTTCTAACAGGCCTAGGAGCTCCAAATTTATCTTGGGACCTTAAGAGGAGAGACTCATCCAACTCACAGGTGTTTGAGGATGCAAACCCATGTTTGGGCTCAGTTTTAAAAGGTCTTATCTGAGATTCCTTGCAGAACAAAATCCTTTCAAAGCCAATCCAAAAGGCCTATATAGAAATAATTATTCTTGCTGCACTTTATGCAAATAATCAGGCCAAGCATAAGACTAAAGTCTATTTTGCAAACCACTCAGTTCTTATTATAATTTTTTTAACAAAAATGAGAAGTGTGGAGAAATTGTGTTTCAAAACTTTTTTATTTGCCATTAAATTCTAAACTCACTAGTTGTTTTAATTTTTAGCCTACATTTTAGAATAACCTTGCTGGTTCTTGTGAACCAACTAGGAGTCTCTGGCTGTGGTTCAGAAAGAACAAGAGGGATGGGTAATGTAAAAATCTGAATTAATATTCTGGTTCTGAGCAATTACCCTGAAAATCCTGCCAGGTGGTGAGAAGAAATATCATGCCTATCACTTGGAGGTTTTCTTTGGGAAAGTAAGACCAAGGGAACTAACCAAAGCCAAGCACCACGCACCCAAATCCTAGTAAGTATAACTGTAGCTACCAGTTATCTGGCTGTATCACAAGACATTCTTCACTCTCCCTTGTTGGAGGACTCAGTTCCACAGTTTCACCTTAGCATTTGGCTTATGATAAGGAGACCATGCACACCCCCTGCCCCAAGACACATTCTTATCCCAGACTCAATTCGAAGCTTTGGCTCAAACCCCTAAGTAAAAAACTGGATCTGAGGGGTCCAGAGGCAGATGATACAGAGGTTAAAAGGCACAGCACTGGTGAGCATAGCTGATTCCTGCTGATTAAGCCAAGCCCAAGCTTCCCGTTTCATGGATAAAGGCCACATTGGTATTCATGGCATGAGGTCTAGGGAACCCCAAGGCTACTGGCAGTAAGTGGGAAAGAGACATAGATGAGAGCAGATAATTTCTATTCTCCAGGTCCTTCATGCTTCATGAGTGCAAGCCGCTTTGGCACTTATGGTGGTGCCTCCCAAGGTCCCTGGGACTTGGGGATTCAAGGATGGAAGACAGAAAGAGGACACTTTTCCCTCTTTCCCTAATGTATGTACCCAAGGTATCTGCTAGAAAGAGAAGGGAACCAGGGATGCCTGCTCCCCTCTTTCTAGATGGGTAGCCATCTTCAGTCTGTACTCGTCTCAACCCCCGGGACTCCTTTGAGAAGCACCTTTTTTCACCTTTCTCCTACTCAGTACTTTTTCCAGTTAGTACTTTGGGTAATTGCGTCTCTGTACTATGGGACTCTCTCTGCAAATGCATCCTCCAAACCGTAAAGAGTTAATTTCCCCAATCTTAAACTGGTTGGCTTAGGACTGGGCTGAGGGGAAGGGAACACAGAAGCCCAACAAGCTGGCCAAAGGGTAAAATTCTTTGCCACTTAGGGTATTGGCCTCCCTCCCCTTATGCAAATCAGTAAAAGGCCTCAGAATTTCCAGCTGTCCTTACCCCTCTTCTTATTTCATTTTGATACATGTTTTCTAATAACCCTGTTTGTCTATTCTTGCCTTCAGGCCATCAGATTCCAAATAGTCATGTGACCAGAGCCTCTGACGATGGCCCCTTCTCCAGGAACCCTTACATTGGCCTCTGAGGGAGATCTGACTGCTGTTTCCCTAAAACAGTACCCCCTGTCAGCAGGAAACAGTTAAGATCGATCTTCATCTTTATCCTTAGTCTAATGGCAGGTAGATGTACTTCTTTAGATGGGGGGATGAGACAGCCAGATGGGAGGGACTTCTTTAGATGAGGGGATGAGACAGCCAGGTGGGAGGGAGTCCCTGGAGAAACTCTGACCAACCTGCCCACAGAGGTGGAGCCTCAGGAAGTTTATGCCCTTTGCAGCAGTGAGGATTCTGGCCCCACCTCTTCCCATGGAACCTGGAATTCAAACTGTCTGGTGAGAAGTGCTCTAGAGGAGGGACTCTGGCCTTGCAAGAGTCCCTGTTTCTCCTTTTTTCCTTTGCATCCAATAAAACCCTGCTTTATTCATTCTTTAAACTTTCTATAAGCCTAAATTTTCGTGACTGTGGGATGGACAAGAACCCTGTCTTTAGCTGAACTAAGGAAACATCCTGCAAAACCATCTCTTTTCCTTTCTCTGTCTACCCATCATTCCTAAATTCTTTCTCTCTCTCTCTCTGGCCATGAATGCTGGGGAGAGCATTAAATTGGAAGCAAGAATGCCCTGGATCTGCACATTTCTCCGCCACTGACTTAACCTCTCTGGTCTGTTGATGTGTCATAATTTAGATAACTCTCCTAATTCTGAGAAGATAAAAATACTTACTGCCCAATTTATGGACTACTGCACCTATCGCAGATCTATTTTGAGTGATGATTCATTTATATAAATGGAATAAATTGGAACAAGTTAAATGTTGATTTAATCATTTATATGTCTTTCTAGAGCAGATGGATTGGTTGAAATGATTGCAAATTGATCCTTTTTTTCTTACCCGTTTCTTTGTTTAGCAAGGCAAGTAATTTGTGAACAATGCAACAATATATATCTTCTGTCTTAAATAAATAAGAAAGTAGTCTATAGATAGAATACACTCTGAAACTGAATACAAACCGGCTATATTTATCTTCTAGGTAATTTAAATATTGGAAATTCGACTGGCTCTTTTAGTATTTCTCTTGGCTGGTAACTCAGATATTTTGCAAAGTGAGTATCATAATTAGTTTCCTTTCTTTTTCTTTTGAAGTGTGGTTTAGCATAGTGGTTCCTGCTTCCATTACCACCAAGTGGAATCCATTGTCTACTGTTTTAAAAACCCATTGGACAGATATGGAATTACTGATTGTCTTTAAAGACAGGAAATCTTCTTTGGTATACAAGCAGTCTACAGGGTCACATTCTGTCAAGGCTGTACAGCAGGGGTCTTTAAATGTTTTGTGTATGTGCCAAGGACACCTGTGGTGGTGGGATGACACCTCTAATTTGCTTCTCAGAACACTTATTAATAATGCATAACATAAATCATATGATTACAAAGGAACCAACATATTGAAACACAGTTATCAAAGTATTGCAAATTTGTGATCTAGTCATGCATTTGCTTGTTCTTTAATCTGTTAATAATAGCCCCCCAGTAATTGCCTCGTGATTTTTAAAGAGTAAAAATTATAAACCATATTTTAAAAAATATAATGTGAAATATCTATTGGTGACAGAGTGAGGGTACTCCTTATACTGTGTATACTACTGCCGCTATCATCTTTAAAGAGTGTGATAAACTTTAGCTAGAGATTAATAAAGCATTAAAACATATACTCAGTCATAAACCACAAATTAAAAATACTTTTAGGGGAAATTTAAGCCTTGAGCAGTAGGACCTGGGAAAGTTTAGATTAGATGCACTTTAGCAATTTTTTAAAAATTCCCCAGATTTAACAATCTGTGATCCTAGAAGATTTCATGGCCAGGGTGATGTTAGTGCTGTCGCTGATGATAAAATAACAGTACTTACTGAACTCCTCCTATGTACCAAGCACTATAATAAAAGAGTAAAAATTATCACTGTATTAATCCTCATGCCCAACCATGGATAGACACTTCTAATTTGCCACTTTTGCCAATTGCAAAAGTTCATCCCAGAAGGAATGAACTACCTCAAATCTTAACATCTAGAAGTTGGGTTAGAAAACCAAGTGTGTTTGACTCCAAAGCCTGTGTTCAAACTTTTATGTCAGTTTCTGCCATACTTTAATCATTCTTGTAACATTTTCAAGATTTCAAAAACTCATATTACATGTACTGTCATCTGCCTAATATTTTTCTTTAACTTGATTTATTTTAGAAGAAAAATTTATATCATTATCATATTCAGAAATCTTGTATTAGTTGCCATAAAGAGGAGGTAATTATAAGAATAAATATAATAAAATGAACTGATTGCTCTCAATTTCTTAAAAAGGGAGACCATCAATCTCTAGAGGTGCTAAGGCTACATTAGCACCATTCTGAAACTTTCTCTTTGAAGGAAGTAAAAGGACCAAAAAAGAATCAGTAAGAATTTACTTTTCCACTGTATGACTCAACATAATCTAAAACCAATTCAATCTTCTTCTAGGTTGGTAAGGCAGGGGGTCCCAAACTTTGAGAAATACTCCCCTGTCCTGCCCTGCCATGGAACCATGGATGAAGGTGCTGAAGCAGTAGCAGCACTTTTACTGTGTTGAGGAAGCAGAGACCAGGAGGCCTAAGCATTCATCTGATGTAGGACAGTGTATTAATCTTTCTTCACATTGCTAGAAAGATACTATTCGCAACTGGGTGATTTATAAACAAAGCAGGTTTAACTGACTTACAGTTCCCATAGCTAGGTAGGCCTCAGGAAACTTACAATCATGGTGGAAGGGGAAGCAGGCATGTCTTACATGGTGGAAGATGAGAGAGAGAACGCGAGCAACAGCAGAAAAAATCGCCTTAGAAAACCATCAGATCTTCCGAGAACTCGCTCACCATCATGAGAACAGCATGGGGGAAATCACTCATGATCCAAACACCTCCTACCTGGTTCCTCCCTCAACATGTGGGGATTATGGGGATTACAATTCGAGATGAAATTTGGGTGGGGACACAGAGCCAAGCCGTATCATGCAGTAACATTGGAGTATTTACCTGCCCCAGCCACTGGCTTGTTTTATCACCTATAAAAATTAGAGAGGGTTAAATAAGTTTTTATTAATCTTCTTCTACCTCTATCATTTTAATGATTTGGAGAAACTTTATTGAACCTGTTACTTTTCTTGCTATCTGAAAGAAACAAGGACATTTATTTATACGTTATATCCAGTTTTGCTCCTGGAAGAATTTTGGGATGATAGAAAATAAGAAGAAGAAAATGCAAGGGCATTTGAATAAAGAAGTGAGAAGTGATGTTATGTTACCTTTCCTTGGTGGACATTTCTTTGTTGTGAGCTAGAAATCCTGGAAGCATTTGGCTGAGCTGTATGCTTTGGGAAAGTTCTTTTCCTGAGTGGATCTCAGGATCATTCTTAAGAAGGACAGATTAGTGCACCAGAAGCTAACAGTAAAGAAACTAATACCCGGGGATAAAAAGTGACTTCTCCAAAGGTATAGAGCTTATTGGAGTCAAGAGGAGAAGAAAAGCTCCAGGATTCACTTGTAGGGACATGGATGAACCTGGAAACCATCATTCTCAGCAAACTGACAGAAGAGCAGAAGAGCAAACACCGCATGTTCTCACTCATAGGCAGGTGTTGAACAATGAGAACACATGGACACAGGGAGGGGGGCACTACACACTGGGGTCAGTTGGGGGGAAATAGGGGAGGGACGGTGGTGGGTGGGGAGCTGGGGAGAGATAGCAAGGGGAGAAATGCCAGATGTAGGTGATGGGGAGGAAGGCAGCAAATCACACTGCCACATGTGTACCTATGCAACAATCTTGCATGTTCTTCACATGTACCCCAAAACCTAAAATGCAATAAAATAAATAGGGAAAAAAATAATCCCAACATGTTCATAAAAAAAAAAAAAAAGAAAAGAAAAGTTCCAGGAATCTCAGGTACCAGCAGGTACTCCCTTATGATGTAAAACTTAGGTTCTAATCTTTAAGTCAGTGGATTTTCCTATCTACATAATGAAATCTTCCAGGTAAGATAAACTTCAGAGAGTCTTTGTTCATGTGTGCTTACTCGTAAGATTTTAATCTTTTTTCCATAATGGTCTCTTAAATGTCATAAGGCAGAGTAGCTCAGCAATGTGTTAATAGACAGTAGGCAAAAAACCCTGTGAAATGCACAACTTTTGGCTCCATCTCAAAGATTCTAATTTGGTGGGCCCAGATGGGACTAAAGAGTTTGCATTTTTAACAACTATCCCAAATGCTATTGATGTAGCTGACCATAGACCACATTTTGAAAAACATAAGTTGAATGATTAAAAAGCATAGGCTTTGGAGACAGAAGAGTCTGGGTTCAGATCTTTCATCTGTCATTGCTTATATACCTGGGGCAAATTGCTTAACATCTTTTGAGTTTCAGTTTCCCAATCTGTGAAAAGCAGTGATAACAATAATAATACCTACTTCCGGGCTTTCTCATAATTAAGACTTTATTTGTAAACTAAGTACTTACTACAAGGAATCTTATTTACTATTACTAGTTTCTAACTAAGCATTGGGCTCCATCTTTAAATTTTCGGAGTATTCTTTTTAGAGAGTTGCCTGTCAAATCTTCAGCAAATACAGCTTGTAGTTAGTTAACTGCCGTTTGCACTGGTCTTGTTAGAGTTGCACTCGGGGAACTAGCCCTGCTACTGATCCATGTCTTTACGCAATTCCATTTTCAACTGGAGTATAAAGTTTACAATACTTAGACTGTTGAAATCATTTATACATAATAGGGTCAACAATAAAGATTCTCCAATCTACTACTGCTGAGATGAAAGTATGCATACATTTATTTCTCATATTTATTAATGATTTCTCTTTATAAGTGTATGCACACATCCATTAGCCTGAAGCAAGTGTATTAGGCTATCCTTCCATACTATTGTACAGTATAAGAAGAAACATGTTATATTATAGTAACTTCCATCTATCGTCCCCCAAACATCAATACATACATTGATTAATTTATGTTGGTATGCCAGTACTTAGAATGCTATCCAGCATATATATCACGTGCTCTGTGAATTTGTTACGAATTTGGTGAATGAATTATTACTAAAACTAATATGCTGTTATTGCCGTTCTTACATCTTTTATGAATGATAATTTTTTGTCATTCAAGTTAATAAACTTTTAATAAACGATGAAAAGGCATTTATTGTATTGCCACCCTAAAATGTCAGATATTGGCATATGTTTTAAAGACATTTATGAAGTAACTTCTATTGTCTAATATGAGGACTTCCACTCAGCATTCTTTCATGTGAGTCCTTTTCCTACATTGTAGATACGCCCACCTGTTATTCTCTGGTGAGCACTGTTATTTCTTTACTCAGCATGTATTCACTCTTCACCTAGCAGATGCTAATTTTGTTCCCCATTCATCTGTTTCTTAGCCCTGTGCTTCCAGAGAAGTGGATCTTATCAGAAGCTCCAGGCTGGTCCTGAGTGATGTGAGGGAAATACTTTTCCAGAGATTAGCTTAGGAATTACCTAAACTCAACACAGGTAAACAGGATGTCTGTCATAAGCTTTTTCTAAAAATGTCTAAGATTTACAGTGCCTGAAGAAAAGATGGTCTTTTGTCCTGTGGTTTGATGCCTAGAACTAAACTGCATCCAGTTGGCCTCCAGATTGCAGGTGATGCAAACCTTGCTACTGAGTCAGCCAGTCTTGAGGCCTCCTCCACTGCTGGACTTCCTGTTATGTGAGATAGTACATCTCTTGCTGATTAAGATCTTGTAATTGAAACAAGTTCCCTTCAGATAGATCACTTTGCAAACCATGTTAACATAGTGGTTTCTGATAAGGGTCACTGAGGTTTTGTAAGCTGCTGGGGTCCACATGCACATTAGGTATTGTGGCTTGACTGCATAAATAAGGATACAACTTTTGAGTTGTGGAATTCTACAAAATTATTTTATAATTTTAAAATAGGGTGCTTTGAGAACAAAAAGTAATGAAGCAGCTGATACTGAGTCCTGGAAAATAAAGTTTATATTTTAGATAAAGTCTTTAACTAGGTCTGGACTTCTCCAGTTCCTATACAGGAGTCCTCAGGCAAAATACTTAACCTTATTAAACTTTAGATGCCTGTTTGTAAAATGACAAAAATCCCACATTGACTTGCCTCTCTAGGAGTGCTGTTGTGAGGCTGAAATGAGATATAGTAAGTAAAAGATCATTGTAAATAAAAAAAGCACATTCAACATGGAAGAGGTGAATGTGTTAATAAGAGGTGATATTATTAACACCTAAAGCTAGAGTTAGCTATTAGCTAAAGCTAATAATTATTCATTCATTATGCTCTCCCCCCCCCCCCCATCTTTAGGATTCGTTCTTTGCCACTGCTTCCCAGCCAGTAATTTGAGGAACTTTCTCCATTTCTAAGTTTATCAGGTTTTTTTTTAAAATTCACTTTCAATGCTAATAGTACTTCAGCATGAAAATGTCAGCTCTTCAAATCTTGAACCCCTAATTTATGCTAGTCATTGTATATATGGAGAGGATTATAGCGATTATTCCTGTCTCATCTGTAAATTAAAGACTGGAAAATGACCACATCCTCAGTTCAAAGGCTTCTAATTCATAAGTTTCATATCCAGCATTGATAATAAAAAGTACACACACATTTTCCATTGAAAATGCTAGCAGTTCTTGGAAAAAATACACAAAAATAGATGCAAAACCTATTTGTTCTTTTAAAAAGTCACTTGAAACTTAAATCACAAAACAGAATACTGAAAAGCAGAATACTAAGGCTTAAGAGCCATAGGGATAGGAGGTGAGCCATTTTACTTCCATGAATGTCAGCTGTGTGAACCTTGGCAGAAACGTGCAGAAAGAAGGAGAAGAAGATGACTATTCATAGGAAGTAAAATTAAAACAGGTATGGTATGCCCTATGCAAGAACTATAATGAGAGGGTGAAGCTCGCTTAAGCTGGGCACAGAGCCAAAGCAGAAATATATACGAATATACATACTTACATTTGTATATATATGTGTCCATAAATATGTACCTGCATAGATATATAGACATAAACATAAATATAGACATACACACATATATATGAATATACACATACATATATAGTATTTAAAATGTTTATAATTACTGTATAGACTAATATGAATAATACTAGAATACAGAATAAAATTGTTGCTAAATACACAACTTCATATGTTCCTTATAACCTTGAGGCTTATATAGGGCTTACTGGGTTTTTTATCTGAATAAAGAAAGGGAAGCTCAGAAAGATTAACTGATTTATCCATGGTTGCAGAGCTAGTCAGGGTTTTTTTTCTTTAAACAGAAAGGTATGATGCTTATTTTTTCTTTACAGAAAGAGTTTAATCGAAACTGGTCAAGTTTGAGTTGGGATTTCAACGGATATGTAATTTTGGACTCAGAGTCCAGGGTTCATGCCCCGCTCTGTCCAGGGTCGTAGAGTCTCAATGTTTCCAGGGATCTTAAAGTGGTCTGGTGTAACCCACCTTTAATTTAAGGACTAATCCCCCATTTGATTAATTAGTCGATCAGTTCATCATCTCATACTCTAAAAAATGAAAAGAAATAGAAAAGTAGTAGCCAGTTAGATATACCAATATTTCACCATTCCTTCTCACAAAAAAAACATTCACAATGCTCAAAACACAATAATCATCCTGGTATCTTGCTTTTCATTTGCTGTAGTTCACAATTGACTACTCTTTTGTAGCATGCTTATAACATGAAATATAAAATAATAATAATAAAAACATGAATTATATAACTCCTGAGAGGAAGGAAGAGTACATTGGGTTCTTGTGCCTCAGCTTTGACAGTGACTCACTGTGTGACCTTGGGCAAGTCCCTTATTCTTTCTGTGCCTCAGTTGCATCACCTGTAAAATGAAGGCATTCAAAGAGATACCACTTGAGGCCCTTGCTACTTAGATTCTACACCACTCTGAGAAGCCGAGTGGAGGGAACAGCATCTCCAAGCAAGGGTACAGAATGAGTGATCTCTGGAGGTTTCTTGTCTACTTATAAGTTTTCAGTGAAAAATATCAAGGGGTGGACGAAAGCTCCATATTTATTGAGTTTTCATCAACAGTGTTGATTGCATCTGCTACTGTGGGGCCTGGTCAGATGTTGACATGGCTCAGCCAAAAATAGTTTGAGATACCTAGGCTAACCTGGGAAAAAATCTGTTTTACCACAGTAAACTTTCAATCCCATTAACAGAATTTTTCCCTTCCTGATTCCTGTTCAGAACCACCCATGGCTCTTACTCACTTTCCTCTTACTTCATTCCTTTGTTCCTCTTCCTTCCATTAATTATATCATGTCATTCAAATGCATTGGGTCACAGGCTCTGGATCATTGAATGTGACTGCCTCCTACACTGCATGGATTAGCATTGTTCTAGCATATGGGCTAATGTGGTATAAAAAGGTGATGAGTAAGGGTGAAGAGAATGGTAACATCTTAGCCCCAACCAATTGTACAGAGCTGCATTCTATGCACTTCAACATAGTGATGTATTGAACTCTGTGTGTGTGTTTTCTGTATGCCTTGTCTAGCTTAAATGTATTTGATGTGGAATTTAATGCATGAATCTTTAGTGTTTGAGTCAGGAAATCTGGGTCTGGTCATGGCTTTGGCACTGGCTAGCTATGTTTAACCTGGACTATTCAAAGTAACTGTTTGTGTCTTGGCCACTCTCATCTAGGAGGTGGGACTTATGATCTATGTGGTGTCAATTCCACCAAGATTTTGGGAGGATCAAATCGATGACATGTCATATATTGGAATAATTCTAGGCATGACCTGGTTAACTTCAGTGGGATTTAATGACTGGGAGAGGCTGGAACATGCGATTCTGTCCACCCACTGGGATGAGACAATGGCAAGCAGGAACTCAATCACAGATCACGCAGTTAAAAATTTTAGGCCAGCCAACATAGTTCAACATTTATAGGAAGGTCATGATGAAAGGCAGGTGATGATTAAGTTAACCTGTTTAGCTGCTAGTGAAGAACATGGATTGTAAAGTTTAACAGATCTGAGTTTAAATCTTCCGTTTATTAACTTTGTAAACTTGAGTCAGTTCGGATTGAGCATTCCTACTTTGAAAATCTGAAATCTGAAATGCTCCAAAATCTAACTTTTTGAGCACCAACATGTTGCTCAAACGTCATGCCCAAAGAAAATGCTCACTAAAACATTTAACATTTTAGATTTTCAGATTAGGAATGCCCAAATGGTAAATCTACATGCAAATATCCCCAAATCTGAAAAAATCTGAAATCCAAAACACTTCCTGTCCCAAGCATTTTGAATAAGAGATACTCAGCCTATACTTAATCTCCCTGAGCCCCAGTTCTCTTATCTGTAAAATGAAAGCAATAATATTTTTCTTGTAGTATTATTGTGAGATAATACATATAAAGCACTTGGAAAGCTCCCGGACACAGTAAGCTGTATTGCTGTTATTATTAAGCTGTTAGCATTTCAGGTGTTTGGCATTAAATTTTGGGGAAGTACTTTCCTATGGAGGAGTTTGAGTATTATGGTAGGGGGTTGAGAAGACAATATTTGGGCATCTAGTCAAGTTTACAGCCTCAGAGAACTCTATTATCAGGGAATTAGGCCCTGCTTAATGTTCCAGGGCTGGACTCTAGGCTGTGGGGACATGGAGAGGAAGCAATGCAAAACCCTAGGCTCAAATGGGCTGGGATTTTATTCAGGTAAATTAGATAGGGGACCAAGCAGAAGTCTCATTTGCTGTGCTGGCTACAACAGGTGAAGCATAATCTTAAGAAGGGTGACTCACGGGGAGTCCTGGACACTAGGCTGAGAAGGATTTAAATCAGCAACCCAGAAGCCTCAACAGCTAAAAGAACATGGCAATCAAGAACTGTCTGGGATCTGATGAAAAGTCTTTGAAGACCATTTAAAAACTGCTCAGTGCTAAACTTAATGTAAGATGGTATTAGTGTTTGCAGAAGGAATGCAGACTCAGTTTCTTCTCAGGAGAAAGAGGAGCATTGACAATATTGACCTGTAACATCATTGAAACACCTGCAAGGAAGCAACTATTAAAAAAAGAATACACATAAGCAGGTAGCAGTCACGGGACTCCTGAGACACCAAATATTGGGTTATTATATGATATTCTTCTCTAAGTTAGTTTCTGCATGTCAATCTGGTAAGACATGTTTGGCCTTCATTTCTTGTTTCCTCAAAGGGAACATTGACTTTGAATCTCCAATGAATTAAACCACATAGATAGGCACTGACAAGCACCTGTCCCATTTTTCACACATCAAAAAGAGAATTGTAATTTCCACCAAATACAGCTCCTTTATTTAACAGATGAGGAAACTGTAGTGTAGTGAAAAGGAATTCTGGCCCCTCTCTTACATGTGTGACCTCTTGTAAACTATTTAAACTCCTTGAGCTATAGTTTTTTGTTTTTTTTTTTTCAATAGAAAAAGAAGATAATTGCACCAGTATTCACAGGGTTTTTGTGTTGATCAAATGATATATTGTGTGTGAAAGCACTTGTAAGTAGTGAAGTATAATTCATAGGTAACTGACTAATTGGTTGGTAAGATTCTGAGATATATTTTGACTGGAAGAGTAGTCTCTTTCCTGGTTGTGGGAATGTGTTGGCTGGTATTAATTGTTTGCCTCCCTAAATTCCATTAAAAATCTAAATCCTTCCTTTTTCCTGTCTATTCTCTTTGACTTGTGCTCCTCACATTTCATGTTAATGAGAATTACCTCGTATTAATATGTAATTACCTCAGGGAACTGGCTAAAATGCAACTTTTATAGCCGTTTCCCAAGAGATTCTGAGGTAGTAGGTCTAGGTTAGAGCCTAAGATTGCAATACTGGTGGGCCATGGAGCTCAGTTACAGAAATTTGTGCCTGGTGAATTGTTTGCTTATTCAGTGCCTGGCTGCACATGTTGTAGTACAAGGGTTCAAAGCTGGGAGTCTGAAAACCTGGAATTTATTTCCGGCTTTGATACCAACGTGATTACTGGCACAAGGTAGAAGTTCAACAAATATTTATCTTAATGAGTCTATTAACTGACTTGTCTTGTGACCTTGTATCTCTTTCCCTCAATCTCTTCATTAGTAACCTGAAAAGTTGAACTAGATAACTTCTAATTTTTTTTTTTTTTTTTTTTTTGAGACAGAGTCTTGTTCTGTTATCCAGGCTGGAATGCAGTGGTATGAACTTGGCTCACTGCAACCTCTGCCTCCCAGGTTCACATGATTCTCCTGCCTCAGTCTCCCAAGTAGCTGGGATTACAGGCGCC
>NW_022437011.1:3810701-3822444 GCF_009761245.1 Sapajus apella | reverse complement strand
GGAGTGCAATGGCGAGATCTTGGCTCACCGTAACCTCCGCCTCCTGGGTTCAGGCAATTCTCCTGCCTCAGCCTCCTGAGTAGCTGGGATTACAGGCACGCACCACCATGCCCAGCTAATTTTTTGTATTTTTAGTAGAGACGGGGTTTCACCATGTTGACCAGGATGGTCTCGATCTCTTGACCTCGTGATCCACCCGCCTCGGCCTCCCAAAGTGCTGGGATTACAGGCTTGAGCCACCGCACCCGGCCAATTTTTGTATTTTCAGTAGACACGGAGTTTCACCATGTTGGCCAGACTGGTCTCAAACTCCTGACCTCAAGTAACCCACCTGCCTCAGCCTCCCAAATTGCTGGAATTACAGGCATAAGCCACGGCGCCTGGCCGATAACTTCTAATATTCTTTATAGCTTTGAGTGTCTTTACCCTTCTAGCTCTGAGGACTACTGTGGAGACAAGCAATAGCTTCTAGAAAGTTGTTTAAGCATCTTGAAAAGCTGCACTTATTCTTTCCAACAAATAAATAATTTTCAATATTATAATTTCATAGCTAAATTGGCATCCTGTTGACTTGTGTTAATGCAATTTAACAGTGTGACTAATTTCATCTGATAAAATTGTAGCAAAAGGCAAAATACTGTGGGTTAATTTCTTAAGATATGATAGGTACTTTTTAGAAATTTGAAAGTAACTCCTTAAAAAATCCACATACCTTTCTCGTGTGATTAGCAATAAGCATGTTCTATTTCAAGTTAATCTACAGTTCTGGGATTCCGTAATCTAATTCATATTTAATGCACCAAAGACTAGGAAGAAGTAAAAAGAAATTAGTCTGATAAAACTACGGTCTTAGTCCAGACTCATCTCCTACTGTATCCTCCAAATGGTTTTCCCTGCTCTTTCTATTCTAATCTATCCTTTGTTCTGCTTTCATGACACTTTCCTCAAAACATCTTTTTTTCTCTTTTATTTCTTTTTGATTTTCACTCTTCAAATCTTCAGTGCCTCTCATTAGGATGTCGGGGTGACATTCAAAATGTCTCATCTCTCTACGTTCGAACTCATCCTTTTTTCTGCTGTTCCGCCTCTCTTCAGCAACAGTGGAGTTCTTGAATTTGTGATTGTCCATTGTGTTTTAGTTTAGCAGTTCCTTCTGATTGAAATGACCCTCATTTGACTCTGTTTCCACTTCTCAAAACTTAAAGCCTGAGTCAAATGTCACTTCCACTTCGTGTCCTTTGGTTGCTCTGCTTGAATTAAACTTTCCCCTCCAAAATTCCACATAATTTTGAGAACAGTAAGACTTTACCATGTGAAAAAAAGGAAGGTCACTTCAGGCAAAAGGTGTAGCAAGGACTAAAATATAAACTCAAAAATAATTATATGTTATAAATGTAAGTATTTACTACATATAATTAATAGTGATATTAACACTAATAATATGTACACAGATCAGGATAGAGGATAAAAATACACAGTTAAGACTCATGTACTTACCATTTCTCTTAAGAAGTTGATATTACCAAATATATTTAAGCTCCTAGATCTCAGAGCCTCTCTTATCTCCAATAGTAGCCACTATCCTGAATTGCCTGTTTGTAATTTCTTTGCATTTTTTGCTTTTCTCTTACATATGGTCACCTAAACAATTTATTTAGGTTTTTTGTGTGGAATATAATGTATAAAATTTTTATACAGAATATAAATAGTGCATTTATATTTCTGCTACTGGTGTTTTTGGTTAATGCTACACTTGTGAGATTTGTCCGTGACTATTTATATATATGTCACAGTTTTATTGCCATGTATTATTCTGCTGTTTGAATAAATCACAATGTACTGATATAAATCTTTTATTGACAAACATTTGTATTGATTTAATTTTTTTCTTTTTCTCTTCTTTTGGAAAAAAATTTATTTATATATTTTTATACACATTTCTCAGTGCAGAGGTGCAAGGATATATTTGAGATGTATACATAGGATTTGCATTTTTTTTAGGTTGTGTGTACATTTTTGACTTCAACGAATAGTGTGGTTTCCCATAGTGTTTTTGGAATGGCAATTAGTCATGCTTAAACCTTTGTGTTTAGCAATACTATTGGGAAATAAAGCTGTGAAGGTTAGGATCAGACTGTACAGTAAGTTGGCATGCCAAAGCATTTGGATTTTATTCTATAGGTAAAGAGAAACAATCAGTTTGACACCTCATAGGTTACTTACTTTATCTGAATCTTAGTTCCTTTTCAGTAATTTTGGGACAATATCTTCCTCACAGACTTGTGAAGATCCTGGCATGTAATAATTGATACTAGTATTATATGTTAGTATTAGAAAAAATTGTGAACTAGGTGTGACATAAACAGATTTGTATTTTGGAAAGCTAATGGCAACTGGGTATAGAATAGATGTTTGCAGACAGACAGGAAGCTATTGTGGTCATCTGGCTGGCAGAAAATCTTCATTAACCTTTCAAGATCTAACTCCAGGTTTCTCATTCTTGGAACCATTGAAATTTTGAGCTGGATAATCTTCTGCTTTGAGGGTGTTGTCCTGTGGATTGAAGAAGATTTAGCATCATCTCTGGTCTCTATCACTTGATGCCAATAGCCACCTGCCCCCTACAATTGTGACAATTAAAAATGTCTACAGACATTGCCTGGGGGATAAAACCACACCCATTTGCGAATGGCTGATCTAATTCCAGTGTCAACTCCTTTATGAAAGCTTCCTTGCCTCCTTTTAGAAAGATTGAATTGCTCCCTTCACAAATAACTTGTAATGGCATCTCCTCACATAGTGTTAGAATTATTTGTAGACTTTTCTACAAGACTAAAGTTCTCAAAAACCGCAATTAATAATTTTTGTATTTCAGTAATTTAGAACATGGTAGTAACTAATGTTGAGGTTTAAGATATAAATTGTCAAATAAATGATTCAACAACGATTTTGAGGTAATATGGGAAGAATCGGGTAAAAGAAGAGTTTTCCAGGCAAAGGAACTAGCAAGAGCAGTCTCTGAGTTAGAAAAGAGTTTTCTGTCTTAGAAACAGTGAAAGCAGTGCAATCAGAGCCAAGTGTTCATTGAATGAAAGTAGCACATGATAAGAAATTAAGTAGATGAAAAAAGAATTGATCTTTAAACAGCTATGCTTCGTGACCTTCAGTAGAGTTGAGGGAAAGAAGCTAAACTGAATTTGTTGAATGGTAAATGAATAAATGAGAAGCAGGGTAGTAAGAACCAGAAGTGCATGCTACCCTTGCCAAGAGCTTGGCAAGACAGGCAGGGGACAGACAGCTGAGGTAATACAATATAGGAGAAAGATAAAGCATGTTTGTGGGTTAAAGGGAAAACATCCTGTTGTGGTAAGAATACAATGAAGAAATTTGATAAGGCAATGCACTGAAGATGTGGCAGTGGATGGAATGTAGAGAGGAGGTGGAAGATTAGCCATGGAGAATTGTAGCCATTCTTCACCTGGGGTGTAATGGGGGGGAAAGTTGCCTGAAATTGTGAACATATTTTGAAATGAAAAAAGAGAACATAGCATGAAATTAGTAGCCTTTTCCATGAAGTTAAGTAGGGTAGTGTTCATTTTTGTTCAACAGATACTCATCTTGCATCAGTTTTTGTCAGGCAGTGTATTCTATGCTGAAGACACAGCAGTTCATATGCCATGCATACAGAACTGAGTCACTGACAAGTTGAATTAATGATCTCAGGTCATAGACAGCTGATAAGTTGCAAAAATGGAATTCAAAATTAGATGTTCATGAATCCAGAGCAGAGTCTATTTTCTTAAAGACTGACCTTCGTTGACTAGGGTTAGAATTTTTCAAATAGAGTTGTAGAAGTTATGATCATCAGGGACCTAAGGTAATATCGTATGAAATATGCTTGAGCATTGAATTTATGTTGGGATAAAGAGATAGCAAAGTTAGAAAGGGATATTTCACAAAAGATAACATAGAAGTAAAGAAGTGAAGGCTGGTCCCAGTGGCTCAAGCCTGTAATCCCAGCACTTTGGGAGGCCGAGGCGGGTGGATCACGAGGTCAAGAGATCGAGACCATCCTAGTCAACACAGTGAAACCCCGTCTCTACTAAAAATACAAAAAATTAGCTGGGCATGGTGGCGCGTGCCTGTAATTCCAGCTACTCAGGAGGCTGAGGCAGGAGAATTGCCTGAACCCAGGAGGCGGAGGTTGCAGTGAGCTGAGATCACGCCATTGCACTCCAGCCTGGATAACAACAGCGAAACTCCGTCTAAAAAAAAAAAAAAAAGAGAAGAAGAAGAAGAGGAAGTAAAGAAACGACCTTCGGTGTGATTAATGAGAAAAGCAAGTGGAGTGGAAGTTGGAGACCGGGAAGGTAGAAAGAACGTGGTATGATCAGAGAGGATACTTTAAGTGTTGTATCTTGGGGTTGAGAAATGATGTGGGCAATGATGGTGCGGCTATGCCTGTAGGTTGCTAAAGTAGAATACTGAACAAAGAAAGTTATACAAGAACTCAAGTTATACTTCAATTTGGGGTTAAAATAGTGCATGGCAAACAACCTCGTGTACCTCAATAAAATCCAGAGGGTATAACTGTAATTTGCATGGTTTTTGAGGATAGATTAAATTATACAGATTATTTTTTATTCAGGGAGGCAAAATGTATATGTATAGATTTTTAGAATGTTTTCCTCCTGAACATGAATAAGCCATATAGCATGTAGGAAGCCAATTCTAAATTATTTAGAAATCTCGACCATATTAAATAACATTATCTAAGTGATTGCTTTACTGATACCACCTTCTTTAAAATTATTCCCATTCCATTTATGTGTATCTAATGTGTTAATCCCAATTGTTCAACTGAATCTTTTGTTACAGGTGTCCAAGTTGGCTGTATTATCTGTTGGGTAAGGTGCGGAAATCCTCAGATTCCCAAGAACCTTCTCTACTTAGTGGTCTCCTACTTGAGCTTCCCTTCCACCATGTCTGATAAACATTGACCTCCTCCACATAACATCTTGGGAAATACCCACCCACATTCCACCTGAGAATCTCAGCTTCTTCCTTCCTACTCAGATCTTTTTGATAGTTCCATAAACATCTTTTTATCATCTAGCTTTTCTATTTACAAGTAAAATTTCTGACATAATAAGAGCAATAACAAATATGTATATATATATATGTGTGTGTGTATATATATATATATATACACAGTTTTGAAAACTTCTACATGTACATATTTGGTTCTCACTCTAATAATGTGATAAAGCTGAATTATTTCCAATATTCTGACTGATGAGAGGAGTCAAGAGACTTGTCCAAGGTCATTTCTCCTGGTAAGTAAAGGTGCCCATTATAAGAACATAGTTCTTCTAAAGTAAAATATCACTCTCAAAAGCTTCATACTTTTATAAAAATACGTATCTGAGAAGTGAAAGGAAAAAACTTTAGCATCATCTATTTTAACTTTCAGTGTATCGCTAAAATCTTATTGACTGTATCTTTGCAGATGTAGGCAATACATTACCTCTTGTGACAGGTTAGTTTATCTTGGATTATTTGCTTTCTTTATAATGAGGAGATATTGGTCTCCATATAACTTCTATTCATGAGTTCTAGTCCATCATCTGCAGCTATTCGGACTAAAGGAATAAGCACTCACTTTTCCTAGACAACCTTTTAGTATTTTCAGGTACTCTTCTCTGGGTGCCATGTCACGATTTTATTATTATTATTATTATTTTACAGTACATATTTTTCAGGCTCTTTTGTGGAAGTCACTCTCTTCTGGACCTGTCTTATTTCATTAATCATAACTCTAAAACATGAAATCTACACTTGAGCATATCTTGGATGTGTTCTGTTGAGTGGAAAACACAATACAATGATCACCCCCTTTGTTCCAATGATGTGCTAGTGTAAATATGTTCAAAGTTTATGTTTTTTTTTTTGGAGGGGGGTAGCCACTAATGATCATATTGAACTTAGAAATCTGAATGATTAAGTTTCTTGTGACAATTCTATACTGATTGTGCCTCTCAATCCATATATCTGGTAAAGGTCCATTATGAACTTTGAAGTAATAATTACTGAGCATGGAATGATGACATCTATAGACTCTGTGTTTAAAAGTTAGACCATTATGTCTCATTCACATAAACTACAGTAATTCTAGGTGTTACACATTACCTATTTATTTTTGTTTTGTTAATTTGATTACAAGTTCAAAGTAATGTTTTATATTCTCCAGTTTTTATTTTTAAAATAGTTTAAATTAAAAAAAAGTTATTATAGTCCAATGGAAAATTCCAGTGTTTGAGTGAGTCATCTACCATAACACTTATCCTTATAACAAGTCACTTTTCTGTTGCCCTTTGCACTTCTGAATGTAGCATAAATGCATCTATTCACTTTCTAAAAAGCATTTCACTAGAATTTTGAATGCTATTGAATTTACATATTAAATTCAAAGACATTTAAAATGTTTACAATATCAAGGCTTTTTAATTGTGTCTTATATTTCTCAATTTATTTCAGTAATTTATTTCAAATACTCTTTCATAGTTATCAGAGTAGAGGTTTTACATATCTTTTTTTTCTGACTTTAAGTTTAGAAGTATATGCGCAGGATGTGCAGGTTTGTTACATGGGTATACATGTACTATGGTGGTTTGCTGCACAGATCATCCCATCCCCTAGGTATTAAGCCCAGCATTCATTAGCTATTCTTCCTGTTGCTTTCCCTCCTCCCATCCCCACACCCTTCAACAGGCCTCAGTGTGTATCATTCTCCATCTTGTCCATTTTTTTACATGTCTTGCATTATATTCATTCCTAAAACTTTGACTCTTTCTGATGCTATTGTAAATGGCATTTACATCTAATTTTTTGCTTGTTTATTGCTATTTTTTACAGAGCAACAATTGATTTTGTTAATTTTAATTTACAATTTGATAGTATGTATTTGTTCTTCACGTATATCTCTATATTTTGCTATTCATGGAATATTTAGTGATATTCTCCCTTTAATTTCTGATATTGATAATTTGTGTTTTATTTTCCCTTTTTTGGTCTGTTTTGTTGCACAGGGGTTTATTCATTTTAGTGAACTAGTCAAAGAACTAATGTTTGTTGTGTTATCCTACTGTACACTCATTTTCTATTTCACTGATTTCTGTTCTTTGTTATTCCTTTTCTTTTGGTATCCTTAGTATTTTCTGTTCATTTTCTAAAATTTTTGAAATTGAAGCTTATATTGTTGATTTATTGCCTTATCTTTTTAAAAATAACTATCTGTTAAGGCTATACATTTCTTCTAATTTCATGTTACTTGCATTCTCAAGCAGATATCTCTTCCTTATCATATGGTACAAATATTTCTACCTTTTTGTATGAATATTTTATTTGACCAATGTATTCTTTAGAAGTACACTTTTATTTCTAGGTAATTCAGTTTTGTCTATTTATTTTTATTTTTTTGGTGTACATAAATATTTTGGGTGTACAACTTTGTTATATACAAATCATACACAAACATCTTGATGAATATACTCATTTTTAACTATTCTTGGACTTCATATAAGTGGAATAAGATAGGATATTTATTTTTTGATGTCTGGCTTCTTTCACTCAATATAATGTTTTTGAAGTTTATTTATTTGAATGTATATGTATGTTATTATTTATTGGTGAGTAGTACAAGTTGAGTACCTCTAATCCAAACATTTTAAATCCAGAATGCTCCAAAATCCAAAGCATTTTGAGCACCAACATGACACTCAAAGGAAATGCTCTCTGGAGCAGTTCAGGTTTCAAGTTTTCAGGCTAGGGATGCTCAACTAGTATAATTCAAATATCCCCAAATCCAAAATTGTCCAAAATTTGAAACACTTCGGGTTCTATGCATTTTGGGTAAGAAACACTCAACCTGTATTACATTGTATGAATATACTATAATTTTTCCACTGTACTGTTGATAGACATTTGAGTTTTTCTGGTTTTGAGCTGTTAGGAGCTAAGCTGCTAATGAAGATTCTTAAACATTTTTTTTTTTATGGACATATACACCAATTTCTCTTGAGTTTATACGTGGGAGTACAATGGTTGGGGCATAGGGCAAGCAAGTGTTTAGCTTTAGGAGATATTGCCAAATAGTTTTCCAAAGTGGTTGAGTCAATTTATACTCCCAGCAGGAAGGTATGAGAGTTCAAGTTGCTCAATGTACTCTCCAGTACTTGACGTTGTCTGTCCTTTTAATTTTAGCTGTTTGAGTAGGTGTGTTATTCCATTTCAATATTAATTTGCATCTATTTCATTATAATTCTTTGTATTTTTGATATGCATATTGGCTTCATGGATATTCTCTTTTTCGAAGTTTTGGTCAAGTCTTTTGTACTTATTAATTTTCTTTTTTAACAAGTGCATATGTTATATATAACATACATAATATGTTAAATATGTTAGCTATGTCAGAATTTATGCATTGCAGGAGTTTTATTCAGGCTGTGGATTACCTATTTACTTCCAGAATAATATTTTTTGACAAACAGAAAACGTTTAATTTGCTTTGTTGATTTTTTTCTTTTGTGATTTGTCCTTTATATGTTCCTCCTATTTTTTTCCTACCCCAAGCTCATGGAGGTATTTAACCATATTTTCTTCTGGAAGCTTACTTATTTTGGCTTTCACATTCAGGGTATGAGCCACCTCATAAATTTTGGGTTATGCTGTAAGTTCAGAGTCAAAGTTCACCTTTTTTCTCATATGTATATCTAACTACTTCAGAATAAAGACCATACTGTGGCCACTGAAGAGAACTGGTGCTTTTACTGAAACCAAGTGACTATTTATGTGTGATCTCTTTCTGGTTTATTCTTTTTCATTAATATGTTTTTCTACCTTTGAACCAAATCCATACTGTCTTAATTACTGTAGCTTTCTAGAACACACTGGAATATCGTACTTTAAATCATCCATATTTCTTCCTCTTCTTTAACGTCTTCCTGGCTATTTCTACATAAACTTTGGAATCACATGTCAATTTCCACATGCAAAAAAAAGAGGTCGACCTTTTTGATTGGGATACATTGTACTTATAGATACGTTTTGAGAGAATTGATATATTAAATATTTAATTTTTGACTCATAAAAGTGGAATACTTCTTTATTTAGGTTTTAACATCTCTAGAGAGAGAGAGTACTTGCACTACTTTCTTAAGGTTTACTGCTAAATGTATGGTTGTCTAAAAGTGCTACTGTAAATAGTTCCTATTTTAACCTATTTTTCAATTATTTATTGCTAGTATATAGAGATACAATTTTTTTTTGTTATTGACCTTGGTCCAATGACCTTTATGAATTGATTTATTGATTGTAATAGTTTATTTTATATTTTATTTGATGTTTTAGCTTCACAATTATGTGATCTGTGAAAAAAAGGCAGTTTTACACGCTCCTTTCCAAACACTGTAATCTTTTCTTGACTTATTGTGATGGTTAGAACTTACTTTATAATGATGCATAGAAATGACAGAAACTGAAGCTCTTTTTTATTTCTGACCTTTTGGGGCAAGTGCTAGCATTTCACTATTGACTGAAACAATTTCTCTCACTCTCTCTTTTGTATGCATCTTTTCTAAAAATCAGAAAGGTTAAATTTCCTATAGTGCCGTCTTCTAGTTTACCAATTCTTCATTCTATTGTGTCTGGAAGTTTCCTAACTTCATGCATTTATCTTTTTAAGTCCTGGAATGTCATTTGATTAATTTTAAAGCCTCTATTTATTTGTTTAAGTTCATGTTTTCATTTATATTGTTCATGTTTTCTTTCAAATAACAAATATATTAATCACAGTTAACCAAAATTCTTTTTCTACTAATTATAATACCTGGATTATTTTTACTTCTGCTCCTTTTGCATATTTTTTCTCTTGCTAATTGGTTTCATTTTGTTACCATGTTGCTTGTCTAGTATTTTGTAAAATAGTATTTTAGACACAATATATGATGTAATTATAAAGTCTCTATCTAGATGATACCATTTTCCACCAGTACTGTCGAATTCTTCCTCCATTTCATTTTTTTTTTTTTTTTTTTTAAGACAGAGAGCCTAATCACATAGTTGTAATCTGGGATTAAATTATCTAAAACTGGGCTAGGCACGGTGGCACACGCCTGTGATCCCAGCACTTTGGGAAGCCGAAATGGGTGGATCACCTGAGGTCCAGAGTTAGAAACCAGCTTGACTAACATGGTGAAACTCCGTCTCTACTAAATAAAAAAAAAAAAAAAATTAGCTGAGCGTGGTGGTGCATGCCTGTAATCCCAGCTACTTGGGAGGCTGAGGCAGGAGAAGAGTTTGCATCCAGGAGGGGAGGTTGTAGTGAGTGAGTTGAAATTGTGCCATTGCACTCTAGCCTGGGCAACAAGAGCAAAACTCTGTTTCAAAATAATAATAATAATAATCTATAACTAAACAGTTTCAGTGAAACCAATTCTACACTTGGATTGTATTATAGCCTTTCTGGACTTTTGATTGAGAGACTGTTGGGTGTATGCCTTTGAAAACTAAGGGAAATCAATTTCCGTTTTTCAAAGAATATCAGTGTAATGTTTTATGTGGTCAGAGAAAAATACTTTGCACAATGAAATCCTTTTGAATTTGTTGAGATTTGTTTTATAGCACATAACATGATCTATCTTAAAGTTGTTTCATGTGCACTTGTAAAAAATGTTAACGGCCAAGTTGGTAATAGTGGTAGAACCTTCTATAACCTTTCTGATTTTCAATTACTTGTTCTACTTATGACTAAGAAATGGCTGTTAAAATCTCCAAGTATAATTGGGATTTGTCTATTTTTTTCAGTTTTATCAGAATTTGCTTCGTGTATTTGATACTGTTGTTAGATGCAAACACATCTAACATAATAATTTATGACTTAATTTCTTTTTCTTAATGTAATTTTCTTCTTTATCCCTGCTACTGTTTCTGGATCTGAAATCTGTTTTGTCTAACATCAGTATAGCCACTGCAGCTTTCTTCTGATTAAAATTTATATTGTAGATATTTTCCATCTTTTTACGTTTCATCTATGTTTTTATATTTAAAGTGGATTGGCTTTAGATATCACACAGTTGTAGCTTTGCTTTTTTATTCAGTTGATTTCTGCTTTTTATTCAGTAAATATGGTCTAATTGAAATATTTAGACCAGTTACATTGAAGGTAGATACTCATTATACTGGATTTGTGTCTATGATCTTACCATACATTTTATAATTTTTTTGGTCTTTTTTTTTGTTCCCTTCCCTGCTGTCTTTGGAATTTTTAAAAATGATTTTCCATTTTATCCCCACTATTGGCTTAATAGTTATATATCTTTTTAAAAATTTGTATGTTATATTTTAGTGTTTACAATGTATATCTTTAACTTGTACCGTCTACTATTAAATATTCTACCATTCCATTTAGTATGTAATAATCTTACAATAGCGTATTTCATTTTCCTCCATGCTTTGTGCTATCGTTGTTATATATTTCACTACTCCCGTTTCATAAACTTCAAAATGTATTTACTTTTTCATTAGAGTCTCACATCCTTTAAACTGATTAATAATAAAAACAGGGCCGGGCGCGGTGGCTCAAGCCTGTAATCCCAGCACTTTGGGAGGCTGAGGCGGGTGGATCACGAGGTCAAGAGATCGAGACCATCCTGGTCAACATGGTGAAACCCCGTCTCTACTAAAA
>NW_022437011.1:3689713-3810601 GCF_009761245.1 Sapajus apella | reverse complement strand
AAAAAAAAAAAAAAAAAAAAAAAAATAATAATAATAATAATAATAATAAAAACAATGTTTAAATTTGAGTTTGGAGGTTAGCAAAAGTGTTATCTCACTCATCTCATTTCATTTATTTTTACTCCTGTTATCCTTGGCCAAACTTGATGTTTTCCCTCATCCTTGAAAAACAGATGGCTCTTCCTTTCTATTTATAGCAAGACGTTGAGATGATCACTGAGATCTACAAAAGATTTGTGTTCCTCAATAAAAATATTTTCATAAATTAATGAAATTTTATTTATTGCTGCAATATGTAATTGATAGTTCTTGAAGTCTGTCTATGGAAAAATTGCAATGAAGGATGAAATGCCCTCTTTCAGGGGGCAACTTATGGTTTATTAACTCAATGAGAGTAACAAACTGAAATTTTATTAACACAGTATAGTTCCCGAAGGATATAGAAACATTCTATCTAATCTATATTTCTGCTTAGTGAGATTTTAGTAAACGCTCTAATCTGGAGAGGATTTAGTGATCAAATGGTTTTAGAAAATGCTACATACTTTTATTTTCCTGTAGGAATTTCATTTAGCTGAATCCCTTTGGTCTAGAAATGTTTTTTAGCACTTAAAAAGAAGTTCTGCAGACCAGCGAAGTTACTTAATTTGCTTAAACTAAAATTGGCAAACACATTGGACTCTAGAAAGTTTTTTCCTTTTTTTCTTTCCTGAGACAGGGTCTGGCTCTGTCACCAAGGCTGGAGTGCCGTGGCATGATCTTGGCTCACTGCAACCTCTGCCTCCAGGGTTTAGGCTATTCTCTTGCCTCTTCTCCTGAGTAGCTAGAATTGCAGACATGTGCCACCACATGTGGCTAATTTTTGTATTTTGATTAGAGATGGGATTTTGCCATGTTGGCCAAGCTGGTGTTGAACTCCAAGCCTCAAGTGATTCATCCACCTTAGGCTCCCTAAGTGCTGGGATTACAGGCGTGCGCCACTGAGCCTAGCCTAGAAAGCTTTTTTCTAATGGTACAATTGTAAGTATTTCATTTTTTATTGAAGTATTTTGAGAATTACTGATTTAAAATATTCAAATATTTTTCATTTTTATCATTCCTAGATTCAGAAAGGGTAAATAATGTGTTATATTTAATTCTGTCTATCCATTCACCCTCTTAAAAATCAATTGATTTTTAAGTCTTAAAAATTGATTTTTAACTCTTAAAAATCAATTGATTTTTAAGTCATTATGGCATAGAAATGAAAATCTAATTCTAGCTTTTTCTGTATCACATGATCTTGAGTAAATTTCCTCTCTGTTCACTACCTCAATTTTCCTTGTCTCCAATTCTAAACGTAATTTTAAATGTACCAGAAAAGCATAACTAGGTATTATTCAATCAAGAATGAAATTCAGACAGGTGTCATAAAATATAGGCAGGTTTTTTTCTTTTCATTAAGGCAAACTCTATACGTTAAAATTTGCAGATCTTAAGTATACAGCTTGATGATATTTATGTATACATGCATCTGTGTAATTGCCATTTAGATCCAAGCATAAAACTTTTCTATTGCCTCAAAGTTTTTCTTATGCCTGGTTATGGTCATTGCCTCTTTCCCCCAGACATAGACATTGCTGCTGTTTGAGCTTCTATTACTATAGGTTTGTCTTGTCTGTCTGGGACTTCTTAAAAAAGGAATTATATGCCATATAATCTTTTGTGTCTTGCTTCTTTCACTCCATTTAATGTTGTTGAGAGTCACTCAAGTTGCTACCTAGTGTTTTAATGCCAGTAAGGCTTCAGTTTCTTAACCTATAAAATGAAAGGGATTGGGCTAGATGAACTCTAAGGAGTTTTAGAATTCTGAGAGTGAGAGGCTCTTTCCACTGTTTTGCAATAATTAACATGCAGGAATTCTGACCTGAATCAGTTGCCATGATACCATGACAATATTGGGAATGACAGCTTTGAATCATCTAGTGAGTGTCATCCAGTGAGAGGATGACATTGCATGTCTTGGCACGGAACATTTTATGCACCTCTGTTATGTAAGGTCAGAAACTACTGTAGCTGAAGATGCCTTTGCTGACTTCTGAGCCCACCCACATATAACATTCTTCCCCTGTGACATATTAATTGAATTGTCTATATCACATTTCAAAGAGTCATTGATAAAAAGGATTAAAAGAAGACTTTATGCAAAGCTACTGCCAAGTTATGTTTTGGCAATCTGTATGCATAGTGTTTAGGAGTCATCTATGGGATCAAATTGACTTATATTCAAATCCTGGTGCTTCATTTCTATCTATTAAACCTTGGGCAAGTTGCTTAAATTCACTGAATCTGTTTCCTCACCTGGAAATGAGGGGAATGATAGTTACCTCATGGTGTTATTACAAAGAACTGAATGAGATAATGCATGCAAAGTGTTCACAGTGCCTGGAACTTCAGTATTGCTCAGTCAAGGACAGCTATTAGTGCTGTGGCTTCTTCTCAGCAAAGTCTGTTATCTTGTGCTCTTGCAATTCCTCACTGAAGTTCCCTTTCTGTGCCAGTCCTGTGTGTTCGCATTGGCTGGGACAAAGGCAGGTGTGAGCACTGAATAGTGAACAGCCACAGAATTTTAATCAATCCTGTGAAGAGGGAAACTTTCCATAGAGAATGAACTGGGGCAGTTAAATGAGAATGAGCAGTGACCTGGAGGATGGGAGCCTTGGGTTCTAACAACTTCCTTAGTAAGGAGACGTTTCATTTGTGGCACTAAATCTCTTTAGAATAAACTAAATAGTTTAACAGTTTAGAGCACTGATCCCTAACCCTCAGGACCACAGACTCGTACTGGCCCATGGCCTGTTAGGAACTGGGCTGCACAGCACGGGGTGAGCAGGGGTTAAGGAAGTATATATAGGTTTATACGCCTGTGTATAGATGTATATAGTGCTTAGAATGGTTCCTGGCCATCATAAACTCTCAATTAGTATACTTCTATATATTCTTACTATATATGTAAATAAGTATATACATACTTAATTTTAATTATTTAATTATGACATAGCTATCATTAATATCCAGAGTTTATATAAACTGAGGCAAGGAGAGGTAAAATAACTTATTTGAACTTACATAGTTAGTGACAGATGTGAAGCTAGGCATTTGCCTGCAGGATCTGTGCTTTTAATGATTATATGCTACTGACAGCCTACAAGACATCTGGCTGGTGAATGTTTCATTTATATAAAAAAGCCAGCATAAGATAGTATATGTGGTTCAGGTATTAGAAACTCTAGTAGTTCTGGAGAAATACATACAAGCTGAGTAAGTCAGTATTGATTTATTTAAAACTCGATTGAAATACTGAAGGGGAAAATCTTTCTCTAGTCTCTGTATTTCTGTTCAAGTGTCTTTATAATCAGAATATATATGGCTTAGCCAGAAAAACCATCATCCTCATTATCACCATCACTACTAACTACTGAGTGCCTATTATGTTCTGGGCCCTTAGCTATAAGCACTGAAGATAATATGACAGTCCTTGAATTACAGTCACTTTTAAAAGAGGGATCGAACAATGAGAACACATGGACACAGGGAGGGGAGCACTACACACTGGGGTCTGTTGGGGGGAAATGGGGGAGGGACGGGGGGTGGGGAGGTGGGGAGAGGTAGCACGGGGAGAAATGCCAGATATAGGTGAAGGGGAGGAAGGCAGCAAATCACAGTGTCATGTGTGTACCTATGCAACAATCTTGCATGTTCTTCACATGTACCCCAAAACCTAAAATGCAATAAATAAATAAATAAATAAATAAATAAATAAATAAATAAAGAGAGATCTAGGTTAAGTGAAAAAATCCCATATGTATGAAGTGGTAGAGTCTGTATTCAAACCCAGTTTGAATACTTTATTCAAATAAAGCCTGCCTAACTTTAAAATCTTTACTCTTCCCAAAGTGGTAAATGAAGGAATAAGAAGACAGATTCATAAGCCAAGATGATATCAAAGACAAAGAATCACATAGGCTTACATATATTTAGACAATAAGCAATAGTAAAATTATCTGGACTTTGAAAAGCAGAGATGAGTAGAAAGATCTTGATTCTAAGGCGGGAGGGAGTCGCTGGAGGATTTTTGTGGTTAGAAGTCACAAAGTAAGATTAGTGTTTTGAAGGAACTATTAATAGTTACCACTTATTGGATACCTATGGAATACTAAGAATTTTCAAATATCATTTAATTAATGTAATAGCTTTATGAAATAGTTTAATCTCACTTGAGGCTCAGAAATTTTAAGTAATTTGCTAATGCTTTCATGGTTGGTAAAGAGTAGATCTAGAGCATAAGATTCTGATCTAATTGTAAAGTTCCTGTTCTTGCTTTCCCTGCTTGTAAATGTTATAGGGATATAGGTCAGACGACACTGTCAGATTTGAGAGTGATGGAGGCTGGGCAGTGTGACAGCAGCTGGCAGTAACAACCAATGTCAATTTCATTTCACATCAGGGGAAATAGAGACACTTATACTTTTTCTGGCTGGCTTTTTCTTTATTTTTCTTTAAAAGTCTATAGATGGTACATTCTGAAATTTTCTGAATTTTCTAGCAGTATCTTGGGAAGCTTGAACCCATCTTTTTTTTTTTTAATGTGAGCTTGGTACATGATCAAGAAATGTGCTTTTTAAGTGTTTAAAACACTTTTTAAGTGTTTCTTCCCCTAAACGGCGAAGAAAATCTTGGATCAAAAAATTGGGAAGAAAAGGATGGATCGACTAGTCTTTCTCCCTCATTCTACAACTTTAGAAACTGAGGATCAGAGAAGGCAATTTTCATACAATCTAACTTTTTAAGGATAAAATCAGTACTCAATTCTAAATGTATCTGACTTCCAGATCATTGTGCCTCATCACTTCTTCCCTTTTCTATAGGTAATTGTTTCCCTGGAAGACCACTGAAAAGTAAGCTGTATTTTGTTTATATCAGTTTATGTCTATGCAATTTGATTCAAGATTTGAGTTGTCTGCCTCAACTACCTTTTAGAACAAGATGGGGTGGAAATAAATTAGTAAGTGAACATAAATAAACATGAGTAGTCCTGGATAAAATGACATTCTTTAAATCTAAGGAAATCCTATGGGATGAATCATACCTCATGCAATTCACAATTTAATTTGACCTGGGAGAGTTTGATGAATTTTAGGGACAATATTATTTAATTTTTAAAAAGGAGATGATGGCACCTGGAATGAAGGAGAAAGAAGACAATTATTTATTGAATACTTTTTATTTGCCAATTACTGGGCTAAATTTCATTTAACCTTAATTCTCAAATTATTGTATGACAACAATGTCATTATTTCTCCTTCCGTATCAGTGATACACCAAAGTTTATGCACTTGTAAGTGGAGAAGGCAGGCTCTAGATCATGTGCCCCCTCCTCTGCACTAGTTTTCTTTGTAGAGCCTCCAGATTGGATGGGATGTTAGGTTTCCTCATCTATAAACAGTAACGATACTAACTTTCTCATCTGTTTCTCACATTAGAACAAGTAAAGCAGCCTTCTTATCCAAATGGGCTAAAGATAGAATGTTTTGAAAAATATTATCCTATTGTTTTCAGTTAGTAATAGGGTATCACAGACCTTTAGGACTTTAAAGCTGGAACAGGGCATGATGGCAAGGCTTTGTGAGCAAACCTTTTGAAGCGTGTCTGTGCTACCCCTTAGTTTCATGGTTTGGGGTAAGAATTTTATCCTTCTGAGCCTCAGTTTCTAATGTTAAAATGGGGATAACGATACTTCATAGGCTTTGCCATTGAAAGTAATGGCAAATACCACAATTACTTTGGTACCAACTTAGTAGTGTGTTGGTTCCAAGGAGAAGAGATTTTACCCAAGCTACTTCCAGCAATGGGAATGTATCATGAGATAATACATGGCAATCAGAAAGAAAAATCCTAGAGGGAAAATGGGACATCTGCATACATACAATGGAATACTGTTCATCCATAAATAAGAAGGAAATTCTGTCATTTTACAACATGAATGGCCTTTGGGAGCTTTATACTAAGTGAAATAAGCCAATCACAGAGACAAATACTGTATTATCCTGCTTACTTGAGGAATATAAAGTAGTCTCATGGAAACAAACAGTTGGGTGGTTGCCAGGGGCTAAAGGGGTTGGGAAATAGGAAGTTACTCTTCATTGGGTATAGCATTTTATGATGCAAGTTGCAAAAGTTCTAGAGATGAGGTGTACAACACTGTTTATAGTTAACAATACTGTACTGTACACTTAAAATTTTATTAAGATAGATCCCATGTTATTTTTTTTCTACAACAATAAAAAGAAGCGGGAAGAAGAGGAAGAAAGGGAGAAGGAAGAGGAAGAAGAGGAGAGGTTGAAATCCTGGGGCAACTCTGGAATGGCTTTGCAAAAGTAGCTCAAATCAGTGTAAAATAGGAAGACTGATAATGTGCTTTAATTACTTGTAATGAAATATCAAAACCTACAAAGCTGAGGTATCAGAATTTTTTTAATAAAGGTTTTGATATTTCATTACAATTAAGGTAAAGTCATGAAAGAAAAAACAAGTATGTTTAGACTGCCGAACACATGTTTTAGTGTTTAGTAATTCACAATTTTGAATTCCATATTCTATAGAGAGTGTGTCAATATAATCACAATATTTAGCATTTCTGCCTTCCTCTCTGGGAGCAATGGATTTTTTTTTCTATACCTTTTACTATCTCTTCTGACTCTACTACTCTCCTCGCCTTGGTTGACTATCTTGTTTTCTTCCCTCTCCTCCCCTCCCCTCCCTCCCCTCCCCTCCCCTTCCCTTCCCTTCCTTTCCTTTCCTTTTCTTTTTAGGCTGAGTCTTGTTCTGTTGCTCAGGCTGGAATGCGGTGGCATGATCTCAGCTCACTGTAACCTCCGCCTTCCAGCTTCAAGCAATTCTCCTGTTTCAGGCTACATAGTAGCTGGGATTACAGGCACCCACCACCACGCTGGGCTAAGTTTTGTATTTTTAGTATAGATGCAGTTTTACCATGTTGGCCAGGCTTGTCTTAAATGCCTGATCTCAAGTGATCTACCCGCTTTGGCCTCCCAAAGTGCTGGGATTACAGGTGTGAGCCACTGCGTCCCTGGCTATCTTTTTAAGTCTTTTTTTTTTTTTATTGCCAGTTTATTGATTTTCTCCATATCATATTACTCAAATTCTAGCAGGGTGGAGGGTTTTGTTTAGTTAAAATAATATCCATTGCCCTATTCATCAGAAGTCTTTGTGCACAGCATCTTCAGCCTGTGGATAGATTGCCCTTGGACTAGGTATCTACCCAAGTGCAATTGGTGGCTATTCATTCTCATGCTCAAAAAACAGCCCAGAGCTTCTTTTCATCAAAGAAATCAGATGATATGAGGTAATTTCCCATAGACATGTCATCTCAGGCATCATAGAAGATAAAATCACTATTATTGTCATTAGAAGTCTTTTGGTTGATTTTCTATAGTGAATAAATAAAGCATCTCTGTCAAGAGAGGAAATGTAATTTGTCTAAGACCAGATGACTTGCAGCCAAACTTACAGAACACATTCTCTGGCTTTTCAATTTCAATGTTTCTCCTATACCAAGTTTATGAGCATGGTAATCAGCTTTGTTAAAAATAAAATAAAAACAAAAACAAAACTAGCCAGAGTCAAAGACTTTTTCTGAGCAGAACCAGAAAAAGTTACATTTCTTACAGCAACTGTTATCACCAGTGAATGTTTGAGTAGACAGATAAAAAAGATAAGTATAGATGGATATAGATAGATACATGGATTTATAGATAGGCTTAAGAAGCACAAGCTTGCAGAATTCTTTATAAGCAGCTTTGATAATTTTTCATTTTACTTTTTTCAAATTATTATTTGTACAGCTGGACTAATTTCCAATAAAATTGTTTACTGCAGTTGCATTTTACAATGTAATTTGTGTTAACTTTGACCAAACTTTTAATAAAGATATATCCATACTGATGACGCACAATTGACAACTGTTTCCACTGATTGTATTTTGTAATTCTGGAGGTAAGTTATGAAGAGTTTACTCCTCAGTTTGGCATGCAAGAACTTGGCCACACTAAGTAAATATTCAAAGCAGAATAGTTAGTCAAGATGTTTGTTTCAATATAACGTTAGCTTAGTGTATATTAACTTCCTATAAAGAAGAGATTTGCTAACAGAAAATATTAGACAGAAAAAGCCATGAGAAATAGGGCAGAATCAGCCCCTACGATCCATGTATTGTTTCCTTTGCATTTTGGACTCAAATTTTTTTCTAAGGATATCCATCATTATTTTTATTCGCCTTTGTTACTGTCTAATTAAACACTGCAATATCATTTTTCCCCCAAATATCCTCCTCCTGAGACTTATCCACATATCTATGTGTTCAGATCATTCATCTCTTAAGGTTTGTGTCAAATTTTATTTCTCCTATACATTGCATCTTTGAGCTAATAGTAAATTCCCCCAGTCTGAATTCCCATGGGACTTTATCTTTCGGCAGTTATAGCTTTTCGTTTCAAAGAAGTTATATTGGAGATATGCCTTCTCCATCGTATTGTAAGCTCCTTGAGGGCAAGATTTGTATCTGATTTATGTCCAGTAATTCCCACAGGACTTTAAAATCGATGCTCAAAAATTACTGAATCAATGAATGAGTAAAGGTTTTTGTTAGAGAAAATGAAAAATGAGAAGTGGATTTTTAAAATAAAGAAAGGGGCAACAGGTCTGAATAATGTGTTCAGTGTGGAAAGATACAATTCTTCATAACATGAGAAATATTCAGCTAACATATGACATAACTCAGAGCATTTGAACACAGGAGAAAACGTGGCAGGGAGAAAGTGTTCACAATTGTCATCACTGTGATTTTCAAACTGTTTACCTGCCTTTTTCCTTTTTCATTTTCACCAGTTAATCAATATATCAATAAATATGTACACACCTCTTTGCATGTCCATATTGCGCTAGATCCGGGATAAACACTGATGATTTAAAAAGTCATGTTCCCTGAACTTGTGATAAGGGAGGAGGCTGGATGAAACACCCTGTTCTCATCTCTGCTTGAAAACATAACACTTCTATTTATTATGTAAATTACGGTTGTATTTAAGGTGTGATTTGAGCACATTTTATTGTTTAAACATGAAATTAGATACTTTAAAGGCAGAAACATTGTAAGTCTCAGAAAAAGACCAGAAGACACCTAGAAATGTTCTAAATGAGCCAGCAGAGAGGAAGTTAGGAATGTAAGCCTTGGAACCCAAGTTTGAGATAGACCATGATTGTAAGAGTAAAGAGTTAGAAACACAAATAAAGCTCTAAAATGTGACAAACTGTGGGTCTCTGAGTAGCTTGCTAAAGTTTTAGCATAGGTGAGGATCCATTCAAAGAAGAAAAGAAAGGATTCGGAAAGTAGATCTCAGAGAAGTTCAGCTGTAGAGATGCTAGAAGACACAGTAATGATGAGAAAACTTAGAGGAGACAGAAAGACCAAGATGAAAAATCCAGTGCTCTCTATCTTCTTTTGAAATGGTCCTATCTCTGGCTGAAATGGGTAATTAATAGATTTAATATTTTCGAAGGGGGCATTCTGCACTCACTAGAGTAAGGATTTGATTTTTAAAATCAGAGATGAGAAACTTACCAATTTGATAGACTATTCAAAAATAAGTGTTGGCTGGACACAGTGGCTCATGCCTGTAATCTCGGCACATGAAGGCCAAGGCGGGCAAATCATGAGGTAAGGAGTTTGAGACCAGCCTGGTACACGTAATAAAACCCCGTCTACTGAAAATACAAAAATTAGCCAGGCAGGGTGGCGGTCGCCTGTAGTCCCAGCTACCTAGCAGGCTGAGGTGGGAGAATCACTGGAACCGGGAGGCGGAGGTTACAATGAGCCAAGATGGTGCCACTGCACTCCAGCCTGGGCTGCAGAGTGAGACTCCATCTTAAAAAGAGGAAAAAAGTGTTACTTGACCTTTTCTATGCGTGCCTATATCCCCTCTGAGTAACATATCAGAATCCCTTGTTACAGAATTGACTAATTACCAAGATAATTATCAAAGCTTTGAAGGTAATTCTGGTTATTAAGCACAGGAAAGAATTCCTTTTCTCACCTACCAACATTTCAAGCGGGATAATTATTTTTTCTGGGATAAGGAGGTGTCCTGAGTATTGTAAGGTGTTTAGTAGCATCCCTGGCCACTATTCACCAGATGCCACAGCACCTCCCCTGTTGTGACAGCCAAAAATGTCTCTAGACATTGCCAGATGTCCCCTAAAGGGCAAAATTGCTGCTAGTTGAGAGGCACTGGAATGGAGCAAAGCTAATAAAAATGCAGACTGAAGTTTAAACCCATGACATAAAATGCTGCATGTGAGATGAGTGTGTTTGTCCCCTGGAATTGAGGGTGATGAAAGAAGAGTCAATCCCCCAAATCAGGCATGAGTGGAAGATTGAAAAAGAAGCTGTGGTTTGGGAAAAGCATCTATTAGGGCCCATTTTAGTTCAAAGGCTGTGGTAACTTTGTGGCTCTTCGTAAATCTGTACTTGGTTGTTTGGGTACCGAACTCTCTCTAGAGCCATACTCTCAAGAAGGCTGAGTGTGTTTGCCTGTCAGAGCCCAACAAACAGGTTTGCCTTCTTTCTTTTTTCCTTGTCTCACTAGGCTCATTCCTATATTCATCCTCACTGCTTAATGAGAAATGGAGGTAGAAAGTGTGATCTGGCAAAGGCAACTATTTTGCCCTAAAATGGTAGTCATTTTTCCCCTTGAGGAAGAGGCCTGAGGCCAAACAGTTTCCCTGGAGTAATCACTATTTTTTAGCTCAGAAATATAATCTAAATGGGCAAAGAATCAAGAGTAAACTTCCATGGGAATTGTAGAGCCCAGATCTCTATACATGCCTGTCTTAGAAAACGGACGTCAGAGAATATTCACTACTTCCTCCATAAGTAGGCTGCCATTTTCCCATTGCATCACAACTCTAAGATGAGGGATTACTTTGACTCCTAAGCTTTGTTTTCCAGTTCAGCTTCATGCATACCAGCTAATTAGGCAACATGGCAACAGGGTGGAGTGATACTTGTATTCTAGATGTCTCCACACCCACAGTGGATTTGGCTGGTGCCACTGCCAGGCACCCTCAGAGCAGTGGCATCTTACAATGCAACCACACCCAAACAATACAACAAATTGTATTTTTTAAAGATTTATGTTAATTAAAAATTGTATATTATCAATTAATCTATGGGCAAAAAAGAAAAATTTCAGCTCGTTCTTCCCTCTTCCCATCCTCTACCTTTTTTGAGATTTAGAGATACAATAAGTTAGCCATGTAGGTGAGTATACCTGATGAAGGCAGGAGTTGAGGCAGCTTGACCTACACAATGCTAATTTGGACTAACCCAGGCTTTTGGAATATCAGGAATAGAGGCTAGCTTTTGCTTGGCACCTTATAGTTTGTGGAATATGTTCATTTACAGTTTGTTTTGCTTTGTTTTTGACATGGAGTTTTGCTCTTGTTGCCCAGGCTACAGTGCAATGGCATGATCTCGGCTCACCGCAACCTCCACCTCCCAAGTTCAAGCAATTCTCCCGCCTCAGCCTCTCGAATAGCTGGGATTACAGGCATGCCCCCATATGCCCGACTAATTTTGTATTTTTAATAGAGACAGGGTTTCTCCATGTTGGTCAGCTGGTCTTGAATCCTGACCCCAGATGATCTGCCCACCTCAGCCTCCCAAAATGCTGGGATTAAAGGCGTGAGCCACCGCATCCGGCCTTATTTACAGTTTAATTACATTTTCATAACAAAACTTATATATAGGTGGTACTATTATTTATATTTTATAAATAAGAAAAGTGGGCTCAGATATAAATAAAAGTGTCAAAAATCACACACAAGTTGAAGGGCCCAGTTTTGGCCTCAACTTTCATTCTTTTGTCACTCTTTTCATAGCTATTTTCTATGTAACTTAATGGTGGAATGTTCTGGTCTAAGATCTTGTCAATTAATTCAGTATATATTGAGTACTATTATGTTCCACGTACTGCTACCCACAGAGGCAATGTTTTTATTCCACTGGCTGATATACTTGACAAGCATGGTTTAATTCGTCTATCTCTTTTTTGTCTCCTTGCTCCATTTCTCCGTGTGCCTCACCTCATGAGTAATTTAGGAATGTAATCTGTACTCACAGTCTTGTGAGGGCTGGAATTAAAACACAGAGTTCCTAACTCTGTAACAAATATTATTTTGAACACAATCATGACCTTGCTAGAAAGTTAGAGAAATAAGAGGGATTGATAACAGTATGAAAGGATATATTTTTTTCAATAAGACATTTCTTCTCAGGCCGGGCGCGGTGGCTCACGCCTGTAATCCCAGCACTTAGGGAGGCCGAGGCGGGTGGATCACAAGGTCAAGAGATCGAGACCATCCTGGTCAACACGGTGAAACCCCGTCTCTACTAAAACTACAAAAAATTAGCTGGGCATGGTGGCGCGTGCCTGTAATCCCAGCTACTCAGGAGGCTGAGGCAGGAGAATTGCCTGAATCCAGGAGGCGGAGGTTGCAGTGAGCCGAGATCGCGCCATTGCACTCCAGCCTGGGTAACAAGTGGGAAACTCCTTCTCAAAAAAAAAAAAAAAAAAAAAAAAAAAAGACATTTTTTCTCTTTAAACGTTTGAACATTTAAGAACTTAAAATGAGCTGTTTGATTTTCTGAACTATTTGAAAAGGTGTCATTTTTTCATGACTCAAGTGGCCTATCAATCCCTCCAGCCATGTGTGGCTATTGTTCATTGAAGGTGAACCAATTCCTTCCAAGGATGTCACTATTTGTAGTACCATAAACTCCAAAAGAAGGAGCACTAACAAGTAAATGATTTCTCTATCTTGGGGACTACTAAATTGTACCCTTAAAATTAGGAACTTTTTTTGGCACTTCCCACAAAATATTCAGCACTTCAAGAAACCTAGAGGTGAATTGCTCTACTATGTTCTCTAGTTGAATGTAATCAATAGGCTAACAATTAAGAGACTTGTAATAATAGCTAACATTGAGCATTCCTCGTGTGTTAAGTAACATCTAAAGGCATTATAACATGAATGAATGAACTTAATCCTCATGGCAATCATGATTACACCTTTCAGTTTAGTGGTGAAGAAATTGAGATAGAGGATTTAGGCAAATTGCCCATCCTCATCCAGCAAAGAAGGCACCATTTGACCCTGGTAGCATTGCTCCAAAGCCAAACATTCAGCTTCTGAATTATGCTTCCTTCTCAAGAAGGCTTGGTTATGTATGGCTTGACTGTTACCAATAATAAGAGTTGCTTCAGCTCTGTGATATAATCATCCCAATCTGCTCAACAGTCCTATCAAGTGGATGATACACAAGGTGATTTGCCTGAGGTCAAAGTTTTTAGCATTTCACACATTTCCAAAATGTCACTGGCCTATGTACGGTGCAGACTGGAGAAGTGATCTCTGTTGATGCACTGTCTGGGTGAGTCTGGAGAAGATGGTCCAGGAAAATCCTGAAATACAGTCATTCCTCAGAATAGGCCAGGATTGATTTCCAGGACCCTCACACATACTAAAATCTGCAGACTCTGAAGTCCTATAGCTACCCTACTGAATCTGATGTGTTAATTCTGTCCTTGGTATAGGCCAATTTTGCATCCTTCAGATACTGTATTTTCAGACATGCCTTTCAGTGAAAAAACTCTGTGTATATATGGATTTGTGCAGTTCAAACCCAGGTTGCTCATAAGTCAAGTGTACTTTTCTTTGGAATTATAGTGTGGGAGTTTTCAAAGGATAGCTATCACCCTTACTCCCCGTCAAAATAAATCATGACGTTTGTGGTTGAATCATATCAGGGAAAGGTGGCATTGAGGGTGTAGGCTGCTTATTTTTAAACTTCAAATAATGAGGAAATGCACTCTGTTTTTCATAGTTCTCCTATCCTCATCTGTAGACTAAAGGAAGGAGGTGTGCTATATGAATTTCAATATTCTATCCAGCCCCAAAAATATATATTCACTTAGTTAAAAGTAACATTTTTGTTCTTAAAAATAGTACCCAATTTGTGCAAAATATTTATTAGACAAGAAAAGTATGAAGAGAAACATAGAAAGTCGTTATAATTCTACCCATCAGAGATAACAAATGTTAGGATTTCTTTCGAAAATCCTTTTCTGTCTCCCTTAATACACACCTATATAATGCTTTAAAATAGTATGAAATGAATATGAATATTTTTCTAAAGTTAGGTTTACTGAGATACATTTTATAAAAGCAAAATTCACAATTTGGGTGTGCAGTTACATGAATTTTGGTAAGCATAATCATTTATGCAACCACCAGCACAATAAACATACGGGTAGTTTCATCACCCCAAAAGCTCCCGTGTGTACCTTTGCAGTCAGTCCCCTCCTCTGATCTCCAGCCAATGTCATTGTTCCGGTTTATGCCCTTAAAATTTTTTCCGTTTAAAAATGTCCTATAAACAGTATCCTAAAGTATGTAACATTTTGTGTCAGGCTTCTTTCACTTAGAATAATTCTTTTGAAGTTCATCCATGTTGCAACAGGTATAGTATTTGCTTTTTTAAAATTCTTGAGTAGAAATTCATTGTATAGGTGTGCCAGTTGGTTGACCTATTCATCAGTTGATGTGTATTTGTCTTGTTTACAGTGTTTAGTGATTATGATCCAGGTCATTACAAATATTCTCTTATGGGTTTTGTATGGACATACGTTTTAATTTCTCTTGAATAAGTAACTAGGAGTTAGGTTGCTAGGTCACATAGTAAGTGTACGTAGGATTTTAAAATCTTCTTTATAAAAACTTGTTTAAAAAATGTAGATATACAGGAATTTGAAAGGTGGTGTAGAAATGTTCTGTGTACTCTTTACCGAGTTTCCTCCACCAGTTAAGTCTTTTTTTTCTTTAGATTCCTTTATTTATAATACATTTCATTCACAAAATGTATGGCTGTTAACTATAGCAGTTACAGCGATATTCATACTACACAGAAGAAACATTGGGTCATTAATTGATAACATCAAAGCCTCATTCACCTACACTGCATTCCTGAATCTTTTATGCCAATGGCCTAAAATGCTAAAAATGTAGACTACTACAAATTAAAAATAAATACCTTGATAGGCACAAATGACCAAAGTAAAACTAAGATTTATAAAGTCAGTTAATTAAAAATCTTCCAAAACGAGAAGCCCAGAGCCACATGGCTTAACTGACAAATCCTATTAAACATTTAGTGAAGGATTAATGCCAGCTCTTCACAAACCCTTCCGGAAAATAAAGGAACACTATTGGGAGCACTTACCAATTAATTCTGTGAGGCTGGTATTACCCTAATACTAAAGCCAGACAAAAGCATCACAAGCAGACAAGTATGGATCAATATCCCTGATAAATACACACAGAGAAATCTTTTAAAATACTAGTGAAATGAATCTAGCAACATATAAAAATGACTGTACACCATGACCAAAAAGGATTATTTCATGAATGCAATGTTGACTTAACCTTCAAAAACCAATCAATGCAATACACAAAAATAATAGGATAAAGAACAACAACAATAACAAAAATATCTCTTCAATAGACACAAAAGAGTGTTTGATCAATCCAACGCCCATTCATGGTTAATTTTTCTGGAAATTAGGAATACAAGGAAATGTCTTACATCTGTTAAAGAGAGCTCATGAAAAACCTATATCTAATACTATAATGGTGTAATACTGGACATATTATCTTGACATTTGAGAACAAGACAATAATTTCTCCTCTACTATTATTTATCACAGAACTAGAAATTTTTTGAAATTATATAAGAAAAATAAACAAAATCTTCCACATTGGAAAGAAAAGGTTAGTATTGTTTTTATTGCAGATGACGTATAAAAGTTTATAAGAAATTTGCTAAAACCTACTAGGACCCAGAAATGAGTATAACAGCATCACAAGACATAAGACTGATATACACAATTCAGTTGTACTTTTATACATTAACAGCAAGCAAATCTGAAAATGACATTAAGAAAACAATTTTATTTGTAATAGTAAAAGTAAAATAGCTGAAAGAAAAACTGAGTAAATAGACATGAATGTTTGTTTCGTTTAAATTATTTCATTGTCAAGTGTATCAGTTTAAACTCAACAGAATAAATATATATATATAAGCATTATTTTTATTAGTAGTAAATAGGGGTTAACAGAAAACTCATGAATAAAATGTAACTTTATATCTTTATATAATATAATATATTATAATAAATATATATTATATTATATATAAATATATATATAAATAAATATATATTATATTATATATAAATAAATATATTTATAATAAAGTATAACTTTATATCTTCCATGCATGGAGAGAGATCCTCCCACCCAACCTACTCCAGCCCTCAATTCTTCCAAGATTGTTCGTTACATATCTTTTACTTTATAAAATAAAATGTGATTTTATATCTTCCAGAGTATCCCATTCTATTTTTTTTCAAAGTCACATCTACTATAATTCAAATAGAATTTGTCTCATAATTCTATAATGGATCTCAAGATAAAATCATATTTGCTAAATATGCAAGATGAATTACAAACTCACCAAAGAGTTCTTTACTCAATATGGGAATTCAGTGAGCATGAAGTCTCACAGGGAAAAGTAAAAGTTTCTGAATGGATTGTGAATGACAATAGTAAAAAATAATGAGTCTTGTTTTTATTCATTGACACATATATTTGTACATCAGGACAAACTGCATCTAATTTTGGACTTTGATTCATTTGAATCAGCAGTAAGTTCATATTTATGAGAACTGTTCATTCACTGCTGATGATTTTGTCTCCTGGCAGGTGCCATAAATTTTTCTTTCATAGGCTACTCCAAAAATTCTATAATGCTGGTAAAATTCAGTGAAGTGGGGCCCCCAGTCCACCCACTCCCTGCTCCTGCCAGCAGCCGGTGCCCACCTTGAGCATGATGAGGTAGGGCATTCCATCAAGGCTCACCTTGTGCTGTTCAGCTCCACATGCTAAGTCACTCTACAGCTTTCAGTGGAACTCCATCTTGTTGCCCAGCACTGCTGTCTGGTTGGCTGGCAGCCCAGCCTAGTACACCTGCCGAATGCCACCAAACTTGTTCTCCACCAGGCAGGTTTAGTGGTCGTGGTTGAAGGGCATCATAGTCTCCATGACCAGTTCTATTGCTGATGTGGCAGCATCATGTGATGCTCTTCCTGGAACTCCTTGCAGTTCTCCAGACAGGAGATGGAATGAATGAGGTGGCCAGGCAGTGGAAGCAAATGGATTGGTGGCTGACAAAACCAGCAGTTTTCTGTTCATTTACTAAGGCTGAGCTCAGTAAGGGGCCTCTGTGTCTTCAGCCTCATCCTCCCATTCTTCTCACCTCTGGAGGATGAAGCACGATTTTCTGCCTTTGGGGATGTTCTAGCATCCTGCCTAAGGACGTCCCAGTACCTGCAGGTCACAGGGCAACAGAGGCTGTGGCAGAGCCACATAAGGTCTCTCAGACTGAAGATAGAGCAATGGAGTCACTTTAGAGCCAAGCAAGCAAGTCAGAGAGCCAACAGTCATATCTTAATTAATTATAGTTCAGTATTAAAACTAAGAATTTGACTTTGGTAGAATGTATGTGTGCATTCAACGTCATTTTATTGCATGAATACATATAATTACTCTTTCAATCAAGTTGATAAAGTTTGGATGTTTGTCCCCTCCAAATCTTATGTTGAAAGATAATGCCCAAAGTTGGAGGTGGGGTCTGACAGGAGGTATTTGGGTCATGCAGGAGGATCCCTCCTGAATGGCTTGGTACTGTCCTGTGGTAATGAATTCTCATTCAGTTCATGTGAGATCTGGTTGTTTAAAAGAGTGTGACACCTCTCCCAGGCCTTCTTGTTCCATTGCTCTTTCTCTTTCTCTTACTGTGTTATACACCCGCTCCTCCGTTGCCTTTCACCATGACAGGAAGCTTCCTGAGGCCCTCACCAGAAGCAGATGCCATCATTATGCTTTCTGTACAGTCTGCAGAACCATGAGCCAAAATAAAACCTCTTCTCTTTAGAAATTACCCAGCTTCAGGTATTTCTTTGTAGCAATTCAAGAACAGACTAATACACAAGTTATTTTCCATCACCACAAAGATCCTTCTCATTCTATCCCTGTATGGTCATCTCCACCCTTCTCTCCACCACCATCCTCAACCCCTGACAACCACTAATTTGTTTTTCATGTTTATAATTTTGTTACTTTGAGAATGTTATATAAATTGAATAAATCATTTGACCTTTGGAGATGAGCTGTTAAAACTTAGCATAATGCCCTTGAGATCCACCCATGTTGTCTCATGTATACACAATTCATTCCTTTGTGTTGCCGAATAAGATTCCATTACGCAGTGGGACATTTTGATTGTTTCCAACTTTTAGCTATATTAAATAAAGCTACTATGAACAATTGTGTACAGGTTTTTGTGTGAATATGTTTTTTCATTTTTCTGGGATAAATACCTAGGAGTACAATCACTGAGTGGTGTGATAACTATATGTTTAGTTTTTTAACCAAGTGCCTACCTATTTTCCAGAGTGGCTGCAACATCTTACATTTCCCATCAGCAATGGATGAGAGATGTGGTTTCTCCAAAATCTTGCCAGGATTTGGTGTGGTCATTATTTCTTATTTTAGCCATTCTGACATTCTACACTTCAGGAATCATTTTTCACCATTTCCTTTCTCGTATATCTATTGCAGTTGAAAGAGTCTACATATTCTCTCATGGAGGCGCCACATCATTTTGTTCTTGGGTCTATGGTTATGTTGTTCTTCTGCTGAAATATCACCACATTCCTACCCCTCCATGTTCAAACAGCCTGAAGCCACATGTTTCTGAAAAGTAACTGCTAATCTCTCATGTAAAATTAAAATCTCTGCACAGAACATTTTTTTTAACCCTGTACCATCTTCATCTTTACTTCTAGTTAATTTCTATATAACATTCAAACTGTGTAGTTTAGGCTGGGTGTGGTAGCTCACATTTGTAATTCCAGCACTTTGGGAGGCTGAGGTGGGTGGATTGCTTTAAGGCCAGGAGTTTGAGACCAGCCTGGCCAATATGGTGAAACACTGTCTCTACTAAAAATACAAAAAATAGATGTGTGGTGTTATTTCTGAGGCCTCTGTTCTGTTCCATTGGTCTATATATCTGTTATGGTACCAGTACCATACTGTTTTGGTTACTGTAGCCTTGTAGTATACTGCAAGTCAGGTAGTGTGATGCCTTCAGTTTTGTTCATTTGCTTAGGATTGTCTTGGCTATATGGGCTCTTTTTGGTTCCATATAAAATTTAAAGTAGTTTTTTCTAGTTCTGTGAAGAAATTAAATGGTAGTTCGATGGAAATAGCATTTAATCTATAAATTACTTTGGTCAGTAAGGCTATTTTCACAATATTGATTCTTCCTAGCCATGAGCATGGAATGTTTTTCCATTTGTTCGTGTCCTCTCTTATTTCCTGGAGCGGTGGTTTGTAGTTCTCCTTGAAGAGGTGCTTCACATCTCTTGTAAGTTGTATTCCTAGGTATTTTATGTTCTTTTAGCAATTGTGAATAGGAGTTCACTCATGATTTGGCTATCTATTATTGATGTATAGAAATGCTTGTGATTTTTGCACAATGATTTTGTATCCTTAGACTTTACTGAAGTTGTTTATCAGCTTAAGGTGTTTTTGGGCTGAGGTGATGGGTTTTTTTAAATATATAACCATGTCATCTGCAAACAGACAATTTGACTTCCTCTCTTCCTCTTTGAATACCCTTTATTTCTTTCTCTTGCCAGTCTTCGACAAATCTGACAAAAACAAAAAATGAGGAAAGGATTCCCTATTTAATAAATGGTGTTGGGAAAACTGGCTAGCCATATGCAGAAAACTGAAACCAGTTGGGCAAATGATATGAACAGACATTTTTCAAAGGATGACCTTTATGTGGCCAGCAAACATGAAAAAAATCGCATCATCACTGGTCATTAGAGAAATGCAAATCAAAACCACATTGAGATACCATCTCACACCAGTTAGAATGGCAATCATTAAAAAGTCAGGAAACAACAGATGCTGGAGAGGATATGGAGAAACAGGAACACTTTTACACTCTTGGTAGGAGTGTAAATTAGTTCAACCATTGTGGAAGACAGTGTGGTGATTCTTCAAGGATCTAGAATTAGGAATGCCATTTGACCCAGCAATCCCATTACTGGGAATATACTGAAAGGTTTATAAATTATTTATTATAAAGACACATACACACGTATGTCTATTGCAGGGTTATTCACAATAGCAAAGACTTGGAACCAACCCAAATGCCCATCAATGATAGACTGGATATAGAAAATGTGGCACATATACACCTTGGAATACTATGCAGTCATGAAAAAAAAATGAGTTCATGTCCTTTGCAGGAACATGGATGAAGCTGGAAACTATCATCCTCAGCAAACTAACACAGGAACAGAAAACCAAATACACATGTTCTCACTCATAGTGAGAGCTGAACAATGAGAACACATGGACACAGGGAGGGGATCAACACAAACCAGATCTTGTCATGGGGTGGTGAGCAAGGAGAGGGAGAGCATTAGGACAAATGACAGGTTGACAGGTGCAGCAAACCACCATGGCACATATATGCCTATGTAACAAACCTGCACATTCTGCACATGTATTACAGAACTTTAATATAAAATTTTTTTTAAATACAAAAATTAGCTGGGTATGGTGGTGCACACCTGTGATCCCAGCTGAGACACGAGAATCAATTGAACCCAGGAGGCAGAGGTTGCAGTGAGCCAAGAACATGACACTGCAGTCCAGCCTGGGCCACAGCGTGAGAATCTGTCTAAAAAAAAAGTGTGTAGTTTCAAGTCCACTTATTCCATCAAAGACCCAGATAGTAGCAGCTCATTTAAAGGATCCATAAGTATAAGGTCTAATTTTTCTGCCATCCCCAGATACACATTTGCTTTATTTCTAGTCAGATTTTACTGTTAGAGAGCTGTACCTTACAAAGGAGTCATACCTGACTCCAATTTCAATCAGATTCTAGCTGTGTATTCTTAGGTTGTAAGAAGTAGAACCAATTGTTGTTGTTTTCTGCTTAATCCTAAAGAATTTCAGGTGTTTCTAAGTATTACAAATGCCAATGGTTAACAGTTTTGGACTAAAGTTTATTATAAACAGATTCTATGAATTCTCTACATGTTATGCGAATATTTTGTTTTCATCAAGGAAAACATTCTCTCCTCCAATTTTTGTAACTCTTGGCTCTCTCTCATTTATTGAGTATAAACCATTTAGGATTGGAATGTCCTCTTTGTGAAATGATTCTTTGTCATCACGAAATGATTCTCTTTATCCCTGGTGATATTCTTTGCTCTGGAATCATTTTGTCTGATATTAACATAGGAGCTCAAACTTTTTTTTTGGATTTGTGTTAGTATCATATATTTTCTCCCATTCTTTTACTTTTAAACTATTTATCTCTTTATAAAGTATTTCTCTTTAGGCAGCAAACAGTTTGGTACCTCTTTTTAAAAAGTCTAATCTGTCAATCGCTTTTAATTTACATACATCACCTATATTCATGTATAATACATTTACATAAACTATATGCTTACATTTAATATATACATAATTTACATAAACCAGATTTAAATGTTACATAATCCATATGGTCAGATTTACATCTACCATCTTATTATTTTTACCAATTGTTTTCTATTTTCACCACTTTTTTTTTCTAAGACAGGATCTCACTCTTTTGCCCAAGCTATAGTGCAGTGGCATGATGCTGACTCACTGTAGCCTCGACCTTTCTAGGCTCAGGTGATCCTCCCACCTCAGCCTCCCAAGTAGCTGGGACTACAGGCAGGCATCACCATTGCTAGCTAATTTTTCTATCTTTTGTAGAAATGGGGTTTCACCATGATGCCCAGGCTGATACTACCTGTTTTTTAATTCCCCTTTTCTTCTTTTCTGCTTTCTCTTGGATGAATCAAGTATCATTATCATATTATTGTATCTTCTTTTATTAATTTACTACAAATCTTTGGTTGCTGTTATTGTTTAAACAGTTTTTTTTATTTTCAAAAGAGATTTAAATAATAAAAAATATTTATTTATGTAGCTACTCTTTTTAGTGATTTCCTTTCTTTTGCATATTCATATTTCTATTTTTTTATGCCTGAAAAATCTTCCTTTAAAATTTTTCCTAGCGCAATTCTGCTGTAAGTGCTGAATTATTTTAACTCTTTTATGTAAAATAGTTTTTATTTCACCCTCATTTTCAAAAGTTGATTTCATGGGAGATAGAATTCTAGCTCGTAGTTTTTTCCTTCAGTCACTTAAAGATGTTGCTTTATTTCCGTTTCGCTTAACATTGTTTTAAAAAAATCTGGTATTATCCTAATCTTTATTCCTTTGTATATAACAGGGCTTCTCCCTCACCCTCCTCACCCACCTACCGGCTGATTTTAAGACGTCTTACCTCACTATTTTTGAACAATTTGATAATGATGTGCCTTGATACAGTTTACACCCCCCCACACACACACACAGGCACACACACACACACATTGTGCTTAGGGTTCTTTGAAATTCTTGGACCTGTTAATTTATAATTTGAACAAATTTTGGCTATTATTACTTCTAATATTTTTTCCACTTTCCTAGGCCCACTTTCGGGGACTATAATTATATTAGTCTGCTTACAGTTATCCCACAGCTTGCTTGATTTTTGTTTTATTTTGGACAGTTACTATTGTATGCCTTCAAGTTATTAATCTTTTCTTCAGTAAGGTCAAATTTACTGTTGTTACATTTAGTATATTTTTAATCTCAGATTCAGTTTATGTTTTATTTTTACATCTTCCTTGTCCCTGCTTTACATTTTTGAATATATGAAACACAGTTAAAATAACTGTTTTAATATTCTTGTCTATAATTCTAACATTCATAACAGTTTTGAGTCATTAAAATGACTCAAATATGATCCTACTTATGGATCATATTTCCTTGCTTCTTGGTATGCCTAGTAATTTTAGACTGAATGCCAGACATTGCTAATTTTACATGATTGAGTAGTGCATGCTTTTTGCATTTCTATAAATATTGAGTTTGTCCTGGGACACAAGTTACTTGGAAACCATATACTCTTTTTTGGTCTTGCTGTTAAATTTTTAAAGATAGAACTATGGCTAATTATCCCCTACTACTGAGCCTTAGCCTGGTCTTTCAAGAATCAGAGCTGTCTCCTCAACAGAGAGTCTGTGTGCCTGTGGATGAGTTTCTTCTCCATGTTCTATGGCTTAGAAATTTTCTCAAGCCAGTAAGCTGGAGCAATTTTACCATTTAGCCTGTTTGTTTACTATCTCATGGATGACTTTTCTTATTTCAAAAGATGGATGCCCACAATCTTGAAAATAATTGTTTAATATATTTTGTATTTGTATTTGTTGTTGTTGTTGTTTGCTGCTGACAGGAGGGTAACCTCAGTTCCTGTGACTTTATTTCGGCTAGAAGAATACATCAAGTCAGTTTCTTTCTATTGCTCTTTCTTCTTATTATGGGATTCTTTTACTGTTTCTTTGTATGTCTGGTATTTTTAAATTTTCTATTAGACATTGTGATTTACTTTGTTGGGTGATGGATATTTTTTGTATTCCTGTAAATATTCCTAAACTTTGTTCTGTGACACAATTAGGTTACTTCGAAATAGTTTATTCATGTCAAGCCTGCTTTTAAGCTCTATTAGGTGGAACCAGAGTAAGTTTTGGGTTTAATTTTGCCCTACTACTGGGGCAACACATGTCTCACATCTGTAAGTAAATGGCAAGGTTTTTCTTTCTAACTCATGGGTGGGAACACAAGTTATTTCCTCTCATATGTAAGTTCTGGATATCATTCCTTCTAATCTTTAGAGTGATTCTTTCTGCAGCCTGGAGCAATTTTCTCACATACATTTATTTGTCAGTACTCAGTTGAAGATTCTAAATGAACTATTTGCCACAAATCTCCAAAGATGTCTCTTTGAATCTTCCTCTTCTTGTTAACATACCATGGGGATTTTACCTCCTTTGGTCTCCCAAACACCCAGCTTTGTATAATCATCTCTGGGAAGCTCTCGGGAGCTACCTGTATTCTCCCTCTCTGTGGTACAGCCTGACAACTTTCTACGGGCAGTGAACTGTGGCAATGTAGGCATAACTTAGTTTGTTTCCCCTCTCCCAAGAATCACTGCTTTGTACAATATCATGTCCAATGTCAAAAATAACTGCTTTTGCTGTTATTTTTTCTCATTGTTTTCAAGAAAAACATGGTTTTCGAATGTTTTTTGTGTTATTTCATTTATGCCAGAAGCAGAAACCATTTTTGTAATTTAAAAATAAATTGGTATATTCCTTAATCCACACCTCAAATCGTGTTTCTGTTTTCGGGATATAAAGCAGACATATTAATATTCTTATTTGCCCAATTAAGGCCTTCACATTATTTGATTCCTAATAAAATTATAAACGCTATCTCTTCAAGCATTTTTAACATTGTTAGGAATGGTGAAGGACATAGGAAAAAGAGTCTTGCTTTAATAGACTTCTATCTATTAAAGAAACTGAAAATCTAATACATATCCAATCTATTCTATTCTACAGGCTGATCATGAGGGCAAATGAGAATGCATACAGAAAAACACTGATAATTTGTAAGCATTTTACAAATGATAGTATTTACCATCATCACCAAGACTAGTTTAAATTATTTTTTCTCTTTCAATGCATTGATGTTTTTCAATTCTCTTTATTTTCCTGAAGGTATACCTTTTCTTTGTACTCACTCCATATTTTCCTTTTCTTTCATATCCGAATGTCACTGAGTTGGTGTTTAAAACTCTGTTGAAGATGAATGACAAGGAAAAAAATATATATCAGAACATGAGTCAGGAAGCCTGAGTTCCTGTCTTAACTTTTCCATTTATGGCTAATAGATTTGAGGCAAATTAGTCAATCATGCAGATATTTAAGCTTCTCAGCTGTAAAATGGATATAACACCTTCTCTGCTTAACTTATAGTTAAGGATCAGCTATATAAAATAAACATAATATAAATATTTATATATCATTTCACATATTCTGTCCAAATTGGTATTGTAAAAGTTATTCTACATGCACTATTCTATAATAAATTATACATATAATTGCTCTATATAATATAATAAACAAATGCCTTTATTAATGCTAATAACTGTAGGAAATACTTAAATAATTTCCTATACAGTTTTTAAGTACTTTTCCCAACAGCATAACTAGTACTTTTTATCCAGAAGAGGCAGAATAAATAGTCCCTATGCTGTAGAAAAAAGATAGTTATTACCTTTTTCACGGGTATGTGGTTGGTAAATAAATGTTTACTATGTATAGCTTCTTGCTCAGAAATCTTAATATTAAAATTTGACCTCTCAGTCAGAGATTGTATCTTTTTTTTTTTTTTTTTTTTTTTTTTTTTCAGAATTTTAACATTGGACTCTCTGGCACAGTGCTAGGCAAAGGCAGGCATTTAGTGAATATTTGTCATATTCATGTGGAGAGTATTATGGAGCTTATCTGAAATACCATAACAATTTTTTGACTTTGGGTTTAGATTTTTAAATTCTTGAATTGCATTTTCATAAGTTAGTCCCATGCCTGAGAATTCCCCTGATTTTAGAGTTATTACTCATTCCCTTCTTCCTTTCTTTTTTCTGTTTAATGAATCAAGCTTGTGGTGTGACACAATGATTAGTGCTGTTTAACTTGGCACATTCTTCGTTTTTAAACTTTAAGACCTAGATTTGAGTCTCAGCTTGAACACTTATAAGCCATGTGGCCTGTTGTGAGTCACTAAGCCTCTCTATGTTTTTGTTACCTTCCTTTTAAACCAGCCTTCTTTTTTAAAGCAACTGAGATGAAATGAAACAGTAATGTGGAAATTTGGTGTAAACTATAAAGCTGAATTAAGCTTTTAGGTTTTTTTTTTTGTTTTACTCATTCATTTATTCATTTCATTAAAAATTTCATTTTTCTAATTGGAGAGACAGACAAGTCAACTTACAATTGCAAGACTGTGTCATGAGTGTAAGGTATGGAAGTAGTAATGGCATTGGGTACTAAGGGGCAAAGAGTAAGAACACTATGAACAGTCAGGGAAGGAGCCCCTGGGAACACGCAGTCTAAGCTGAGTCCTTCAAGCAAAGATATACAAGTAAAGAAGAAGGAAAAGATCAGCCCACAAAAGGAAGAAGCAATACATGAATGCTTTAGAAGTGGGAAACATTATCAAGTAAACATTTTTGGTGGGTGGTATTTGGTATTTGCATAAACTCGTCTCCATGATTCAGTCTGGAAGAGAGTGAATATCATTCATTTTTGGTAGATGGTATTTGGCATTTGGAAAGACTCACCCCCATGGTTCAGTCTGGAAGAGTCTTAAAGCAAGACGATTCTGGAAGTCTGTCTCACTCTATTACACACATTGTTGAAGGACATCAAAATGTGTGAATTAAAGCACCTGGGAGCAGAAAAGATAAAATCTATACAAGAGAGTCAACTGGGTGATAACAAAGGCAACATGCGAATTCCAACCTGAAAGTTTGTTAACGTCAGTTTGTTTTCTACTTTATCTAATGGCAAAGATTCTTTCCTTGACCAAACTTTAATCATATTCCTCTGAACCCTCTTTTTGACTAGACCTTAGCCTTGGCCAATGTGAATTGCAAATTTTTAGCCCAAAAGATGTTGTCTACCTCCCTCTGTACTAAGATACTTGAACAAATGCTAGTACAGTTTCTAATACCTCAAGAACATGTTCCCGATGACCCAGCACCTGCTTAAGTTCCTGTCTAAAAAGCTCAATGCTACCTAAATAATTTACTGTTTACCTCCCATTTCTTAGAGCATTTACTTTAGAAAACTTGCATTTGTAAATTAGCAAACAAAAATAGCCTAACCACAATGACCAATCTCCTCTGCCATGTCCTTTAGTATTTTTCCTTTAGCATGTGATATTGTTTGGGTCTGTGTTCCCACCAAATCTCATCTTGTAACTCCTATTAATTCCCATGTGTTAGGGAGGGACCCGGAGGAAAATAACTGAATCATGGGGGTGAGTCTTTTCAGTGCTGTCCTTGTGATAGTGAATGAGTCTCACGAGATCTGATGGTTGCAGAAGTGAGAGTTTCCTTGCACAAGCTCTCTTGGCCTGCTGCCATCCATGTAAGATGTGACTTACACCTCCATGCCTTCCACCATGATAGTAAAGCCTCCCTGGTCATGTGGAACTGTAAGTCCAATAAGCCTATTTCTTTTGTAAATTGCCCAGTCTTGGATATGTCTTTATCAGCAGGGTGAAAATGGACTAATACACTAAATTGGTACCAGGAGTTAGGTGTTGCTGAAAAGATGCCCCAAAATGTGGAAGTATCTTTGGAACTGGGTAACCGGCAGAGGCTGGAACAGTTTGGAAGGCTCAGAAGAAGACAGGAAAATGTGGGAAAGTTTGGAATTCCCTAAAGACTTGTTGAATGGCCTTAACAAAAATGCTAATTGTGATGTGAACAATAAGGTTCAGGCTGAGGTGGTCTCAGATGGAGATGAGGAACTTGTTGGGAACTGGAGCAAAGATGACCCTTGTTATGTTTTAACAAAGAAGCTGGCAGTATTTTGCCCTGCCCTAGAGATTTGTGGAACTTTGAACTTCAGTGAGATAATATAGGATATCTGGCAGAAGAAATTTATAAGCAGCAAAGCATTCAAGAGATAACTTGGTTGCTCTTAAAGGCATTCAGATTTTTAAGGGAAGTGGAAAATAAAAGTTTGGAAAATTTGCATCCTGACAATGTGATAAAAAAGGAAAATCCATTTTCTGAGGAGAAATTCAAGCCAGATGCAGAAATTTGTATAAGTAGCAAGAAGCCTGATGTTAACTCCTAAGACAGCTTTGTGACAGCTCCTCCTACTACAGGCCCAGAGGTTTGGGAGCAAAAAATGGTCCTCTGGGCCACGCTCAGGGTCCCTCTGTTGTATGCAGCCTAGGGAACTGGTGCCCTTCATCACAGCCACTCCAGCCATGACTGAAAGGGGCCATGACTTCAGAGGATGCAAGCCTCAAGTCTTGACAGCTTCCATGTGGTGTTGACCCTGTGAGTGCACAGAAGTCAAGAACCTAGGTTGATAAACCTCTGCCTAGATTTCAGAAGATGTATAAAAATGGCTGGATGCAATCCCATTACTGGGTATATATCCAAAGAATTATAAATCGTTCTACTATAAGGACACATACACACGAATGTTCATTGCAGCACTGTTTACAATAGCAAAGACCTGGAACCAACCCAAATGCCCATTGATGATAGACTGGACAGGGAAAATGTGGCACATATACACCATGGAATATTATACAGCCATAAAAAACGATGAGTTCATGTCATTTGTAGGGACATGGATGAATCTGGAAAACATCATTCTCAGCAAACTGACACAAGAGCAGAAAATCAAACACCGCATGTTCTCACTCATAGGTGGGTGTTGAACAATGAGAGCACATGGACACAGGGAGGGGAGCGCTACACACTGGGGTCTTTTGGGGGGAAATGGGGGAGGGACAGCAGGGGGTGGGGAGATGGGGAGAGATAACATGGGGAGAAATGCCAGATAGAGGTGAAGGGGAGGAAGGCAGCAAATCATACTGCCATGTGTGTACCTATGCAACAATCTTGCATGTTCTTCACATGTACCCCAAAACCTAAAATGCAATAAAAAAAATGGCTGGATGCCCAGGCAGAAGTTTTTTGTAGGGCCAGGGTCCTCATGGAGAACCTCTGTTAGGGCAGTACAGAAGAGAAATGTGGATTTGCAATCCCCACACAGAGTCCCTACTGGGGCACCCCTAGTGGAGCTCTGAGAAAAGAGCCACCATCCTCCAGCCCCAAGAATGGTAGATCCACAAATTGCTTGCACCATGTGCCTGGGAAAGCAACAAACACTCAATGCCAGCCTGCGAAGGCAGCCGGGAGGGAGTCTGTATCCTGCAAATCCGCAAAGGTGAAGCTGCCCAAGATCCTGCGAATCCACCTCTTGCATCAGGATTATGACTTGGATATGAGACATGGATTCAAAGTCTGTATCTTGCAAATCCACAAAGGTGAAGCTGCCCAAGATCCTGGGAATCCACCTCTTGCATCAGGATTATGACCTGGATATGAGACATGGATTCAAAGGATAATTTTGGAACGTTAAGATTTGACTGTCCTGCTGAATTTTAAACTTGGTTGGGATCTGTAGCCCCCTTGTTTTGGCCAATATTTCCCATTTGTAACAGCTGTATTTACCCAATCACTGTACCCCCATTGTATCTAGGAAGTAACTAATTTCCTTTTGATTTCATAGGCTCATAGGTGAGAGGGACTTGCCTTGTCTCAGATGAGATTTGGACTATGGACTTTTGAGTTAATGCTGAAATGAGTTGAAACTCTGAGGCACTATTGGGAAGGCATGATCGGTTTTGAAATATGAAGATATGACATTTGGGAGGGGCCGGGGTGAAATGATGTAGTTTGGCTCTGTGTTCCCACACAAATCTCATCTTGTAGCTTCCATAGTTCCTGTGTGTTGTGGGAAAGACCCAGTGGGAGATGATGGAATCATGGAGGTGGGTCTTTTCTGTGCTGTTCTCATGATAGTGAATGAGTCTCAAAAGATCTGATGGTTTTAAAAATGGAAGTTTATCTGCATAAGCTCTCTTTGCCTGCTGCCATCCATGTAAGATGTGACTTGCTCCTCCTTGCCTTCTGCCGTGATTGTGAGGCCTCCCCAGCCATGTGAGACTATAAATCCAACAAACCTCTTGCTTTTGTAAATTGCCCAGTCTTGGATATGTCTTCATCAGCAGCAAGAAAATGGACTAATACAGAACACCTCAGCATTAAAAAAGCATCTTGCTTTTGATTGTAGCAGAATTGAGCCTGGTTTATACTGGAGCTTCTTTTCTCTGCTGGAATAGCCCAGATAAAGTGAGTCTTACCACTTTTAATAAATATTCAGCTCTGTTTCACTTTGACACTATTCTGCAGGAATATAATGGTTACTTAAAGAGAAAGGAGCTTATATAAAACTGTATTCTCAACTGTATAACTGTTTCTATACATTTTTACACAGTGTCCGTGTGACTAGGTCAGTATATATGATGAGTGTATTGATTCCTAGAGCTGCCATCACAATATACCACAAACTGGGTGACTTAAACAACAGAAATTTATTAATTTTCACATTTCTGGAGGCTAGAGTTTTAAGATCAAAGTGATAGCCGGTTTGGTTTTCTCTGAAGCCTCCCTCTTTGGTTTGCAATGGGCGACTTCCTGCTGTGTCCTCATGTAGTTTTTCCTCTGTGCGTGGATCACTAGTGTCTCTTTTGTATGTCCAGATTTCCTCTTCTAATGACATCAATCAGTTTGGTCTAAGGCCTAACTTTATACCTCATTTTAATTTAGCCACCACTTTAACAGCCTTATCTCCAAATATAGGTACATCCTGAGGTAGTGGGGTTTAAGAATTCAACATATATGTTTTTGGTGGGACACAGTTTAGCACTTAACACTGAATATCTGAGATACATTAGTTACTGTTGTAACTAATGTTGTTACTACAGTGTGTAGTGTTTAAGAGCCTGGGCTCTGGAGTATGAATGTCTTTGTTACATTGACTATCATCATTGGCAAGATCCCTGCTAACAAGCTGTATGACCTTGGAAAAGTTATAGAATCTTACCAAACCTCTATTTCTTTACCTATAAGAATAAAATAATCTTTATATTTATTGCTGTACCTAAGTGCATGAAAAAGCGTTAGCAAATTTTATGTCTTTATAAATTTTTAATCTTATAAAGAATTTATATCTTTATACATTCTTTTATAAAGATAATTTTTCTAACTTTGTTTATAAATCTAACAGTTTCATTCTTGCTTACTGTAAACACACACACACACACAGTACACATATAAAATTTGCATTTTTTTTCCAAAATTAAGTAGACTCTTAACTACTTCAGGATTGATTTATTATGATTTATTGAAAGACTATAGCTCCTCAAACCACTGTTTTCTATTGTCAAGATAAATCCCACGAGACTTTCAAATGCACTAAATTTTTAAGTAATAAACAGTGTGGGGCCATGGGTCAGGGGTTCAAATAATATCAACTATAGGAAAATGCTGATTGTTGTTTTAAAAAATAAAATATAACCCCATATGAAAATATTAATACAGTTAATAATGAGACATTGAAACTCCCGTCTTCTTAATTCTAATCTAATAAAAGCAAGAATTATATCTATAAATAGCAGGGTCTATATACTCAGTAAACAAACAATGCCCATCCCATTCTATTCTTAGATAAAATGAGATGCTTATCTCGATAGTTCCTTAGTCCTTCCAGACAAACAGAAAGGAATTCCCACAGAGGGGGTGAAGTTAGTTGAGAATAGAACATTACCAGATAAGAAGAGGAGTAAAGGCTGTTTTCCAGCTGGAGTCTTTTACAAAGGAGAACTCAGACATGTTAAATAGATAGGGAAAAACATTAAAATTATAGGAAAGGAAATAAAAAATGTACAAAATAAAAAAAAATTATTTCATCTTCTAAGATCTATTAGAATATATACATTTTACTCATGGTACAACATACCTCTTTTTGCTCAAGTGACGTGTGTGTGTGTGTGTGTGGTGTGTGTGCTTGCATAGGGCTGTATCTAGTTTAAAGCGCTATGATATCTGTATTATCTTTGAACTGTATAAAGTCTGTGAGATGGCCGCAGAGAAACTCGGAGAAATTAAGGGTATAAAAAGTGAGAAAGTGTCAAGGCTGAGATGACCTTGCCAGCTAGTTTCTACTGCAGGTTTTTTTTTTGTGACACCAATTTTGTCAGGTAAGGAAAAGATAATAACACCTAATTGGCTGCCTCACAACACTGTATAAACAAATAAAATGAGCTAATGAACGGCAGGTTGTTTTCAAAGCTGTGGAAGGCAATCTAATCATAAAAGACTATAGTTATTTATTAACTATTATCATCATCCAAGATCCCTCTGGAGAGAAAAACAAAAGACTTTAAGAAGGATATGGTAACTTTATATTTTGGAAATAACCTTTTTTTGTACTAACATCACTGATCTACAACAATCTTTGTAATTTTCTCATTTCTTTCCCCTGTGTTAGTATCCTTCAGATTCTGGCCTTTATAAATGTGTAAGATTGTAAAGTTTGTGGTTTTTTTTAATCTAAACCTACTCCTTTCTAATGAGAGGAAAGAAGTTTCTATGTGTTTGATGAATAATTGAAAGAGTTGAAAACAAGGATGACATTCTGAGTTAGAAGAACACCCTGATAACCTAACACTGACCCAAGCTTGAGTTCTCCAAAACTTCAATCTCATTCGTTTGAATTTAATATCCTTAGTAATTTTCAGGAATGAAGCCTGATTAGCAGAGCATGTGATGAATCACCTCTGGATTTACAACATTCCTAAAATGAAATGAAGAAAAAACCCTGATGAAATGAGCCAGCTGATGGGTACTTCCAGTTTTGGTGGTGCTCACTGAATCCTCTTTTGACTACTTTCTCTGTTTGGAAAAGATATCAGTTTCAAACTTTTTATTCGTCATTTCAGAAAGGGCTGCCATCACTGAGGAGCTCTTTTGCAGTAAGAAGGAAACCAATGTTTTCAATGTTTCCTCATAAAGAGATTCCTAAGACAGGCAATCATCTTTTGGTTCTTCTGTTCCACTCCAGCACCACTTTCACTCCTGGGAATATTCTCCATTTGGGCTAGACTAGGGGTCACTAGAGCATAATACACAATCATTGATTCTATTTTAAGGCATCAAACTTTTACCATCAATAACAGAAAATATGGTTAGGACACATTTCATATGGTCTGACAAGGCAGATGAAAGATAAAAAATTAGTATGGATATGTTAATATTTAGAATGCACTTTTAGAGACAGACACAAGAAATCAATGCTGACTGACACCAAGCAATGTAAGTTTTAACAGGTAATGTTTTGATTTGTTTCGGCATTACAGCTTAAAATGCAATTAAAAGGGAAAAGAGAACATATATGTTTATACTTTAATTTCACCTCAAAACGTGTTGAGAGAATTATTCTATGCTGAGTAAATGTAAATGTATTGGTGAAATTCACAATCAAGAGATGTTGACTTTTCTTGGTATCTTAGAAATTATCTAGTACAACCACATTATTACAATGTTGTAAAAATGCAAGACCAACTATCATTAACTACGAAGCTTATCACATATACTTGATATTTGTTCTAAGCACCTCTCTTCTCTTTCTCAAACACACACACACACACAGACACACACATATTTATATATATGTGTGTGTGTGTGTCTGTGTGTGTGTGTATATATATGATTTGTCTCTAAACCTCATAATGCTAGTACAATGTGGGTGTTATTATTTTTATTTTACGTACTAGGAAACTGAGGCTTAGAAAAAATAAGTGACTTGCCCAAGGCAACATGGCTAACAACTCCAGATTTGGACCCAGATCTACCTTGCTCCAAAGCTGGGTTCATTTCTAGCCCTACGTAATTGAAAAGACCATATAGAATAGAAACAGATTTCTAAACCCTGTCTCATTTCTCTTAAGCTGTGATGGAATTTGATTTTCTAACCTGTAACAGTAATGCAAGTTGAACTTGCTCTCTGTGGTCACTAATTTTACTATTCCATTGGAAAGCAGCAAAGCTACAATAATAGTGCAGACCATGATTTTATATACATACACATATTTTAGACAGGGTCTTGCTCTGTCGCCAGCCTGGAGTACAGTGGCTCTATCTTGGCTCACTGCAATCTCTACCTTCTGGGATCAAGTGATTCCTCAGCCTCAGCCTCCAGCGTAGCTGGGATCATAGGCAAGCACCACTATGCCCAGCTAATATTTTGTGTTTTTGTGTTTTGTGTTTCACCATGTTGGCCAGGATGGTCTCGATCTCCTGACCTCATGATCCAGCCGCCTCATCCTCTCAAAGTGCTGGGATTACAGGCATAAGCCTCTGTACCCAGCTCAATGATTACATTTTTATAGGAAATAAATTATCTCATGAGAAAAAAAAAGGACATATTATCTCATTTAGATAAATCTCAGAATATTGGCATAGTCCCAAAGTTGACTAACCTTGATCAGTTTTTTGGAACCATCATAAAAAGGCCTTTGATTGCATAAAGTCTCAAACTTTCCTTCTATGGATGTGAAGACCCTGAGAAGCACTGGAATGAAACATTTTGGCTCTGGTTTCAGTCATCTTCACATGTTTCTTCAGGCGCTTCCTTAGGCTATTAGGGCAAAATAAGCTGGTAGAAAAAAGGTATTACTTGTAGGATGAAAGAAGAAACTAAGGAGAAGAAACTTTATTCAGAAAATGTCACATTTACATATTTATAATTTTTAACAGCTTGTTTCTTCTTTACTTTTTCGGAGACTAAATAATGGGATGATAGAAGAAGAAATCTAATTTAGGGAAAACTGATTGAGCCAAAATTTTCAAACAGTAATATGGGTAAGCATGGGCTATGGAAAGTTAAACCGAGTCTCCAATGTTTGTGATTATCATGCTTGGCTAGAATATAAAGTAAGGCTTCAAGATATAAAATATCCTTCAGATGGAGAATTTTTAAAAGCAGTTACATACAAGCTTTATTTTTCCAAAGTTTCTGCCTTTTTTAATGTATAAGGGTGAAGCAGTATACAGAGAGGAAAGAATGCTGTATGTGTGGCCTGCTTACAAGTGCTGGATGCCTCCTCTGCCTGTTCCATCTAAACTGTCTGCTTGTGAGAAAGACAATGCTCCTCTGAGTTCGTGCCTCCCCATATATTCAACATGAGAATTTTGCTATGTTATATTTTAGAGTTGTTCAACTCTAACATATATATGAGTCCGTGACACTGAACTCAGAGACTTCAGAACATCTACAAATGAAAGCAACAGGAAACCCGGGTTTCTCTAGATGTGGAAATCTTTAAATCTATACCTGACTGGTAGGACAACCAATCTGTCTTTCTTTCCTCTCCCCTCCCACTTATGAAGGTATCCTAAAACATGGAAGCTAGCTGGGTGCAGTGGCTCACACCTGTAATCTCAGCACTTTGGGAGGCTGAGGTGGGGGATCACTTAAGGTCAGGAGTTTGAGGCCAGCCTGTCCAACATGGTGAAACCCCGTCTCTACTAAAAATACAAAAATTAGCCAGGCGTGGCAGTGGGCGCCTGTAATCCCAGCTACTTGGGAGGCTGAGGCTAGAGAAACGCTTGAACACAGGAGACAGGGGTTCCAATGAGCCACTGTTGCCACACAGTAAGACTCCATCTCAAAAAAAAAAAAAAAAAAAAAAGGAAGTTAAAGTGGAGTGGTATGTACGTCCTATGACCTTGAACAACTGGTTTTATGTGGGTGTCACCAGTGCTTGAGTATTTATACAAGTAAATTTCATCTGGCCAAGTTCAGTCACATTGCACCTGCTGAGCAATGCACGGAGTGGACCTGTAGGCAACTTGCATCATCTTCAACATGAAGACAGCCACAGTGTCCATGCTTCTGCCCTTGGTTCTTTGCCTTATACAAGGTGAGCAATTTGTGTGTGATCTAAGCCTCTTGCCATACGGCTCAAAGCCCTGGGGAAGGGACTTTTCTCCCTCTACTCTTGCCAAAAACTGTTTACGTAGGTATGTATAATTCTGAAATATCTTGCCAGACACAGAGCTTTGAAGATTTACATATGTGCCTTTATAATTATGTTGTTATCTTTAGAAATGGCAAGTAGTTTGAGATCTGCATTTTTATCCACAAGAAATTCTTTCATTAATTCTTTATTAGTTCTGAAAACTGAATAGATTCTTCTTCATTTTCCTCTTACCAGATGTATCAATTCATAGTGCATATACATATATATGTAATAGACATTTAAAACTTATTTGTAAATAACATATATATTTTAATGCTATAGGTATAAATGAAATATTTTTAAAATTTTAATCATCTGTTTTAATTTTAAAGCAATGTCTAGCTTATTTTAGTCTTGTGTTTTCAAATGCAAATGGATTGAAAGTATTTCTCCCAAACAGTAAGGGACTTTTGTGGGAGCTGGAAGGTAGATTTTTACATTTGCTATTTAACCCTAAGAGAACACAAATTGCCTAGACTTAGGTTGCTCTGGAAGATTTAAATTTTAAAAAAGAGAACCTTAGAGATAGTCTGAGATCATATACGAATAATGCCCACTTTCCTAAAATAGATGTGTAGGTACCTATAAGGAGGCAGAATTGTCAGTTTCAGAAAATTAAATTTTAAATATTCTATAAATATAATGCTATATTATAGTTTCAGCGAATGCTATATTAAAGTTTTCAAGTGAAACTATAATATAATCTCAAAAATTGTTATAATTATTAATTTCAAATTAAATGATAATTATAATTTAGTTTCAGAAATGTAATTTCAAAAATCAAAAATTAAATAATATAATTTAAAATTATAATATAATTGGTATAGTATTTTGCATGTATGTTATATTATAATTTTAAAAGGGAGGCTGCCATTTATTACTCCAAAGGGACCTTTTTAAGATGAGCCATTTTGATGGGGTTAGAATTCACATGAATAGTATTTTCTAAGGTAATTGGAACTTTCTATGTGGTTAGACCTTTGTAAGTGTATATACTGATCTCCTGATACAGTCATCTTCTTTTATTTACCGTAGTAAATCTTAATGTGTTCAAAACAATTTGTGGTTTTACAATATATTGTCATTAAAGCAATCAAGACACTGCATTAAATGAAGTATTTATTTTATTTATTGAATATTTTACATTTCCTTAACTTTGGTTTCTGCATTTTCATCCCAGATGCTGCCAGTGAGAATGAAGATCAGGTTAGTCCTGCTTTTTCTGTTCATTGAATTCATTCCAAGATTCCTAAAGAAAAATAATTTGTGGCCATCACCTTCATGTTAATAATACAAACATATTATACTGGTAGGTACTAATAGCTTTTGTCAAAAACACAGACAAGCTTTTATGAATCAAGACATGAATCTCTCTCTCTCTCTCTCTCTCTCTCTCTCTCTCTCTCACACACACACACACACACACACACACACACACACAATGTATTAATAATGATGGATGTCTGCAAGAAGCAACTTATGTTAAAGAAGTACTTTAAAATTTCATAAACAAAAAATAAATCAACTGGCAAACTACTATTGTTCCATTTAACATCTGAACAAACCATGATGCAACACATGGGAAGCTGAAATAAACAGTCTAGTAATTATTATGCAAAAGAGTGTGGTCTGTATCTTGTATATAGTCAGTGTATATAGTTCATCTAATACATATTTATTGAGCATCTGTTAGATGTCAGACCCTGTTTGAGTTGCTGGGGATATTTTTAAGCAAACAAAATAGAAGAAATTCCTGCCCTGAAACTTACATTTTAGTGGAGGAAAACAGATAAATTAATAAGTAGCTTAGCAAAACATATGGTACATTAAATAATGAGAAATGCTAGGAGAAAAATAATCAGAAGGCAGAATAGGATTCCTGAGAATGGAGGTGGTACCCATGCTCATAGGGATAATCAGGGAAGTTCTGTCTGGAGAGACAGTATTAGAATAGGGATCTGAAGGTCATAAGGGGAACAAACCATGAAGGTCTTTGCAGTTTACAGCAGACCAGAGAGAAGCACCTTCAAGCACAGAGGCAAGAAAGTGTTTTACCAACTCTTAAAACTCTTTTGTTTGATAAATTAAAAAGTCATTTTCTAATAGAGTTTCAATTTTTGATCGATTTGAAAGATAAGATGACCAATTACTTTCTCACATATATATTTTATGTACTTATATTTATATATATATATATACATACACTGCTATGCATGCTATTAATTCAGCACTTAAACCACAATTTTAAATGTTTTGCTGAATATGTGGCAAAATTTGCTATATCTCTGGCCATGAACATTAAAGAAATATAAAGGTGAAACAGCTTTTCCTTACAATGAAACTCTGAGAACCATGGTTAAAATACTCTTGTTGAACTGACACAAGGGCAGAAAATCAAACACCGCATGTTCTCACTCATAGGCGGGTGTTGAACAATGAGAACACATGGACACAGGGAGGGGAGCACTACACACTGGGGTCAGTTGGGGGGAAATGGGGGAGGGATGGGGGGAGGAGGTGGGGAGAGATAGCATGGGGAGAAATGCCAGATATAGGTGAAGGGGAGGAAGGCAACAAATCACACTGCCGTGAGTGTACCTATGCAACAATCTTGCATGTTCTTCACATGTATCCCAATACCTAAAATGCAATACAAAAATAAATTAATTAAAAAAATACTCTTGCTGTATTTTTCTTCAATCATTTTTTTTTTTTTTTGAGATGGAATTTCACTCTTGTTACCCAGGCTGGAGTGCGGTGGCATGATCTCAGCTCACCGCAACCTCCGCCTCCTAGGTTCAAGCAATTCTCCTGCCTCAGCCTCCCGAATACCTGGGACTACAGGCGAGTGCCACCATGCCCAGCTAATTTTTGTATTTTTAGTAGAGACGGGGTTTCACCATGTTGACCAGAGTGGTCTCCATCTCCTGATCTTGTGATCCACCCGCCTCTGCCTCCCAAAGTGCTGGGATTATAGGCGTGAATCACTGTGACCGGCCACTTCAATAATTTTTTTAAAGAAACTTCTTACATGAGTATTCTAGAGAATTTTATCATGTTCTCTACTATTTCATATAAGTTTGCTGATCAAGGAGAGGTCCAGAAAGTTTGGTAGAGTAAAAAAAGGCTAGACTTTTGGGAGGCAGAGAGCATGTTCACTTAAATGTTTTATACTGGAAAAAAAGAAGGATATTATGTGTAAATCTCACTGCATAGAGTCATTTTCTTTTTTCAGGGTTCATGGTGATGGTTGGTAATTTATGGCAGATATTGTGAATTTTACACTGATATTTTTATAGCATTAACATTTATTTCACTGAAAAATATTTAAAAAACAAATTTAGTGACTTCTTACATTGGTATTAAAGTCAAGAAGAACACAAAGAAGGAATTATTTAGTTGGAAACCTTTGTGTTCTTGTTTTTTGATACCGTGTCAGAAATGAAAACTGTCGATGTAGCCTTTTTTATGATGCTGCAATTTTTGTTATTTTCCAAGTTTAGTAGCTTGGGTTCCTTTCAGCATCATAAAAACATGTTAGATGTCATAAACATGAACCTAAACCACAGGGAAAAGCACTACAGTAACCTTCAAGGATTTTAAGTATGCTTAAATTTGTCATCACCAAAGAGTCATTCTGCAGGCAAAAGCAAACTGGTCAGTGTTTCATCACTGAGCTAGGGCAATGCCAGCCAGCAATGGAGGGTCTTATTATAATATCTGGAGATGGACAACAGATTAGACCTCTGCCAGTGAGGGAAATGGGAAGAACTTGGCTTCAGTTTTCCTGGGACATGATGAGAAAAAGAGAATAGCAGCAACAGTAACAAAACAAGCCAGGGACTGGAAGTTAGACTACAAGTTAACAGTTGCTGAAAAGTCATCTACTCAACTCAGGATGACTTTTGGTGGTACGCTTCTGTTTCAACCCTCTCTATATGGTAATTGAAAGGGTATTCCATTTTGCTCAGAGAAAAACTCAACTGTGTCTTTCCATTTTTATGATGTTTTTCTGTTTCCTAAGAGAATATATTGGATAATTTCATAACTCAGAAAAATAGCATTGAATCTCATCTTAACTGATTAATCACTGTGAACAAGTTTCTTAACCTGTTATTTGGGCCTCTGATGCTCGGTTTGTAAGAGATGGAGTCTTTCTAGGAATCAAGCTCTCATCTAATAGTGACATTGGAGAAGTCCAATTTAGGGATTATTCTGATTGATGCAACTCTTTTAATTTATCTTTTATAAGTAGAGACAAGGTCTCATTATATCGCCCAGGAGAATCTTGAACTTCTGGCAACCCTCCTGCCTTGGCATCCAAAAGTGCTGAGATTACAGGCATGAGCCATTGCAACTGGCCTAATGCTACTCTTTTATGATAAACATTCAAAATTATTTAGAGCTTTATTCCAGGATTATCATGAGTCTTTCTTCCATACACTTTCTATAAGACTTCCTTCATAAGGGATATATTTTTTATTACAAAGACATCAGGCCCTTCTCTGATTCTATTATATGGATTTTAGAATCAATTATACTCAGCAAGATAAGCATGACTTACAAAGTTGGCATTTGGTACTGTGAAGTCAGAGATCAGATAGATCTGAAGATGCTCAGTTATTAATCTGTGTCCTGAAATTACTATGGTGCTACTCCAATGGAGTCACTGTGTAGTGATAATAATCTTAGAGCTATTTTAGCAGGCTGTTCTTAGCAAAATTTCCCAGGGCTAGTCTGTGATATTATTTAGTTATTCTTCTTCATCATTAATTATTTTGTAATGCTACCAACTGTCTACCATTTTTAAGAGAGTAGATTAGGTACATTATTTTCCATCCAGGCAAGTATAGTCCTGTTCTACTTAATGCTGTATCTGTGGCACCTAGGAAAGTATAGTAATATAATAATAAGTGATTGCTGACTCACTGAATGATGATAATAAGGATATAGGAGGCTAACAGAGTTCAAGACTGACCTGGGCAACGTAGTGAGACCCTGACTCTCCAACAAAAGAAAGAAAAGAAAAGAGAAAAAACAAGTACAAAACCCCAGATACAGATATAGTTGCCTAAATGGAATCTTTTAGTAAATTTTTTGGAAGAGGATGTGTTTGTCAGAGTTGAAGCAAAACTTTGTTTCCTGATTCAAGAGGCAGATTTTTTTTTTGAAAAATCAAAACAAAAAACAACAAAAATCCCCTTAGATTCCAATGGCTTAATCTAAAGACCTAGTGAATTTTCACTGGGTGCAGTGGCTCATCCTTGTAATCCCAGCACTTTGGGAGGCTGAGGCATGTGGATCACTTAAGGTAAGGAGTTTGAGACCAACCTGGCCAACGTGATGAAACCCCATCTCTACTAAAAATGCAAAAATTAGCCAGGTATGGTAGCATGCACCTGTAGTCCCAGTTACTCAGGAGGCTCAGGCAGGAGAATCTCTTGAACCTGGGAGGCAGAGATTGCAGTGAGCTGAGATCACACCACTGTACTCTAGCCTGGGTGATAGAGCAAGACTCCATCTATAAATAAATAAATAAATAGTGAATTTTCTAAATTAAAAAGGAATATAACATTTTAAAGTAGTACTTTACTAGGTAGCACAAATGTATCATATTTTAAGCTCCTAAAAAAGAATGAGTGATGTATAGTAGGACTTTAATAAAATGTATTGAATGACTGAAAAGAAAGTATGAGCTTTAAGGTAAGTCTGCCTGTGCTTATAAATCAAATGATGTATCAAGGGACATCAAGTCCTTTTCAGAAAATAAACCAGCCTAGGAAATTGTTTTACAAATATGTATAACCAAGAAATCATTTTTTCATTTAACACTGTTAAAATTTTTAGGAGCTGGTATGTTGCAGTACACCCATAAGGAAATGTAAGCAGACACTTTATAGTGTTCAATGCTCAAACACCTTGCCTCAGTCCTTCAGCAACATTTTCATATTTCTTTCACAGCAATTACTATTGGCCTACTGTGTGCTAGGTATTTTAGATATGTCATCTTAGCATATTCCAGTAATAATAATGACAATCATCACCAACATCAAAATAATAATAATAATAAAGGAGGACGAAGAAGGAAGGAGGATAATTTATTAATTGAATATCTACTATGTATCAGGTACTCTCTGAGGGCTTTACATACTTATAGCTAATCTTCATAAAACCTTTGACTTGTATGTATATATATGTAGACATATACATATAACTACATATATATGTCAAACCGAACCTTTGTTTTGATGTAGTTTCAGCTAATACAATGTTTTTTGGCTTTATCTTAGGAAATATGCAGTGGGCTTCAGGCATTTATGAAAAACGGAAAACTGTTCTGTCCCCAGGATAATAAATTTTTTCTAAGTCTTGAAGGAATAAAGCTCATCAATAAATGTGCCACGTGCAAAATGATACTGTGAGTAAAGATTTCTTTCTTTCTTTACAATGTTTGAGTGAACAGCTAGCCTCTGAACTGGTAAACGTATTCTGTTTCTTTTCTTTCAAGTGCATTTTTCTAAACCAAAATGGTTAAATAAAAGTGCTTAGCAGATCACTCTGACATCTTCCATCAGGTAAAGTTGGATAATTGCCACTCACCTAGAAAGATTTTAATAATCACTCAAACAAGATTCCAAAAGCAGCAGAGGACCTGGTATCAATATCTTTTGTAGCACTTTATAGTCTTTTGAGGATGTAGTTCCACTTTGAACTTCCTGGTTTTGGAAAAAAATGAATTTGAAAAAGAAAGTCAGATTCCTTGGGCCTGTTAAGACCTGATTCTGTTGCAGCCTAGGGGCTGAGAAGATCCGCTTAAGTGTGATGCCAGACTCTCCTTGTGGCAGCCAACCAGCAGAAGGACTTATGCAAGGTATACCCTGATTCTGTGAGCTGCCAGTGTCTTTAGACACCTAGCATTACTCCAGGATGAGATGAACTGAAGGGTAGATTATAGTTTCCAACTCCTTGCAGCTCAGAAAGGATTAGCATCCTGGAAGTTTACCAATCTCTATCCAATGCTTCTTAACTTGGTTTCCGTCTCTCCCTTGTCACTTCAAAGGTAAAAGAAGGTTTGAGTTATCAGTTGAAAATCCTCAAACCAGTGTCCTAATTTGTTTTTGAAAAGGAAGGTTAGCTTCAATTTTTGACCGCTGTCAAAACTTTAACAGTGGTAGCAAGCCAATGCTGAGCTTACCTACTTAGGATAATTATGTTATGGCTGGCTTTTTAAATGTCAGTTCGGTATGTGTCACAGGATTTAATTTGGGGATTGACATAGTCGATCATATTGGGGTAATGAAGCTCAGATCATTTGATCATGCACTGCTTCTAGTGAAGAGATTGTAAGAAGATAAAGAAGTGAAGACAAGATTTAATAGAGGATGGGAGGCCCAGGGTAGGTTGAATAATTCTTTCTTCTTTTGAAAGCTGAACGTAAACCAGCAAGTATATTATTTACTATAAAATTTTCTTCTTGTTTCATCAGATGTTTTAATATAAGACTGAAAGTATGAATATAACAAATGCACTGAAAAATAATGCAAAACAAAGATAAAATGCCTTAAGTGTCTGAAGACAGTTTATCATTTTGAAGTCACTCATTCAATTATTATTTTTATTACTTGTGTAAATTATGTTGGAATAGAATGGGTATCTTTGCTTGGAAAGGAGGCTGTTCAAGGCATAAAAGCTGTCCTTAGATTGCTAAAGTTCTGCCTTATGGAAAATTGATTGGCTCTGTGGGTCCCTAGATGTTGGAATTAGAGCCAGTATAAGCAGTTTCAATGTGAATACTGTCTTTCAAAAACTGCATTCAAAGAATAGTGCAGATAGCTTTGAGAGCTGGTGACCACCCGGCTGTTGGAAGTAGTCCAGGAAGGTAGTCTGTTATGCAGTCAAAGGTAGAATTGCTTGCCTGCAATAATACCATGTTCCTTTGGGAGGCCGAGGTGGGGGAATCACAAGGTCTAGAGATGAAGACCATTCTAGGTAACATGGTGAAACCCCATCTCTACTAAAAATACAAAAATTAGCTCAGTGCGGTGGTGTGGCCTGTAGTCTCAGCTACGGGGGAGGCTTAGGCAAGAGAATCGCTTGAACCCAGGAGGCGGAGGTTCCGGTGAGCTGAGATCACGCCACTGCACTCCAGCCTTGTGACACAGCAAGACTCCGTCTCAACCGTAATGATAATAATACCATGTTCAAGATATTTTTCAATGTTCAGGGGAGATCTTAGGTATTGTGCCCATTTCTGAACATACCTCCAATTTTGACATGCCAGACTAGGCTGAGGAGTAGTAAAATTAAGTTTACCATGTACGCTGTTATTTCTAAAAGTTGAGCAAACAACAATGTTTAAACTATGCTATTCTTTGTCCTCTTCCAGGGAAAAACAAGCAAAATCGCAGAAAAGGGCCAGGGATTTAGCAAGAGTTACCAAGGCTACTGCCCCAGCAGAGGTGAGACTATTTGGAGCCAACCTGTCATGTTTACTTTTGAGAGGAGGTTCGACTCTACTTAGAGATATCTGCTTATTCCTTAATTACTAGGTCATACCTGTTTTAAAGCCAACTACTTAGAAGGGAGGGAACATGGGTTAGTCCAGGGGTGGGCTAAGTATCTGGTACATCTTGTCCATAAGCCCAACCCATGACCCAACTCTGAAAACATTTGAGGCACTGACAGAAACTGAGAGGCGGAGCGAGCCAGTGTGATGTCTGCCTTCCAAGGCCATCATTTCTCATTCCTCTTGTCCTGTCTTAGCCCAAAGAAGAGCTTTCCTGGAACTGTAGAACTAAGTTCAAATCTTAGAATTCTTATTGCCTATGTAACTTGGAAAATGTTATGTATCTCTGGCTCTCAATGTTTTCATCTATAAAATGAGTTTTAGACCAAATAGAAACTAAGTTTTAAAAGCCAGTCTCAGGGTTTAACATGTTCTAGCAGGCATTTGGCTCATTCTATTTCCTTTTCCTTTTCCTCTTTTGCTTTTTACTGTATATGTTGTAGTACCTGGAGGGTACTCCTAATTCAACTAGAGTTGCTTGTTTATATCTATTTTGCAGCCGGGGACTCAGGCTAATTTTTTGTTTGAGAAAAATGTTCTTTGTTAAAAAGAATGGTAATAAAACATTACGAAGTCAAATAAAAGGAAAGAAAGAAACTGCAAATTGAGCCTAGTATACAAACCATTTCACTTTACACATTTTTAAATTTATATAATATTTTTTAAATTTATACAAAAAATCTAAAAATAAAATTAAAAAATAAAAATTTAGGACCCAGATTGGTGGAAACATCCAGCCTACAATATCTCACAAATGGGTTATTGACAAAGCTGGGACTACCACCAGCCATGCTGACCACCACTCATATCACTCCACGTCTCCTGTGTAGTTTCTTCTCTACTTTCCTCTTCCTTTTTCTTCTCTGCTGGTTCCAACACATAATTAAAATAATCAGTCAGGGTTAGCACACCTTAATTACTTATAACATCCATGGTCTAACCACGCTGACATCTTCCTTGGCATTATTAGCCAAGAATGTCTGAAAACCTCAGCCTCCGTAGTAAACATTAGTCTACTAAATTCTTTGCCTGGGCTCAACCAGTTTCACTTTTAAAACAATAACAGACACCACAAAATTGATGAATAATTGCAAATTCTTTATCTGCTGCAAAAGAGAGCTACTTTAATATTCTGCAAAATCTGTGGGGGCCAGAAAGGTTTAGTGGCAACTTTGTATGTGCCTTATTTGTCACATTCAGAGAGTGGCTCACTCTGTAACATCCATTCTCCTTTTCCTCCTCTCTCTTCTTCATAAAAAATGATATATCTATGGTGTTTAAAAATATAAAATAAGAGAAAATGACAAAAAAAGCAAAATACATACAAACATACTGATTTTAACAAACTTGCTACCTAAAAAATAGAGCTAGTTAGATGTTTCCATATATACACAAATTTATTGAACTTTAATCAAGTATGAGTTTCAAAAAATAAAATTACAGCTTTTGTTTGTTTGTTTAGCTTTGTTTTGAGAAGGAGTTTCACTCTTGTTGCCCAGTGTGGAGTGCAATGGTGCGATCCCAGCTCACTGCAGCCTCTGCCTTCCAGGTTCAAGCAATTCTCCTGCCTCAGCCTCCTGAGTAGCTGGGATTACAGGCATGTGCCCTCATGCCTGGCTAATTTTGTATTTTTAGTTGAGACGGAATTTCTCCATGTTGGTCAGGTTGGTCTGGAACTCCTGACCTCAGATGATCTGCCCGTGTCAGCCTCCCAAAGTGCTAGGATTACAGGTGTGATCCACTGCACCAAGCTAAAATTACAGTTTTAAGATATAAAATTACTTTCTGTTAATATTTTATACCTGAGTGACCAAAAAAACTGTTAAAAAAAAAAACCCTCTAGATAAAACTCTGATAGTGACATGGTTCACTACTTGGGAAGCTACTTACATAAATAAGTAGTAACTTAAATTAAATAAGTTAAGGCAGTTAATATTTGGCTGTGTGCCTTTCAAATTAGTTCTGTCTAAATGTTTACTTGTCTTTGTATTTAAAAGGATTCATGCAATTATTCCATGTGCTTTTCATTATTGTTGTTTGTCTCTCCGCTATAAAACAGAACAATGTACTCATTTTTTTCTTAGATTCCTCCCATCAAAAATCAACCCTGCTACTCACTCTTAAGAATAAGGTGCTCTGCATTTCAAGGAATTTCCTCCTACAGACATCTTCTCACTCCCTCTTTCATTACTAATTTTCTTTTCATTAGTATGTCATCCTTTCACTTCCCAACTCGGGTACTCACTCCATCAACAAATCTTGTTGGTGCTGCCTCCAAAGTCTAACCCCTTTTCTCCATTTCCATCTCTACCATCTCAGTCCGGTCATCCATAATTTCTGATTTCTGATGTTTTTGGTACATGTGAAGACTTTTCTTTTAATTGATGAATTCATTCATTCAATGTTTCTCATAATTTAGGTTGCTAACATTATACAATATTTTCACACGAGTGTAAGTGCGTGTTTCTGAGGTCCCTCTTTTTTTCAGATTCATTTATTGCTTTAATAACTACTATGGTAAATCCTCCTACTTAGTTCATGTTGTTAAAAGTTGATGGACCTATGCATAGATACATGGTTTTCATATATATGTCAGAGATAAAAATAATTGAATTTATAAAATTTTCATCTTGAATTTGGTAACCCAATGTATTTAGGGATACAAGGAATTTATAAATTAATTTGGGTAAAACTGACTTTTTACAATATTAATTTTCTCCCCTCAAGAGCACAGAATAGTTTATGATTAATTAATATAATTTTGACCTACTTTATAAAATTTATAAAATATTCACAGATTTTTATAATTTTTGTTAATACTTTAAGATGTGTAAATTTATTACTATTTTGAAGATATTTGGTTTTTTATTGCATTTAATCTGTTTATTATTGATACAAACAAATTCTATCTATTTCTTCAGGTTAATCTTATGTCAGGCAGCTTTTGTTTTTGTTCTTGGTAGTTGATCATATTATCTACATATAACAAAAGTTTTATAATATTATTTTCAGTCTTAGCACATCTTTCTTTCTTTCTTTTCTTATATAATTGGTAAAGGATCCAGAGGTCAATGGTTAAACACTAGTAATGATAATGAACATCAAATACCCCTTTGTCTCTTCATATTAACGGGACTACCTCTAAAGTTTCTCCATTAAGTGTAAAATTCATCATAGTTTTTATCTATACACTTTAGCAAGTTTTGAAAATTTCTATTTTTAATTTTCTGAATATGTATTTCTTATTAAATGTCTTTTTTGCAATAATTTAAATAATTTTATGTTTAGTTTATTAATGTAAATAAATTTTTGAATATATTACATAATGTTAAACTATTCTTGTTTTCCTAGAGTAAATCATACTTTATATTTTAAATAAATTGGATAGTAATGTTTTATTTAGAAAATTTGCAGTTATGTCCTTAAGTAAAATGAATCTACACATTCTCCCTTAAATTATTCTTATCTGGCTTGGGAATCTACATAAAATTCTCCTAAGGTGTGACACTTCGGACTATGACTTAATGACGTGGTTGGCAGATCCTCTCCTCAAAAAGCAACTATAAAGCTAGACAAAATTGATGAAGAAAACCATTTTAGCAATCTGAAAATTGATCAGCAGTCTATGCCTATCTGAGAAGCATTTATCTTGAAAAAATCCTGACTTTAGGAATAAAAAGAGAGGTCTGTGATATTCTTGCTCAGGGATACTCCCATTTCAAACCCTGGCTTGGTTGGCATGGAGGTTTTATACAGGACAGAGTACAAATGTCAGCAACGGCATTGCCATTGTTGAAGAAGGCCAACCTTTTTGGAGTAATGAGCAAAAGCCATACCCAGAGGTGTTTTCAGTGTAAGTGACAATCTTCACCAAGGGTAAGGAAAATGGCCTGAGGTTGCAGTCATAATTGAAGCAAGTATATTCCTGGCTGAGACTTCACACAGGCGTGAAAGAGCCCAAAGAGGGCCAAGATATTCCCAAACTCTTAATTGACCATGAAACTGTACATATTTACTTAATAAACACAAAATGTCTCAGTGAGAAGCAAATGCTGGGGTAGATGTAAAAGTGGCCTGAACTTTGCATGCCCTACCCTATGCACAAAGGTGTATCTGACAGAATGAAAGCCTTGTTAGCTTGAGGTATTTGAACACAAACTGTGTTTAATACTTAGCTGTCCACAAAACTACAGAGACATAGAAGAAAAACATAGGAAGCAAGGCTTAAAAAAAATAACTATAATAAAAACTATTATCATCTTCTTAGCAGCACATCAGCAACTGCAATTATGAGAGAGGAAAATCCCTAAGACTTAATTCAGCCACAGAAGCAAAAAAGAATAAAAAAGCAGTGAAAACAATCTTTAAAGAAATAACTATAAACCTGAGTACCTATATTATCTAAAATGTTCAATTTTTATAATCCAGGTGAGTTAGGTTAAAAAAAATTCAATTTTCACCAAAAGGCATAAAATATTCAAAGTAACGAGAATATATAACCCATACTCAAGAAAAAAAATTAATGGAATTTGTCTTTAACTGTGTACAGATGTTAGATTTGGCAGACAAAGACTTAAAGTAGCTATTAAAAATGTATGCAGAATACTAAAAAAAATCATGTTTGAGGATTCACAAGGAAGTATAATAACAATGAATAAGCCAATAAAAACTTTCAATGAAAAAGAGAAATAATTTTTTTAAAGACGAAATGAAAATCCTGGAGTTGAAGGGCATAATAACTGAAATGAACAGTTCAATAGAGAGACTAAAAAGCAGATTTGTGAATGCTTAAAAAAATGAATTAGCAAACTTGAAAAAAGCTTAATAGAAACTAACAATGGAAATACAGAGACAGACAATATAGAAGAAAAATGACCAAAATTATACACTTTTTGAGACAGCAGCAAGCAAACCAACATATGCATAATGGGAATACCAGAAATAGACGTGAGAAAAAAAGAAATACAAAAATTATTTGAAGAAACAATGGCCTAAGATGCCTTAAATTTGATCAAAAAATAAATTTCACCATTTAAGAAACTCAATATACCCCAAATTGGATAAATATGAAGGCATCCACATGTGGCTCATCATGATTAAAATGTTGAAATAATAATAAAAAAAAAAAACAACGAAGAAAATTAAGAAAGTGGCAAGAGAAAAATGACACATCCTATATACAGGCTGTATACAACTAAAGGCTGGCCCCTCATCTAAAATAATGAAGGCCAGAAGGCAGTAAAATGACATGTTCAAAATGCTGAAAGAAAAAAAAAGATTAAGCAATATTCTACATCCTTAAAACTATTCTACAAAAATTAAAGTGAAATAAAGATATTCCTGTACTAATGAAATCTGAGAGATTTTGCTGTTAACACCACTACCTTAAAAATAATAATGAAGGAAGTCATTTAGCTGAAAGGTAGCTTGTACATACAGACAGAAATGAAAAGCACCAGAAATAATGAAAACATGAGTTATTCTCCTAGCCATTTTTTAAAGAGATAATCTTAATATATAAAGCAATAATTACAATGCTGTTTTAGCAGGTACAATAAAGCTGTTTAGAATTTTATTTTTCAGTTTATATACTTGTAACTGCTTTGAAATAACTTGTAAACAATTATTTAATACAAGTTTTCCTAGAATTTCAGAAAAACAGATTATAAAGCTATTGGGACTGAGTTATTTTGGGGTGGGAATATCTCAGACCAATATATCAATTGGATTAATGTGTATTGACCTGTGTAACAACTGTAGTTATTTTATACTTTTTGTAGTCATATATTCAATTTGGTTTTCATATGTATTAACATAGTAATACTCATAAAATGCTTTTCATTGTATTAATGTCTCAATATTTATATGGTTATTTTAAATTATCATTCCATATATTTTTACTTTTCATATTACTTTTCTCTTTGGTAAGCCCTACTAGAAATCTTTTATATCAGCTTTTTTGATGATATTCTCAATTGTTTCTGTTTTCTATGGAATTAATTCCTGTTTCTTTATGTTTGTTCCTGCTCATTTTACAATGGGATTGAGGAATACTTTATTCTTTAAATTTAATTGTTAAAAAATTTCTGACAAATATATTTAAAGATATTAATAATCATCTCAAAATTTGTACTTTAAGTGTTTCTATTTATCATTATTTTCCAAACATTTCTTAATTTCTCTAACCCCAATGTTATTTAGTAATAAATTATCTAATTTTCAAATATGTAGAACTTTTAAATATTTTACATTAGCTTTTAATTTTATTAAATTTTGGTCAGAGAACATAAACGACGTAGTATCAATTATATGTTGCTTCTTAAGACTTTGTGACCTAACAAATACTCTGCTTTTATGAAGGTTTAATCTATTATTTTTAAAAAAGTTTCTATTTCTTGGCTGTAGTTTTCTATAAAAATATAATGGCTTAAGATTCTTTTTTCTCTACATATAAATTTCTGAGAAGTGTTTGGTTAAATCTCTAACTCTAGCTATTGATTTTCTTTTCTTTTCTTTTTTGAGATGGAGTTTTGCTCTGTCCCCCAGGCTGGAGTGCAGTGGCATGATCTTGGCTCACTGCAACTTACACCTCCTGAGATCAAGCGAATTCTCATGCCTTAACCGCCTAAGTAGCTGGGATAACAGGTGCACACCACTGTGCCTGGCTAATTTTTGTATTTTTAGTAGAAACCAGGTTTCACCATGTTCATCAGGCTGATCGCAAACTCCTGACCATGTGATCTGCTTGCCCTGGCCTCCCAAAGTGCTGGGATTACAGGCGTGAGCCACCATGCCAGGCCTTAATTCTATTACATTTTATTTGTTATTGCTTGACATATTTAAAGTCTTTATTATTAGGTGAATATATACTCATGATTGTTATACTTTCCTGTTCTTGTCCTTGCCTTTTTTAAAATTTCATATATTGTCATTCTTTGTCACTTATAATGCATTTTTGTACTAAATTATAATTTTTAAGTGTTAATATTGCTGCATATGCTCTCTTCTTATTCATTTTGGTCTTGTATATTTATGTTATTATTTTGATACTACAATGCTTTTAGTTTTAATTTTTCTCAATACATGGTTTGATTCCTTTTTTGAAGCATCCAATTACCAATTGCCTCTTAATTGTATGTTTAGCCCATTCAAATTTATTGTTATTTCTGTTATAGTAGAACTCGGTTCCTCCATTTAAAAAATATTTTCCGTTACTATACTTTTCAGCTTCTTCTTTCTAGCTTTTTTTGGGTAGTGGTTTATTTTTGTTCTTACTATGATTATTCTTAACTAAATCATCCATACTTTTAATTACTTATTCTATTGCTAATATCTGTGTCTATTGTCAGTATCTTTGTCTTCTCTCTGAATGTACGTTAATTTACCCTCCGTTTATTTTCTGTAAACACAATTGTGTTATTAACTAGATTTTAGTTTTAAATTCTTGTTTTTCTCTCTTTTATTCTTTTATTTTTTGTTAATTATAGAAATTGTTCCTTTCTTCAAATATTTATTTCTATATTTATTTCCTTCTTTTGGAGACTTCTAATACTATTTTAAATGTCCTTTGACTTTTCCTTTTTTAGAAAAATTGTTTCTTACTTCCTTAGCCTTCTAAGAGAATTCCTTGACCTGATCATCGGTTCACAAGTTCATTATTTATTTGTACCTATCCCATCTTTATTATTTATACTGTTAGATTTATTATCATTTGACTATTTTCCATATTCAAAATTTCTACTTTGTTCTTCCTTTATAACTTCTTTTTTGTTATTGTTTTATATTTGTTTATGCAGATATCTTCTCCTATTTTTCTATAGCATAGACTTGATAAAATATTTTTCTATCCATTCCAGTGCTTCTACTTCAATTGATACATGTTGTTTAGTATATTCTATTTTTTAGTTCTCAGGTACACAGATATTTTTACTGTAAGATTTCATAATGGCTGTATTTATTTTTTCTGCTAAATTTAGTTAGGTAATGTTCAAGGTCAAGCTTCAGTCTGTAGCCCTTTTGGTGAGTGTAAAGATAGAAAAAAAGACAAGACCCAGAGCTGGAGGTTCTGAATCAATCCACTCTTTCCCACTCCAGTTTGCTGCCACTCACCAGGTCAGGAATCCATCTGTAAGCTCTCAGGCATTGTCATAGGAAGAGGTGTTTTCTGTAGGTCGTGATCCTCCTCCTTGGGGTTTGGAGGGGAAGGAGGTGGAGTTGTAAATCCTTGCACCTGCTTTCATCATCTCCCAGCTGGCCTTTTGACTTGCTCTGTCATTCCCCTCTCTACACCTGTGACCTAGTTAGTATGTTGCTGTTGATTTTCTGGTGAAGGGGGATAGCAGTGATTGTTTTGAGTTAATTAGTTTGATCTATAATTTCCGTATGCTTCTGCAGTTTCAGTAGAATGATTTTTGAGAGAAAACCAGTAACCTGCTTTTTCTTCATGCTTCAGTCAGACTTTCCTTCTTTCTGTCCATTCTATAAAAAGGAGAGTCTGGTTTCTACCATCCCTGTGGTAGCTTCACAGTCCAGAAGAATGCTGAAGCATAGATAATGTGTAGTAAATTTTGTGGAATAAATAAACAAATATGAATGAAATAACATATATGGGCACTACTTACCATAGTTTCAATCTATTTTTAACTTCTTTCTAAACATATGAATATTGTAGTATGTTCTTTATCTTTTCTTATATTTTCAGTTCTTTTCCTTCTAGATAAGAGTTTCTCAACTTGATCTTCTGTATCCACCTTTTATTCTTTATATTGTGTGAAATACTGATTCACCGTAGGTCTACATTCTAAGTGTTTCATATTTATCATTAAAATGTCTTTATTTTGACAATGACATGAAATTGTATTTTTCAATGTGATATTTTAATGAAAAATTATTCGGTTTTCTTTAGATAAAAAGTTTTAGATAAAAGTTAAAGTCAAGTTAACTCTGTATCTTTTTTAGTAGCTTTAGCAGTCACAATAATATGTTGCCAGATAATATTGCATAAGAATTCGTTTGATCCTTACTGCAAATCTGGAATGTGGGTAGGGTGTGAATTTCCATTTATCTGATGAGGAAAGTGAGGTGCAAAGAGGTGAAGTGCGTGGGTGGCAGGTCTGAGACTTGAACACTACTCTTCAGTTACTACCTTGTGCATTTGTTTTTCTTTACCATTCAGGTTTGTTCCCAAGTATATGTCATATTATTAGTATAGAGGCTTGGGCTTTCTCCTGCTCTACTTAAAGACGTTTAGTTTTCTTGGCTTGTCAATAGAAAAAACATTGAAAATTACAACAACGGCAATAACAATAAATGGTTCTGTGCCAGGCACTGTTTCAAGTGCTATACATTTAAATCCGTATATAATGCTGAGAGGTTGATGAAATTATAACCATTTGCAAATGAGGACACTAGAGCATAAGGTTTTTTTAAAAATAACTTGTCCAAGTCATACAGCTTAAGTGGCAGACTTAGGAATATGAAACAAGCAATCCAACTGTTAATTACTATCCTTATTTATAATAACAGAAACTTTACTGTAGTTTGTGGTTTGCAAACTACAAGCAAAGAGCTTTCATATTCATAATCTACTGAGCATCACTACTCCTCTGTGGAGAAGGCAGGCAGATTGGGCAGACAAGCAGTATGCCAAGTTTCAGAGAGGTGACTTGGCCTCCTTCACCCGGACAGCCTAAGTGATACTGAAATCCTTTCTTTTGAAATCTAATTTTATCTCTGTTCTTGGATCATGTTTTATTGCCCATAAATTTATTAGCTTACTATAGTCTCCATGATATGTTTTTCTTCTCCAGCAATTTATATTTTGTGGACTTAAAATGTTAATCTAGTTATACATCTAAGGACTATTTTGTCTCTTATATTTTGATGTTCCTTGATCATGTCTTTCGCAGCTGAATTGCGATGATTTTAAACGAGACGGGGATTTTATCTGTCTCGATATTTATGAAGCTGTTTGTGGCACAGATGGGAAAACATATGGCAACAGATGTGAACTGTGTGCTGAGAACGTGTGAGTATTCTCTGAAGTAGGCTTTCTCCCTGAAATATGTTCTCTCTATAATTACATGACACAGCTTTCTCTATAGTCTTTAAGATAACAATTTATTGTGTGGAAGTTAGCCATTCCTAAATTATTAGTACCACTTCTTTTACTGCTCTTCAGACCAATAAAGGTATGTAGCATAACACTTTATATTTTACAAAGCACTTTTATGTATGATTTATCAGATGGTTATCACTTTATGAAGTAGACAGGATAGAGGGATTATAGATTATATGTTTTAATCTATAGAATGTTATATATTTCACATTTAAAATCTATAAGAAAATATAGACTTAATATAATAGACTATAGATTTATAATCTATAAAATACAAATTATATAATTATATATTATAGATTATATTTATATAGATACACATACATATATACATATACACATGTTTATCTTCCACCTATTCATTGTCTATCATCTATTTATCTGTGAGTATACCCTTTTTCACAGAGAATTATTTCATCATCAAATTATGTTTACTAAGTGCTTAATAATTTATAATATCAGAGTAGATAATTGGGACTTTCAGTATTAAACTCTCTTCCCATCTCTCAACATTTACCAAATAGCTAAGGCATTTTACTGTCCTATATCTTGTCCCTGTTTTGTTCTTTCTCCACCCTCAATGCTAGGTTTGGTTATCAATTGTCTTCACCAGCAAGATGACATACCGGCTTTGCAGGTTCTGGCTTATGACCTCAATCTTGAATTGTCTGGTCTTCAGGCTTTGCAAATATAAAAACCCAATGTTTGTATAGGCTAATGAGGGACATTATAATTATTCACTTTTTAAGATTCTGCAAACTTTAGCTCTCCTTGCAATAAATATTTTCAGCAAAATAAAACTGCATTAAACTACTCTCATCCTTTGCATGATGGTACTTTCAGAAATTCACTTTAAAATTATGTCCTGCAAGGAAAATGTGGCACATATACACCATGAAATACTATGCAGCCATAAGAAACAATGTGTTCATGTCCTTTGTAGGGACATGGATGAATATGGCAACCGTAATTCTCAGCAAACAGACACAAGAACAGAAAATCACACAACACATGTTCTCACTCATGGGCGGATGTTGAACAATGAGAACACATGGACACAGGGAGGGGAGCATCACATACTGGGGTCTTTTGGGGGAGCCCAAGGGAGGGATAGCAAGGGAGGTGAGGAGGGATAACATGGGGAGAAATGCCAGATGTAAGTGATGGGGGGTTGGAGGCAGCAAACCATATTGCCATGTGTGTACCTATGCAACAATCCTGCATGATCTGCACATGTACCCCGGAACCTAAAGTACAAAAAAAAAAAATACGTCCTGAACTCTCACCAAGGGTCAACAGAGAGAAACAGAAAACCAACATAAATATACGAAGACTATACAGATTTTTATCAGATATATATTTTGTAGCACAAGTATTAGCATGCTATATATTTAATTCTTACTGCGTCTTATGTGGGGAATCCCATTTAAATTAAATCTCTCAGGTGAAAGTTTCTTTCCCCTAATTTCTGGTATATTTCTTTGTACTATGCAATGAGAATCATATATCTCCTCGTGTTGTTTTCCTTGCAGTTCTGGCTGGTAGGAGGCTCTACAATAAAATTGAAATTTTAATTTTTGTAGTGTTCCTCAGCTGATATCCTTTGAAATAACTCTTTTCTTATCACTTTTAAATATTTAGTTTTGTTCTTTATATTGTTTTTATTAATTTTTTGTTTTACAGATGCTATCATTGTAATCTGCTTTAACTTTTTAGAAATTAGGAAATATCTCTTACATTTGCGGATCCGTGTTTTCAGATATACCTTAAAGGTCAACTAGACGGAACAAAATTAATTATCAAAACTTTATGTACTTTCTATGAAAAATAAAATACTAGTCTGCATAACCCAAATAAAGAGTAGTATAGTGGGATATTAGATAATACAGATTTGGCTTTGTTTATTGAAAACAACAAAAGCAACAACAACAAAGTTTCTTGGGGGCTGAGGCGCATCTACTATCCAGTTATAAGCTTTACTTGTCCCCATCTTCTGATGTGGATCCCTCCTGTAAACACAGGTTAAAAATAGATTTCTATAAATCATATTTACAAGTCTGCATCTTTACCATCTCTTCCATGTTAACTACATTTTTTTGACTTCAAGTTATAAACAGGGGCTCTTATTAGAAAAAGTAAGAAAATAATATAATGTGGCAGCTGTTTGGGGGAGCAAAGAGAATGACAATGCAATGTAGAGCAGTTAGTTTTACATGGTGGAAAGTTGTAATATTAAACTGCTGTGTCTGCTAACTTTCAATTCTAGGAAAACCGGGTCCAAAATTGGTGTAAAAAGTGAAGGGGAATGTAAAAGCAGTAATCCAGAGAAGGTGAGGTCAAACATCAGCGTTGTGGGAAATACGGGAGGCTAACTTCAAATAGGAAGTAGGTGCTTTCCTCTTCCTTCTTGGGTGGGAACCTTGGAAGGAAGTAATTATTGCTTTATGTGAAATGGAATACCCACTACTGCCCACTAATATGAAAAAGCTATTTATAGTCTCTTAAACTGAATCAAATTACCTTGGTGGTTAGAATTTTTGATTCTATTTCTGCTTTCTATTTAAAAAAGAAAGAAAGAAAAGAAAAAGAAGAAGAAATAAAAAAGGAAACTACTTGTGTAGTAGAAAGGGCACAACACTTCAGTCACTTTGCCTGAGTTAAAACCCTAGCATTGTTACTTGCTGTTAGGAGACCTTGGACAAATTACTTAACCTAAAATGAGATTTGAATTAAGTAGATTTTTTTTTTCCTATGATGCACTTTGTGAGCATGTGATGGTAGGGGAAGGGGAAGGACGAAAGGATCTCATATGTATCACACTTGTCTTTTTCTAGGTGAATGATTTTCCTAATTTTCAAGGTCTGATGCTCTTTTTATAAGCTGCCAGAGCGCCTGAGGTTACCTCCACCAAGTCATTTAGCATCATACTATTTGTAATGTCTCTTTTGATCACCTAGGAGATTGGGAGCAAGTTGAGGGGAAATGACTGTGCTCTGTCTGAGTTCTGGCACATAGTAGGTTATCTGTTGACTAAATAAATGAATAAACAAGTAGCATTAGGAGAAATACCTAATGTTGATGATGGGGTGATGGATGCAGCAAACCACTATGGCACATGTATACCTATGTAACAAACCTGCACGTTCTGTACATGTATCCCAGAACTTAAAGTATAATTAAAAAATTAAAATTAAAAAAAAATAAGTGAAATAAATAAAAAGTTATTTTCTCAAATAAAAAAAAGTAAGAGAGTTTTAGGTTTAACCACATGAATTATTCAGTACTTACTGAGCTACTTCTACACAGCTGGTACTGCCCTAAGTGGCCCGTGGCAATGTCAGAGGGACTGAGTTCTATAAAATTTCTGAAACTAGTGTTGTACGCATTACAATCTTGGTAAGTCTCAAGCTCCTTTCCCTGATCTTCAGGATGTATGCAGTGCTTTTCGGCCCTATGTAGTGAATGGAAGACTTGGATGCACAAGGGAAAATGATCCTGTTCTCGGTCCTGATGGGAAGACACATGGCAATAAGTGTGCGATGTGTGCTGAGCTGTTGTAAGTACCATCAACCCCAGGTGGACTTGATGACGATGCAATTGGTTGCTGTCCTGGGAATCACTCCCCAGGGAGATAAAATCCTGTTCATGAAGCATGCAATTCTTTGTCCTTACAATGTGAAATAGCCTTTCTCACAGAACGGCTTCTTTTCTTTTTCTTCATATTGATTGAAGTTTCTTAAAAGGAGAGAATAAAGTGTTCATGTTAGTTATTAAATTCAAGACTTTTGTGTCTTTTAAATTACAATAATTTGAAAATGCATAGTGTTTTATAAGGCCAAATATTTTAAAATTTAGAAACCACATTCATATGGAATAATCTAGATCAGTCTTTTGACATCCATTGCTTAATTTGGGCATGTGTAGAGACCCTTACTAAGTAATGTAAGTCTAATTAAAATAATAATAGTAATAATGCCATGTGTCTGCATCTATTATTAGCTTAAAAAGTGGAACATGGAACATTATGAAAGGAAGAGCTATTGGGTTAATCTTTGAGTGCCTGGCAGTGCTTGGGCATTGAAGGTAAAGAAGTGAGTAAGACCTAATCAGTCTCTCATATTCTGGTTGTTAAGGTTTAGACTCTTTAATTCGTGTGCCAGCAAGCCTTAAATTGCTATATTTACATCACTGGAACTTTACAATCAGGACAGAGATTTAACAGATTAGTAAACTTCACGCCTGCCTTTGAAAATTACAGTTAATCCTTGTAGAATTCAAGGACATGTCCAATCAGGTTTACAAAAGGGTGATGACAACTGGTTTCTCCGACAGGAAATCAGCCTGATTTTCACTTTCTTATCTAGGAGACGTGTGCTCTCAGTGTTCAAATCTGCGCTAATTCTGTGGTTTTCTTTCTTTTCATACATTAGGTGAAAGGGAACTTGACCTCTCTAAATCCTGGTTTCTTCCTCTGTGGAACTGAAATAGCCACGCCTATCTCCAGGATGAGACTCTAATCAAATGATATACGTGAAAGGGCTTAAAGCTCAATTCAAATGTAGCTTTCATTAACAACCTAGTACTTTTACATGAAAGCAAACATATACTTTACGAGGCATACAAACTTATACTTAAGGGTGTGGATGGCAATGCTTCAAATGCTCAGTTTGGTTTCACCCATGTCACAGCATTATTTTAAAGCTCTTGGTTCTACCTGTTAAAGGGAATTTTCCTGACAGTCTTCTGTTTGTCAATCAAGGTGTCACACACCCATTCAGTTTTACAGAACAAAGCTTCTCATTGACTGTCAGTGAGTCAGTTTCACACCCTTCCTTATCTTTGGCAATTTCTCTAGCTCAGGCATTGAAGACAGGGAAATGCTTGTCTCTTGTAAGTGGATCATTTCAGCAAGTTGTAGCAGAGGATATGAAAGTGTGTAGCACAGGACTGAGGATACTGAAAATACGATTGAGTCATAAACTGACCAACTGTTTACTTTTCTTCACAGTTTAAAAGAAGCTGAAAATGCCAAGCGAGAGGGCGAAACTAGAATTCGACGGAATGCTGAGAAGGTAAAATGACACGCCAGCACAATTTGGTTCTTGTGGCCATAAATATCAACAAATTTATGCTTAAACCTTTGAGTAATGAAATAGTCATTGTCTTTTATTATTACATATTTTTCTTAATATCAACATTCCCCAAATTGAATTCCTAGAATGTTAATCATTAGATTCAGATAAAGCAGCGTTTCCTACCTAAGGTTCAAAATGTGCCATTTCCATCTATGTTTCCCCAATCCTCCATCCTCCGAAAGAAGGCATAAGATAGAAAGTTTAGAGAAACCAAGTTCTGCTTAATTCTACCAGCTTTCTTTTTGGTTTAGTTGTAAAACCATTTTAATCTGAATAAATTGTTTAAAAATTTTAATATAATATAAATTAAACAGGAATAACTTTAAAAGAGTGTCACAGTCTTTTAAACGCTATATTCACTGGTGCATTTTATGCGTAATTACATTGACACAAGTTGAAGTTATTCACTTTGCCATTATGATTATTCTGTTCAGAGAAATCTGCATTTATAAAGTTCTTGGTTCTGCTTAAAAAAAAAAAATCAGACGAATTTCTAGATTGTGTTTTAAAAAATACCCTTAAAATAATTTGAATTACTTGATAATTTAATTATGCAATGTAGTGTAAAAAAATTTGAATAGGCACTTTAGGTAATGCAGCCTGGATTTCTTAAATCACCTGTTTCAATGAGAGGGGTAGCATTTTCTCTGCTAAAGGGCTAAACTTTTGCTGAGAAGTCAGAACACCTGAGTTTTAGCCTTGGTTTTTGTCATGCTCTGGGTGTGGGAGACTAAGCAAATAGTCATCCTGGGCCTTACTTTTCTTGTCAGCAAAATAAAGAGGTTGGATATATGACCTGAATTTTACCTTCCTGTCGGACTGTGTTTCTATATCCTGCAGATTACTTTTGTGCTAATACAAGTGTACTCTTTTTTTTGCAGATTGTAGGGTTTATGTTTTCCTAAAGGAAGAAACGAGCCCACTTTTGGTAGTCAAGAGCTGGCCCTTCATTTCATAATGCTATTTAATGAAGCAAAGCTCTCATCCTAAATAGGGTGTTAAAGGTTTACATTTAGGAAAACTAAGTATTCAGAACCATCTACAGTTTACGCCACACTTGCCAAGAACTAAAAAGCAGTTCTTTTGTGGTGGTTGCTAAATTTCGGTCTAAAACTTTGGGTCGTCCTGTGATATTTAACATTTTATTACTTCATAGACATAGAGAGCTCTTTTCCTTTGTTGTTCATCAGGTCTCTCTGTACTTCCCTCTTCCTCTCAGTGGCCAGGGTCATTGTTTTGGTGGGGTCATTGTGCCTGACGTGTGAATGGGACTGCTTTATTGTGATGGCTCAATATGTTCCCTATAATTAACTTGTCACTGAGTTGTATACAGAATGTTTCTTCAGAATCTCCTTGGATGAATCACAACTTATAAACCAAAATTATCATTGTTTCTTTTATGAGAATCATTGAGCATTAATTTTTTATGCTAAGCTATGATTATCAGGTGACTGTCTTCTGTGTCTCTATTTCTAGATTGTTACAACCATGAAGTTTGGAGCACACCCATTGCTCCTCCAAAAATAAATATCTTCTTACTAGGAAGCAGTTATATTCTCTGTTAAAGCATCCCAATGGAATTTGAATTATTTTTTTAAAAATCAAAGAATGCAAGATCTAGAAAAGGTCCTACAGAACATCTGTTCCAAAAACCTCATTGTGGAAGTGTTAAGATTGTGGTTCCAAAGGCGAGGGGACTTTGCTGTGGTTTCCCAGTTGGATGAGAGGCCCAATGTGGTGGCTCAGGTCATTTGACTCCCAGCATGTTCTTTATGCCCATGTTTTCTTGCCTGAAATGGGATGACGAAGGTCACACGGTTGAAAAAAAGTTATAGACCAGGATTTTTTTGTAGGTCACATTATAGTACTATATCACACCACAAATGTTTAATGGCGTAGAGATCAACAAGCCTAGAGGAGCTTAGAGTATCGTTTTTTGTAAAGTTTAGCCCTCACTGCGTAGTAGAATTTTCAAAACACAGAAAGTAGCCTGAAAGTATTGGACCAATGCATCAGGAAATCTGAAAACAAATTTCTCTTGGATTTTTTTGCTGAGGAAATCACTCCCTTTTAGGTTTTCTAAATCAGTATCAGTCTTGATGGTCTACCCCTCTAAGGTGAGGGTGAAAGGAAATTAGATCCACTCTCTTTGAGGTTTCCACCTATGATGTCAGAAATGATCATGGATAAAGAAGGCAGAATACATAAAAATTATCCACAGATCCATTGAGAAAATCAACTAAAGTAAGCATAACACTGTTGGATAATATTATGTTTCTTTGTACTTACAAACTAGGTTGGATTATTCTTGATTAGGTCCATATTAAGTCACCTTTAGACATTTCATCTCACTCTATATATATATATATATATTTGTCTTGGCTGCTTCATTTTGTTGTGTTTGTGCTGAAACCTCATGAAAGATATCCCTCTGACCCCCATTAATTTGAAAGGTGAAAATAAATATCTAATTTTAATCCAAGAAAATTATTAGTCAGCCTTATTTTTTCTGAGGCTATTTTACCTTTTAATAAATATACCACATAATAGATACAAGTGCCAAGTAGTTGACATTATAATTACTATTTCTTAGTAATTCTCATTAATATGTTATATGTATTTGCCAACTTCTAGACCTGATGTTTTGTCATAATAAATCTATTATAAAGTTTCTAGATTAAAAAGTAGAAAAAGGTAAGTAAAATTACTGTTGGCTGGGTATGGTGGTTCATGCCTATAATTTCAAACCTTTGGGAGGCCAAGGCAGGAAGATGACTTGAGCCAAGGAATTCAAGATCGGCCCGAGCAACATGATGAGACCGAGTCTCTACCAAAAAAAAATTAGCTGGGTGTGGTGGTGGTGCATGTCTGTAGTCCCATTTAGTCAAGAAGCTGAGGTGAGAGGATCTTTGAGCCTAGAAGTTAGAGTCTTCAGTGAGCTATAATCATTCTCCTGCACTCCAGCCTGGGCAAAAGAGCAGAATCGTATCTCAAAAAATAAAATAACCTGAAATGAAATGAAGTAAAATAAATATAATTGTCTTTTCAAAGGATTTTTGCAAGGAATATGAAAAACAAGTGAGAAATGGAAGACTTTTTTGTACACGGGAGAGTGATCCAGTCCGTGGCCCTGATGGCAGGATGCATGGCAACAAATGTGCCCTGTGTGCTGAGATTTTGTGAGTATAGAAACAGTTTTTTTGGAGCGGTTCAAAAGGTGGACGTGGAGATTGATTTGATTGATGAGTAAAAGTAACTTTGAAAGGAAGCTTTGTTGTTGAGAACGATTTGAGCAATTTTATGTCCTCCACAAATGGTCATACCACCTAGTGAGTAGGCACTTCTGATGTGTGTCTATTTCTGAGGACAAATGGAGTCCATTTGCCAGTTGGAATATTGTCTTACATCATACTTCTGAACATTGCCCTGTGACCTTTGTGAACTTCTTTATGAACTAATTCTAGTACAGAATGGGGGTAAAAGCAGGTATCAACACTTCCATTGTTTTTCTTCAGTAATTATCCCATAGTAACAGTGTTCATTAAACACTTCGATATTTCAGGCTTATACATTAATTGGGTTACTCTTATTTTTTTATCTGGGACATGTGACCTTGGGAGAAGGGCAAATATCACAACATACAAATCGTTACATTTGTGATGTCTTAGATGACATCTCATGACACTTTCAGCTTCTCAAGCTCTATGAGCCCTTTCCTGTGTGCTGTCCTACGCCAGTTCCTCCCAGTCTTGGCCAGCTGATGTCCCCTCTTGTAGATTACATTTCAGATTATCTTTCCTTGGATAAGAACTCCAAAAGTCCCACCCTTATTGAAATTAAATCCTCATAATCTTTAGTAATTGTCTTTCCTAATCACCATCACAGCTGGCAATTATACAATTATTTTTCCAACTATTTGTTGACTTTCAGTCTTCTCTACCAGCCTCAAGAATTCCAAGAGGGCAGGATATGTGTTTATGTTGTGTACTACTACATGCCCAGGGCTCAGTCAATATTTGAACAAAAAACCATAATTACTCACTAAAGGATGAGTGAATGAATGAATGAAGATATGAATGATGATTACCCAGTCTCAAGAAGCTTCAGTTCAGTAGCAGAAATAAGCCACGGACATGTGCACGTATTTATATATTGCAAAATAGAATTAAAACTGTTGTATAAGAAAAAGAATATTCAGATACAAAAACACAGCAATAGGCATAGAGCTTATTTGTATTTGGGAACTGGAATGTCTTCTTCAAAAAGGTAGAATGTAAGCTGAAGAATTTTAAATTTCTTTTAAGAAAGGGAGCTGAGAAAAAAGATCATTTAATGGAAAGAAATGGTATAAAGGTGAAATTAAAGGATCTTTTTGGGGATTTGAGGTGTTTTAAAGTGTTTGTATTAAAACTCAGGAAAACTTAGATATTTTTCATCTGTACCTAATAAGTGTTTTATAACATAAAGATCGAAAGCCTCTCTACTGATTTATTCATCTTTTTCCAGCAAGCAGCGTTTTTCAGAGGAAAATGGTAAAACAGATCAAAATTTGGGAAAAGCTGATGAAAAAACTAAAGTTAAAAGAGAAATTTCGGTGAGAATCAATTTGATCAATCTAGTTATAACTTGTACGTGAGGGTGTGAGTGTGCGTAAGTGCATATTATGTAGTATGCATTTTCAGTATTGTTTAATATTTTCCCCACTAGTAGGTTTGCTGGAAACTATAGTTATTGTTTTATGAAGCTTAGATTAAAAAATTATGGCATTACAATCTCTAGCTGTATTTGGAGGAAATTAATCAAGTCACATTAATAATATAGTTTTGTACGCCTAAATGAAGGTAATATATCAAAACATTGTCTGAATTCAAAGTGATATGTATTCTTCGATGTGTGTTAGGTATTGTGAAGGTATTTACTTCAAAACCAATATTAATATTGAATTTTAATGTGCATCCTTTTAAATTATACTGTGCTCTGCTTTCTAAACATCTCTTAACTAGTCATCTCTCTGTTTTTCTACTGCTACCCTCTTAGACATTTAATAGTTTTGTTTTGCATTGATGTATTGGCATCATGTCTGGTCTATATATTGCTGGTCTCCATCTTTCTCAGCCTTCAAGATTTAATTCATCCTCCATGTTGTTTTTGTATTTCATAGACTATGAAAACAAATATTATGGTTCCATGAGTCAGTGACGCTATAAAATTCCATTGTTGGAGATATTCAGATCATTTCACTTCCTGTAGAAACCCTAGCTTATTTCTTACAGTTTTACAGACTTCTATGATGCACAGTCCACAGTTCTAAGTAAGCCACCCCATCAGGCCACCTTCTGCCTGTGTAACTCCATTTTCTTTCTTTCTTTTTTTTTTTTCTGTCACCCAGGCTGGAGTATAGTGGGGGGATCATGATTCACTGCAGGCTTGACCGCCCACTCTCAAGCTATCCTCACACCCCAGCTTTCCCAAGTGCTAAGATTACTCAACCATGAGCCACTATACTTAGCCTAAGCCTCATTTTGAACTGCTTTCTTCCCCTCAGTCCTAGGTTACCAAGTCCTTTTAATTTTAATACTCAAATGTCCTTCAACTACTCTTTTATCATTTATTTCCAATTTTCTCCCGCCTTCCTTTTCTTTCTCCCTTTCCTTTCTCCTTTCTCTTTTTCTCCCTCTTTCTCTCTATTCTTTTTTCTCTTTTCCTCCCTCTCTCTCTTTTTCTCTTTTATTATAACATAATTAGTGTCTCTGACTTCACTCTCTAGTCAATCAAATCCTCCACACATCTGGTTGATAAACTTTGTAAAACAAAGATTTGATTTTGCCACTGTCTGCTATAAACATTTATAATTTTCCCATTGCCTAAAAGTAATATCCAAATTCCTTTCAAAGTGTAATGGTCTTCAATTTTCAAGGTCTCCTTTTGACCATTTCCCAAATAGTCTCTTTATCCAATTAATTATTTAGCCACTATATTCATAAATATGTTAGATTACCACAAAATAACATGTTCTTTCATACCTCTGTGTCTTTGTCTATTTAATTCCTCTTGGATGGCCTTTTTGCCACATTATGTTCCTGAATATATTCTCAAGATAGAATTTAGACATAAGTTCTCTGAGCTTCCATGAATTATTCTTTCCTTTATACTTGTACACACTTAATTCAGACTAGTATTATATTTCTTAGCTTTTTATATTGCAATTACTTATCCTTTCCATTTGACTGCTAAAGAACATAAATATATCACATTTATGTTTATATATTCCTAACTTAAACATTTGTTGAAGATGCAAATGGATATTACAAAGAGAGAAATATCACAATTTTTGGATGGCCCTAAATCCTAACCTTTTGTTTTTCATCCTTTGATGACTCTTTTTCAGTTAATTTCTTTGTAAAAATAACATGTAACATTAATAAATAGAAAACAGAACTATATCTAAACTATCTCATATTCATTATTCAGAAACTCTGCAGCGAATATCAAGATCAAGCAAAGAATGGAATACTTTTCTGTACTAGAGAAAATGACCCTATTCGTGGTCCAGATGGGAAAATGCATGGCAACTTGTGTTCCATGTGTCAAGCCTACTTGTGAGTATAGAGTTTTAGAATGTCAAAGAAAGAAGGGATCTTGCAGGTTATTTAATAGAAACATCTTGTTTCATGGATGGGGAAACTGTGGCTCAAGACAGGGAAGTGAGTTGAATAAGTTACGTGGGAAATATCAGTAATAGAGCTGGGGGTAAGTACCTGGAGTTACTTGTTTCAAGGCGCCTTGTTCCTTGGACACTCCCTCTTTCAGCACTGGAACATCCTGACAAACATGAACTTGTATAAATATTAGTTGCTCCCTCCTTCTGAAACTTCACATGTGAGCCTGTTTTAGAAATTTATAGGTATCGGGCCGGGCGTGGTGGCTTAAGCCTGTAATCCCAGCACTTTGGGAGGCCGAGGCGGGTGGATCACGAGGTCAAGAGATCAAGACCATCCTGGTCAGCACGGTGAAACCCCGTCTCTACTAAAAATACAAAAATTAGCTGGGCATGGTGGCGCGTGCCTGTAGTCCCAGCTACTTGGGAGGCTGAGGCAGGAGAATTGCCTGAACCCAGGATATGGAGGTTGCGGTGAGCTGAGATCGTGCCTTTGCACTCCAGCCTGGGTAACAAGAGCGAAACTCCATCTCAAAAAAAAAAAAAAAAAAAAAAAGAAATTTATAGGTATCTCATCTTCTATTGGAGTCAAGAGTCTAAAGGTGGAGCTTAATGCAGAAATGGAATAAAGTCAAACTGCCCATGAAACAACACTAAACTCCTATAAAATTACACTGGGTTTTATTTTGTATAATGTGACATGTCTCGATAAGTTAGATTGGACAATTTTCTTTCAAAATTTAAGATAGCTTTCACTTTATTTGGCTCAGCTCAAATTAAGTATTTAACTTAATATAGAATCTATGGCTTTTTTTGTTTTGACTCACAACTACATATGGTTGAAATATCATCAATTAACTGTACATACTGTGCAATTCCATTGTACAAAGTAAATTTAAGCTTATTTAAAAGTATATGGAAATTATGGGTTTTTTTCTCACATCTTGTCCTTTAGATAAAACAGCTATGAGTAAGCAAAATATTTACATTTAAAGGAAAGCTAGGGTATGCATGGTGTGGTAGATAGACCACGGACTTGAAGAAGGAGACGTTGGTTGTAGTCATATCCTGAGATGTAGCCAAGGCCCCTTCTACCGCTCATGTTCTCTGAGAAACAAGGGGATGAGTAGACATGCTTTGTTAAGACCACTTTCAGTCTTCAGGTGTTATGTCACCATAATTTTAGTTTTGGTGCCTGTTATGAACATAGGTGATGCTCTTTTTCTCACTATAGGCAAGAAAGCTATTTTACAGAAAGCCAGTTTCCCAGATTCACTATTGTTGTCTTTTTTTCAACATTAAACAGACATTATGAAGAAATCATAGTATCATGCTATACTGGAGGATAGTTTGTTGTTTCTCATTGATACATAGTGATAAAGGGACAAAATTGTTCCACCCTAAGGAGGAAGAACAGTTAACAGTGCAATTATGTGGAGAAACCATGGCATATGTTTGTTCCTAATGGATCCTCTTCATTTTCTCTCTTATTCAGCCAAGCAGAAAGCGAAGAAAAGAAAAAGGCTGAAGCACAAGCTAGAAGTAAAAGACAATCTGGAAAAGCAACCTCATATGCAGTGAGTAGAATCCATCCAATAAAACCTACTTAGTGCTATAATTTGAACAAACTTTAAGAGCCTAAAGGCTGAGATTTTGCCCTGCAGAAATCCCCAGAATATCTTAACTCTTCAACCTGGGGATGGAATTGAGATGAATTATATGGGAAGATTGGTCCCTTCTTGTTGATTCAAAACTAACACTGCAAAATTACATAAAAATTGTTTAAAAGCTAAAAAACTGAGTTCTAATTTTATCGCTTATAGACTATTAGCTTTTGCTAACTACTTTCCAGAGAAACTCTACATATATGCTTTCTACGTATGAATTTTTGATATTTCACATCTAATTTGAGATAAAAATACCTTGATTCCCCCCCAAAGCAGGATTTTTATCCCTGAAATATTACATAATAATTTCCAAAGCCTTAGCTCAGTTATCGTCACCTACGATTTTGATGATAAAAGTCTCCTAATTTTTCCTCTGGATTCTATCCTTTCCCTTGCCCAACCAGTCTCCCTAACACAGCTTGAGTAATGTTTCAAAATGGAAATCAGATCATAATACTGCTCTGCTTAAAACCCACAAGCAGTTCATCATCAAATACAGGATATACTTTAATCTCATTATCTTTCTTCTTATTTGTACCTTTATTTCCATTCAGAAAATCATGCTCTGCTATGTGCCATGTCACTTCCTATCTATGTTTTTCAGCTTATTTTATTTTCATAATGTTGTGTGCATATTTCCCAATTCATTTCATTCACCCAGTCAAATCCTATTTACACTTTCAGGGTCTCACCTAAATTATTCTTGCTCCCTGACATTTTCCCTGGTTTCCACAGTCAGATTTCATGGTTCCAAACTTTGAGTTCTCAGATTTTCTTGTACCCTATATGTTTGTACGTATTTTATTATGTTTGGATTATAGTGGAATTTGCTTGTGTATTGCTTGTATTATCTCAGGCCATCATACTATGTTTTATTTTTTTCCTCTCTCTTAGCATATGATGTTTTTCTTGTTGTTGAATTGAATTTTACATTTGAGAAAAACAAAATTAAAATCCTCAGCTCAAGGAGACTTAACATTAGTTTCTGTCAATGTAGATGTTTGAATCTTCTGCTTAAAGTAGAAATGAAAAATACGGCCAACTTACTTGTTCTTTCTTGACAGGAGCTTTGCAGTGAATACCGAAAGCTTGTGAGGAATGGAAAACTTGCTTGCACCAGAGAGAATGATCCTATCCAGGGCCCAGATGGGAAAGTGCATGGCAACACCTGCTCCATGTGTGAGATGTTCTTGTGAGTAGTCCTGCAGCTGGGAACATGAGGGATGATTTTGTTCTTTCTACTTTGTTTCCATGTTCGGTTATGAGAGGGCTACTTCAACATAAAAATGAAAGAATTAAAGTATATTTAGAGAAACTGCCTGACTGGAGACACGTATTTAAAAATCCATGTCCTTGGAAGATTATTAAGACTTCATATTTAAGCAAGGGGAAAGTCACAATCTTGAAATATTCAAGTAGTTTTGGTTTTTAAGTGTGGGAACAGGATAAGTTCTAGCTTATCTCCATGAATAAAAGTGAGGCCAATGGGCCAATGGATGAAAGCCCTGGAAGACAGATTCCCACTGGATTCCAGGAAGAACTTCCTAACAGTTTGAAGATTTCAAAGATGGATGATTTACCACGGAGTGCCAAGGATGATATAAGTAGACTTTACAGGCAGATTAAAGCAAAGGCTTGAGAGTCATTAGAGATACAGTAGTGAGCACTGGAAATTTAAAAAACCACCTCTGGACTAGGGTTTAAATCCCTCCACTATACTTATTATCTCTATGTCTTTGGGTGAGTTACGCATTCTGTCTGTCAGTTTTTAATTTGTAATTTGGAGATATAATACTAGTTTTGTAAAATAATTGTGAGGATTTCACAGTGTAAGCACAGGGTTAGGCATATCACATTACAAGAATGTAATCCCTGTTAAGTGTAAAATTAAATTACATTTGAGATCACTTCTAATATGGAGATTCTATGATTTTTACTCATCTCTTTTTAACCATGCCTTTTTAGCCAAGCAGAAGAAGAAAAGAAAAAGAAGGAAGGCGAATCAAGAAATAAAAGACAATCTGAGAGTAAAGCTTCCTTTGAGGCGAGTGAATCTCCTTCAATAACTCTGGGGGACATGGCACTGAGGATCCACAGATCATGTTCAGGGAACACATGCATTCCTTAAAACTGTATGAAACAATTGTACAGTTTGTGTTTTCATGTGTGTTTGCATCTGTGCAGTTACGCATGTGCGTATCTGAATATTTCTTGGTTGAGGGGTTCATTGCTTTTATCACTTAAAAAAGCCATGCCTTCAAAGTGAACCATTCTAAAATAAGCCAATTGTTGATTCTCATTTAAGAAACAATGTATAAGCTTCAGCTATTTTTGCAATCTGATTCAACCTGTGTTCAACACTGTCAACTTCCCTTCTCAATTTCACAGGAGTTGTGTAGTGAATACCGCAAATCCAGGAACAATGGACCGCTTCTTTGCACTAGAGAAAATGACCCCATCCAGGGCCCAGATGGGAAAATGCATGGCAACACCTGCTCCATGTGTGAGGCCCTCTTGTGAGTAGAGCCATAGACCCATAGAGTCTGAGGACTGAACAGTGGGAATTTCCACGGGAAGCTTTCAAACAGTTGTGAATAATGCATCTTCTTCTTCAGTGTAGCATTCAGTTTTGGGTGTCATATTTAAATGGACTTAAAACAAACAACAGCAACAACAAACAAGTGGAGGGCTTTCTGATTATAAGTATTATGATATAAAGAGATGCAGAATACGCCAGACACAGAAAAACATATAATGTGTGATCTCTCTTATATGTGGGATCTAAAAAACGCTAACTTATAGTAGAGAGTAGGATGGTGCTTACCAGAGAATAGGGGTAGATAAGGATGGGGTTTGGGAATGAGGAGATGTTGATCAAAGGGTACAACGTTTTAAACAGGAGGAATACATTTATGGAATGTATTGGACAACAACATAGTGACTATAGTTAATAAGAATGTATATTTCAAAATTATTGAAAGAGTAAATTATAAATGTCCTTACCTTTCAAAAAAAGATAAGTATTGTGGAACAACTCTGTAAATCGCGTGATTGAATCATCACAATGTATACATCTACAAAAACATCACACTGAATTACATTAAAATGTACAAATACTATTTGTCAAGTAAGACCACAAGTTAAAAAAATGAGGTGCAGAATAATTTCTTCTATGACATCTCAGAAGTAACCTAGAATCATTTATCCAGAGAAGAGAATACTTCATGATAATTATACTAATTGCTTTTAGTTGTATGAAAAAATTATCAGATGAAATAGGAAATACATATGATTACATATAAAATATTATAATGCATGGAAAATTTATGAGTCTTTTTGTTTACTACCTTTCTACTTATTCTATGTGATTTTAAGGAATATAATTAAAATGGAAAAGAGCTATAGCAAGAAATATTTGGGCTCATAATGAAGACTGACTTTGTAATAAAGCAGAGAAAGACAAGAATGGGAGTTTTATTATGTAGGAGTTGGGTGCCTATTTATAGGGTGCCTAAAATAGGTCTTTAGAATGAATGGCATGTACAGCCTTTCAAAGGCATGACTAGGATTTTCTTAAACACTTGATCTTTTGGTTAAAGAAATATCCCATTGTATTTCCCATGTGCCAAGAATCTTAGAAAGGACTTAATTTATTTAGGCTTCCCTGATAGAAAGCAATATAATCCAGCATATTTTCCCATAGCATTTGAGGCTTGGAGTACTGTAGATCTATTAGAAGGAAAGTTAAGATGATGACCATATAATTATCACAACAAACATTTGTTGAATGCGTATAATTATATGGCATTTGCTAAGAGCTTTGCTACCTCATCTCATTCAATCTTCACAACAACCACATGAAACAGATGAAATCAGATACAAAGCGAAAACAAAAAACAAATCTAAGGACAAAAAACAAAACTAAGTTAAGAATGATGGAGAAGTAAGGACAGGATATAGGACTTATAGCTGAAGAAAAAGATAATGTGTTTCTTGATTTGGGGTATAGACAGGATATAGTCACTTAGCAAGGCCTTTCAGCCTGCTTTTTTCTTCTCCTTTATATTACTCTTTCAGTAACAAGCAACTAATTCTGCCTTCAAGTAGTCATCTTTGCTGCTTCCTCTGACAATTGCCCACTGGGGAAAGAAAATGCTGCTTAAATTTTTTAGTCAACTTAGATTCATGGTAAAGGTTAGATCAGTTTTCATATAAAGAAGTATGAAAAATCCCATAATTTTGGATCTATTTTAGTCAGCTTATCCCATAAATATATAAATTCTTTATTGAAAAGGAATATACCTTTATCGCCTCATGTTTTATGGACACGTTAACAAAGGCGACTGATGTTTTTTGAGAATTATTCTATCTCTCATAGTTAGTTTTTGCGCACTTTCATACCATGTGAACAGTCTCCTCAATTTTTAAAAAAGTTTTAGTTTGATCTATAAGCAAGTCTTTTGCTGATTGGAACACATTAAAACATTTTCACAAATTATGTCATTTTTTTTCTACATTTTGAACTATTTGTGCTATATATCCAATTGTGCTGTAGATCCTGTCCAGGAAGCTCAAGTTGCAACACTATTAGCTATCCAAAATATATCATCTATCTCTTTCACTTCATTTCCATCATATTCCTAATTTTCGAAGGAAAGTTTCCTTTCAATAATTACAATAATGATGATGTCAATCCCTTATGACAATTATACCAATTATTATATTATGTACCAGGTACTGTTCTAATTACTTTACATGTAGTCACTCATTTAATGCTCATAACATTCCAATAAGAAAGGTACTTTTATTACCTCCTCTCCTTCACACACACTTAAAGATGAAGAAGGCGCAGAAAGGTTAAGGTACTTCTTGTTTTCCTTACAGAATTTGGCTCCAGAGTCCTTCCTCTTAATCACCATGCTATACTGCCTCTCAAAAGATAAATGTTACCTCTAAATAAAGAGTAATCACATATGCAAAAGAATCGGCAAATAGGAAAGTACTGTTGCAATGCATATACTGGGAAGTTAAACAGGTTTACTCCCTAATTCAGGGGCTTTTTCTTGCACACCACTCTCTTGAGGTAGAGTGAACCATGATTGTTTATTGTCTAATAAAATTATAAACTATTATGGGTGGATATTTGGCATTTTTTGAGAATAGTCAAAGCAATAAATAATCAAGCTATGAAAGTTAGGGATCTATTCTAGTAAAATCCATTTCTTCTCTCTTTTTCTTTTTGGTGTCTTACAGTCAACAAGAAGAAAGAGCAAGAGCAAAGGCTAAAAGAGAAACTACAAAGGTAATATTCTCAGGAACGCTGATGCTGTGCCCTGACGTTTTTCTTTTCTTTCCAATGGTACTCTTATTTATCTCATTAGAATAAATGTTTTCTGTTTAATTTTCATGCCTAAAATGAATGAAGAACACTTTTAACCTGAACAAAAAAGGTTTTGATTAGAAGTGTCCAGAATATCAATTTTATAATTATTCAAATTTAGAAGTTTATTTCATAAAAAGTGGATTGTTGACTTTTTGCAAGGAATTTTCCCCAAATTTTGCTTTTATTAGATTTCTGTTGTTAGAGTATTAACTTATGCCATTTACTAATTTCAGTTTACATTATTCACATCTCTACTATTTCAGATAGAGAGCATAAGATCTCCGTCATCCAAATTTGCAAAACGAAAGCACATATTATCATATTTGAGCTTTGAAACCACCCAGCTATGGATCAAGTAGTAGTTTTCTTGTACCCAATTAAGATCATTAAGTAGGGCCTCTGACTTTCCAGTTATTTTTAGTCCATTCCCCATGCATTTATAATTTTAAAATTTTATACCTAACAGAGCCAAATCTGTCTTGTGTGGAGATGTTGAATTATTCTCATATAATAGCTACATGCAAGATTTACCTTTCTTTATTCTGTTTCTTTTTGTTTGTTTTTCTTTTGAGATCGAGTCTCACTTTGTTGCCCGGTCTGGAGTGCCGTGGCCTGATCTCGGCTTGCTGCAAGCTCCACCTCCCGGGTTCAAGTGATTCTTCTGCCTCAGCCTCACTAGTAACTGGGACTACAGGCATGCGCCACAATGCTCGGCTATGGTTTTTTTTTTTTTTCTTTTTTTTGTATTATTAGTAGAAACAGGATTTCATCATGTTGACTAGGCTGGTCTCAAACTCCTGACCTCAAGTGATTCTCCCAGCTTGGCCTCCCAAAGTGCTGGATTTACAGGTGTGAGCCATGGCACCTGGCCTGTTTATTCTATTTCTTAACAATAGCTGCAACAGTACCAGCCTCACCGCTATTTGGGGAAAAGTTGAAACAGTTTAAAATTTACCTTCTTACTGACTCATTTTTTTTAAATAAGTGTTTCTGTTAGGTGAAACTATCTTTTCACTGATCAATTAGAATTGAAAATTTGTTTTCATCCATCATATTTGATAATCTGCCAAATCCTCTTAGATCTCCCAGTGGTATTAACATATTTCTCCTTCTTGCCATTCCTATTGTTACCCCCTTGCTTCAAATCCATATCTCCCATTCCTGGTATTTAATTTTTTTAAATCAACTTAGTCCCAGAAATATGTCAGTTTCTCCATGGATAAGACTTGTTCTCTTCTCTATTTATAAAGATATGTCTTTTAAAATTATTTATTTATTTTTGAGTCGGGGTCTCACTTTGTTGCCCAGGCTGTAACGCAGTGGTGCGGTCATGGCTCATTACAATTGCAAGCTCCTGGGCTCAGGTGATCCTCCCACCTAAGCCTCCTCAGTAGCTGGGACTACAGGCACACACCACCATACCTGGCAATTTATTATTATTATTATTTGAATTTTTCTGTAGACTCAGAGTTTTTCTATCATGCTCAGGCTTGTCTTGAACTCCTGGGCTCAAGCACTCCTTCCAAAGTGTTGGAATTACAGGTGTGAGCCACCATATCTAGACAAGGTATATATTTATTTCTTAAGTTAAGCATTTTTTTTTCTCTTCTTTCTCAGCCTCCTAAAGACAAACCATGGGTGAGCAATATTCTCATTTTCTCCAGGAAGGCTTTTCCTTTAGGCCTGCCTGTGGAATCTTCCCACCTCTGATCTTTCCTAGCTTTTATAGACCGTGGAATGCAACAGAACATATATCTATTTTCAGATCTGCTATAGTGCCAGGATAATTCTGAGTTTATGATGGAAGTTTTAGAAATACTTACTGATTTACTACTACATGTTACTACTACATCACTTTTCTTTTTACATTTTACTCTGCATTACTTATTCCTTACAATAGGAAAACATGCAGGAAGGATAGAAAACTACTCTGAGAAAATATTTTCTTCATTTTCTAGGAAATCTGCAGTGAATTTCGGGACCAAGTGAGGAATGGAACACTCATATGCACCAGGGAGCATAATCCTGTCCGTGGCCCAGATGGCAAAATACATGGAAACAAGTGTGCCATGTGTGCCAGTGTGTTGTGAGTGTCTACCCCATCTCTCCCACTGAATTTCTTCATCAGTGATCACCCCTGGTCTCAGATCCTTCTTGCATGTGTAGAGTATAGACCATGGGTTGTATGCTAGAAAGATTTAAAAGCAGATGGAGAGGACATTAAGTAGTATTGAATCATATGGTGACAATACTATTCTTTATTCAATTATCGTTCTATTTTCTAATTAAATTAAGGGAAAAGGCTCAATTTAATGCTAATTTTTTTTTAACACTTGATCATCTTTATTTGTAAAAAGAGAGATCAGAAGTTTCGTGATTTGGATTGGATGATTTTATTTTTTTTTTTGAGACGGAGTTTCGCTCTTGTTACCCAGGCTGGAGTGCAATGGCACGATCTCGGCTCACCGCAACCTCCGCCTCCTGGGTTCAGGCAATTCTCCTGCCTCAGCCTCCTGAGTAGCTGGGATTACAGGCACGCGCCACCATGCCCAGCTAATTTTTTGTATTTTTAGTAGAGACGGGGTTTCACCATGTTGACCAGGATGGTCTCGATCTCTTGATCTCGTGATCCACCCGCCTCGGCCTCCCAAAGTGCTGGGATTACAGGGGTGAGCCACCGCGCCCGGCCCTGGATGATCTTTTGATCTCTTTCCCACTCCTGACATTTTATGATTTATTAGGCTATTTAGATAGGAGCTAAGGAAAAACCAGCTGGATGGAGGTCAGTATATAAGGACTATTAAAATAGCCTGAACAAGAAATGGAATAGGGAGGATTGTTATTTATCCTTTTAGGGTCATTACTATACAATGCACACATTCGTAAGTGGCTTAGTGTGGAGTAAAACCTTTAGGAAACAGGCTCATGCCCTAAATGTTTACTAAAATGTCTCCTTGTTAAGCCAGGTTCAGGGCCTTTGTTTTGCTGAGTGTTGTAGGTAAGCCTGTGACCAGAGCTCCATCGTGTGGGACAATATAGAAGTCAATTATTATCACTTCTACTTCTCCTCCTTTTTTAGGCTCTTAATCTGCTCCTGAACTTAATCCTAAAATAAATGCTGAGAAAAATATTTATTTAAATAATCCCTGTTGAGGTCCAAAGTTAATGCCTTCTAACTTTCACATGTCTTGATCCAAGTTAGATCTAAGTTATACCTTAAGTGAATGCATACAATTCCTTAAGAGGAGAGGTTGACAGAGTAGAGCACTAGAAGAAACAGTGGCCTGAAATTCAAGAGGCCAGGGTTTTTCACCCACCTGTTCAATTTGCTGGTGTTGTGGTAATGACTAAATGCAGTACATGCTAAGGATTTTCTAGCATTAACATGCTATATGTCAGTAGAAAATGACAAGAATACCAGAATATTAGACTTGTGTTCAACCTCAAAAAATTAGCAGTTGAATCTTACTGGACTTGAATCACTACTGCAATCCAAACCTTGAATTTCAACTTAAATATTAGCTCTACTGAAATAATATTTAAAATTTTTAGTTTAAAATGAAACATGGTTTATTATGACTTCGAGCCCATCATCTGACTTAGCATCACCCTTTTCTTCTATCACTGATATGGTAGCTATTTGGAGAGGAAAAGTTTAACAAGTAAAATGAAATCAAAACAATTGTAGCTTTATTCAGAAAGCTAATTAAAGTTAGTGACCTATAGAAAATAAGATCGTCTGAGGGCCACAGACTAATAAAGATTCATCCTTGTTTTATAATTATTCCTCTTTAGAGGGGGGAATGTAAACAACTAAATTTATCTGCACTATTGGTCAAAGCAAAAGCATCTCTCAGACCAGATAAATTTGCATTGAAGACTGAATCTGACTATTGCTCTGCAAGATCCTCATTCCTTTTAAAAACTTACTTCCAAAAAGAGTAGGGAATCATATTCAGCCTACATCTTCTTTTTCTATTGCAGCAAACTTGAAGAAGAAGAGAAGAAAAATCATAAAGAAGAAATAAACAATGTTGAGGCTGAAAAAGTTAAGAGAGAAGCAGTACAGGTAGTTGTTTGAGATCATCAGAGGCACATAAATATTAAATGGCAGGGCTCCTACTCCCTCCTCCTCATCCCAGCATTCTTAGTGACTTTGCGAACTGAGAAATTGTGTTTGGATCCTCATATACAAGAGTACTCCTCTTTCCTTCTTCAATTTATTCACACTAAATCTATTAATTGCTTGTGCATTAGAGAGATCACTCACTATTTTCTCCCAATTGTGTCAATACTATTACGCAAGAAAGAAGTATATATAGATTGTCATCTTACTGTCTGAATGCAAGCTAATAGAGACAGATGTTCAGATTTTTGTCAAGTGCATATTTGAATATGGGTGTTTAGCTTAAAAACAGCACAACAACTAGGTTTTCATCCCACTTCATTCTCTGTGAGATTTTGAGGAGATAAAAGCATCTCTGAGTCTTCAGTTTGCATTCTTTAACATCTCACATGATGACGATAACAATGTTAGTTGTACATTAGTTACTACTGTTTGCATCATGGCGTAAAAGTTTTGTGACTGATTTTTGTAGTAGCCATTCGAGTTATATATTATTATCTGTATTTTATAGAATAGGACTTGGAAGCTGAGATAAGAAGTTAAGAAATATATTTAATTAGTCATATATATAATGTAATTATATACTAATATTTACTATGTATTAACATATTATAAATGTTATAATATATGACACAAATAATATCATATATAATTATAATTATATGTAGTCAGTAATTTGAGAACAAAGAATTAAATCACAAGTTCTGGCTTTAAGGCTCATGATGCACTTAGATTTTACACACCTCTGCCATTTGTATTATTCCTGAAGTTTATGCCTTAGGTCCTCATTATTCTTTTCTTTATCCTTTTCTGATTTAGAAGATCTCATTTCTACTGCTCTTACCTTTGCTCTAATCTACTCTCGATTCTTAAGCCAAAGGAATTATTTAAAAACATAAGGCAGGTCATGCCACCCAGTGGCTTCTCATCTCACTCAGTGTAAAAATCAAGGTGCTTGTAGTGGCTGGAAGTGCCACACGTGGTCTGATTCCCTGGTACTTTTCATAGATCACATTTTCTGTTATTCTACTTTGTTCTCCATGTGCCAATTATACTGGCCACCTTTTGATTTCTTGGACATGCCAAGCATTGATTCATGGTTTCCCATCTTGTGGTTACAAAACCAATGTGGTTAAAACATTGGACTCTAGACTCAGACTGCCAGGGTTCAAATCCTTGCTTTATTTCCCTACCAGTAAGATTCCCACAGTTAACATCTTTGTGTATTAGCTTTCTCACTTATAAGATAAGGATATTGTTGGTATGTATATTATTTCTATGAAGTCCCTAAAACTTACTCATGTACAACAGCACAACGTCATACATATAAGTACTCACTCTGCAATATTATATTCATTATTGTTAATGTCATTATTGGTCTAATCTCATTGTCCAGTGCGGTGTTCCACATTGGACAATTCACCAATTCTTCAACGTACAATGATCTTTGCCTTCTATATGGTATTACAGTCAGAATATCCCTCTTGTCTACCAAAATTCTGGCTATTTTTCATGGATCAGACTGTGTGTTAACTGCTCCCTGCAGATTTTCCCATCCATACAATATGCTGAATAACCTATCATCTATTATGCCAACAATTTTTAAAAAATTAATTATATCATTTGTTTTATTATAATGTGTAGCTGCTTCTATGTGTTTTCTTCAAAGAAATTAAAAACTCTGTATTAGTTTTCTATGGTTGCTGTAACAATTAGCACACTTTAGTGGTTTAAAACAATATAAACTTCTCATTGTTCAACTCCCACTTAAGAGAACACATGGACACAAGGAGCAGAACATCACACACTGGGGCCTGTGGGGCCTTGGCGGAAAGGGGAGGGAGAGCATTAGGACAAATATCTAATGCATGAGGGGCTTAAAACCTAGATGATGGGTTGATAGGTGCAGCAAACCACCATGGCACATGTATACCTATGTAACAAACATGCACGTTCTGCACACGCATCCCAGAACTTAAAGTAAAATAAAATATAAATAAAAAATAACAACAACGACATAAACTTCGTATCTTATAATTCCATAGGCTAGAAGTCTAAAAAGGATTTCACTGGGCTAAAATCAAAGAGTTGGCAGAGCTGTATTCCTTTTCTGGAGTCTCCAGGGGAAAATCCATGTCTCTTTCTTCAGATCTAGAGGCTGTCCATGTTCCTTTGTTCTTGGACCCCTTTATCTACAAAGCCAGCAATGTTATATCTCTCTGACTGTTCTGTAGTTACAGCTCCCTCTCACTCTGTCTTTTGCCTCACTCTTGCAGTTTTAAGGACTGATCTTTGTGACTGAGCCTTACATTGAGCCCATTATGGCAATACAGGATAATGTCTTCATTTCAAGGTCATTGACCTAATTATATCTGCAAAGCCGTTTTTGCCATGTAAGGTAGCGTATTCTCAGGTCCCAGGTATTAACACTTACACATATTTGGTAAAAGGGTATTTATTCTGCATGCCACAAATTCCTTCACTTATTTAAGAGACCATACATTATTCTTCTTTGTATCTTTCACAGTGCCTAGTGTGGAATGATATTTGACTTGAAGGTTTTCGAATGAGATAAATAACAGCAATCCACATTCCAAATAATGTGTGACCTAGGTCTCTGAAAAGCATTTTAACTCATAACCTTCAACATCACCTTTTTCCATGCAATTATTATGTTTTAGTTTTTAAAGGGGTAATGTGGATGAATATTTCTAGTGTTCAGTTATTGGATTTTTAACTCCTCCTTCATTTGGCAGAATCTGTGCAGTGAATATCGTCAGTATGTGAGGAATGGACGACTCCCCTGTACCAGAGAGAATGATCCTATTGAGGGCCTAGATGGGAAAATCCACGGCAACACCTGCTCCATGTGTGAAGCTTTCTTGTGAGTGGGTGGCGGCCACTGCTGCTACTGAGTGTAGGAGAAGATCAGCATCGGGTGGGCAGGAGGGTGGCATTGGAAGTTTTCTCAGAAGGTAGAAAATAAAGGCTGTCTTTGCATTGAGTTTAGAAATTTACTATTATAAAGCCATATACTCAGCACATTTATTTTTAGTGTTCTTCAATATTCAATACTTGAATCACCACAAAGAAAGAACCATGTGCTAAAAGCATAATTACCCTGGAGCTAATGGCATAAAAGGACTAGGACTTCTGTTCTCTGCAAGCATAGGTCACTATCAAATAATCCAAAAGTGTAATCCTGAGGTGCTAATAAATTGAAAATGTATTAACATCTAATTGATATCTTAGACGCTTTCTGGGGAAAAGAACAACATCTTTATTTTTCAAAAGAAATATGTAGTAAAAATTTATTCATTGGTTTGCTATGGCATGTGTGTCTTATTCTTTAAACACATTAACAAGAACATGGTATAGAAAGGTGTATATTTACCTTTCTACTCGAAAGCCAAGTTGGTGGAGGTATAGAAATAATGAACCTGCCGGGCGTGGTGGCATGCGCCTGTAATCTCAGCTACTCAGGAGACTAAGGCAGGAGAATTGCTTGAACCCTGGAGGCAGAGGTTGCAGTGAGCCAAGATCGCACCACTGCACTCCAGCCTGTGTGACAGAACGAGACTCCGTCAAAAAAAAAAAAAAAAAAAAAAAGTCAGGCGTGGTGGCTCACGCCTGTAATCCTAGCACTTTGGGAGGCTGAAGCGGACGGATCACCTGAGGTCAGGAGTTTGAGACCAACCTGACCAACATGGAGAAACCCCGTTTCTACTAAAAATACCAAAAAATTAGCCAGGTGTAGCGGCACATGCCTGTAATCCCAGCTGCTCGGGAGGCTGAGGCAGGAGAATCTCTTGAACCTGGGACGTGGAAGTTGCAGTGAGCCGAGATCGCGCCATTGCACTCCAGCCAGGCCAACAGCAAAACTCCGTCGAGAGAGAGAGAGAGAGAGAGAGAGAGAGAGCGTGCGCAGTAATGGACCATTTTTATGCAGACATTTCTCCTTTAGAATATTATGTATTGGGTGCTAGGAATGATTGTTTTGTCCTCCCTTCTCTTACAGCCAGCAAGAAGCAAAAGAAAAAGAAGGCGCTAAACCCAGACCAAAAACTAAAAGAGAAGCTGGAATGGTAGTGATCCTGGAATGTTTATATTGCAATGAAAGGATAAGGTTTTGCAGTATCTCTGTAAAAATAACTACGGAATTACTGAAGCCCCCAGCTGTGAGGGAACTAGAGGTTCATTTAGTTCAGAAGTTGAGAAACTTTTTCTTAACAGAACAGGTAGCAGATATTTCCGTCTTTGTGGCCATGTAATCTCTGTCGCAATTACTCAACTTGGCTGTGTGGCTCTAAAACAATCATAGACACATATGGGCATGGCTGATGCCAATACAATTTTATTTATAAAAAGAGATGGCTGGTCAGATTTTGCTCACAGGTCACAGTTTGCAAACCCCTGATTTGTTCTGTTCCCATATATTAGGATTTAAAATTCAGAGATAACCATGAACTTGCTTATAAAGTTAATGGGAGGATAAGTATCAGTACCCATATCTTCATATTTCAAATTTCTGGAAAGAATAGAATTCAAACCTAGAGTTCCTGATACATTCTTTCTAGCACGCTATGTGTTTTGGATTACCACATTTGGTCAATCCATGTGTTCCTTGCTTTACCTCTGGTTATATTTTAGTCCCGGCATTTGGGGAAAAGATTAAAAAGCAGCATCCCCATATATTTCCTTGGGTTCCAAAAGGCTGGCTCCAGGTAGGTTATTTCAAGTTGTGGTCATTTCCCTGCCCCCATCGAAGACTATTGATACTAAAATAACCTCTAAAGAAGTATCGCCCTGGAATTCTGTATGTTTGGCTTGTTTACAGTTGCATTTCACAGTCGAAATTCTAAATTTAAAAATAATAGCAGTTCATACGAAAAATAGATTTACCCTTCAACATCTACAAGAGAAAATTCTTCAGTATGAGATAATTTCTGTTTTCACATTACTGATATAGACAAACTCTCTTCTCATATCATTTTTCTTTTGCTAAACATGACAGTTAGGGGACCTGGCAATGAACGTTTAAGCGGAGGTAGGAGAAAAATTCTCTTTCATCCTCATGAATTTCAATTTGAACTAAAGAATTCAGAATAAAATACAAACTCGATTTTAATTGCCATTAGTAACTTTTTGATCTTCAGTGATTGCTTATTCTCTCTCACTTCCTCATGTATCCCTGAACAAGGATTGTGCCCAGTCATCAGAGAACCCAGTTTATTAAGAGTCTTGTGTATGGTTGCAGGTTTAGTCTGGACTTTGGGGCTGTCAAGGAAAAAGAAATAGAGGCTTCTTCTTAAGCCCTGTGCGCTAAATAGAAATTAAACTCTATAATTGCCAGAAACAAAAACAAAAATCCTCAGGTTATTTTCTCTTTTTTCCCATAACGCACTTAGTAGGAACTCAATAAATTAACTTCTAAGAAGAAGCTCAAGCTTTTTCCTTTTCTCTTCCTTATAGGAGACATGCAATGAATTTCGGAGTCTTTTGCACGATGGAAAACTTTTCTGCACGAGAGAAAATGATCCTGTGCGTGGCCCAGATGGCAAGACTCATGGCAACAAGTGTGCCATGTGTAAGGCAGTCTTGTGAGTGCACAAAAAAAACTCCTACTGTGGGATGGCGAAATTGGGAAAGCAATGAGCCAGATAATATACATTGTGTTTGTCCTTTCCTTACATGTAAAAGAAACAAAAGGTTATCTATAAAGGATTTGAAATAGTTCTTTCTTTATAATGGCCAGTATTCACAGTTCCAGGAATTAAAAATATATGACTAAGTTACTACATTCTCTGTTAGTTCTGGGGTAGAGCCTACTGGTCAATTACACTTTCTAGATAAAATTCTTAAGTTATTTGCTATCAAGTGGATCCTTTCTCTGGATTATCTCTCAATTCACATTGGAAAGAAAACACACAGATTTTAATGTCAAAGTCCTTACCTATATTGTTGAAAATAACACGTTTTCAGGAAATGAAAAGTAGGTCTTTACACAAAGTTTGTAAGTACATGTAGAATATTTAAGTCACTCAATAGCATTTACTGAACATCTACAATGTACAATATGTATAATGATTACACAAAGGTGAATGAAATAGATGATCTTCTCAGAAATCATATAGTCCACTGAGATTAGATATGGACATAAGATAATATAATATAAAGGAGGAATTGTTAAATGAAAAATTTGTCTGTAGTATGTTATGGTACTTCAAGAAAGGGACAGTTAATAGAAAGTTTTATGGTGGGTTGGAACTGGACCTTATAATTCAGGTGAAACGTGGACATGACAGAAAGTGATGAGAGGAGAAGAGAACAGCACAGGTAAAGATATAAAATTACGAAAACGGTAGTATGTACAGTAAAAAGCAAGTCATTTTGTTTAGTCAGAACTTACCAACTTTATCAACCTTGAATGTGCACCAAAGATTTTGAGGTCAATTCTATATGTAATGGGAAGCTGCAAAACTTGTTCAGAAAGGACAGTAAGTGGCAAAAATACTGTGCAAAATGGAAATTTGCACTGTTGGCCAGACTGGTCTCGAACACCTGACCTCAGGGATTTACCGGCCTGGGCCTCCCAAAGTGCTAGGATTACAGGTGTGAGCCACCACACCCATTTTTACTCATCTCATTTTGTTTGTGATGTATATGTGGTGTTCTTTTACTGTAATGGGAGTCCTTCCTGGCAAAGGACTCCATATAATTCATATTTTTATTTTCAGAGAAGCCTATAGCATAATAGATGTTAAATTAATACTTGATAATTCTATACATATGTGATTTGTTCATATAATGAGAAACTCATAGAAATGCACACCACTCTCTGTAATCTATTATTTCCTACCTCCCACTTTCTAATTTCCAGCCAGAAAGAAGATGAGGAAAGAAAGAAGAAAGAAGAGGAAGATCAGAGAAATGCTGCAGGATACGGTTCCAGTGGCAGTGGAGGAGGGGGCACTCAGGTGAGAGCAACTTCTAATTTCAATAACTGGAGTGGGCTTAACTCCTTGACAGTAGGACTATGACATAACATATATATATAGTCTATGGTAAAGGCGATTTTATGCAGAGCTGAGTCCTTGGGAGAATAGAGAAGTTTCTCCTTAAGGTTGCAGAGTAAGATATCAGCACATTTTCATTGCTCTGGGGTTTATTTTGACTTTTTTACATTTCGAAATAATTAACAATATGTAATGACATTTTCCCAGTCTCCGGAGCCCTCTGTGGTAATCTAGACATTGTGTCAATCATTGTTCTCATCAGCATCACATGCTCTTCATTTTCTTTCATTATTCTTTCTTGCCTTGAACAGACCCACTTTTTGGACGTATCTTTCCTATTGATCCAAGGCAGCATGATAGGACAAAAGAACACAGGCTTTGGAGTTAGGTTGGGATATGATCCTGCCCCTACCACCTCGACTTGGGAGACATTGAGGAAATTACTTCTGCTCACTGAATTCTGCTTTCCCTGGTTTAGCAGTACTCTTACAGGGATAAAAGAAAATCATTTAGGCAAAGGTTTAGCATGTTTCTTGAGACATTTTAAAGTGTCAGCATGGTAATGTTGCATATAAGGTCACTCCTTGGGTCTCTGAACACTGTTTCATAAAGTTGCGGTCACCTTATTTAATTTTTACAATCTTAGAATATCAAAACCGTGTCTTCAGTTCCAGATCTGACAAAGGCCCAATATTTACCTTTGATAAACTCTGGCTGCTGTGTTTTTTCCCCGTCTTTTTTGCTTTAGGAGGCTGAGTTCCCCTTTTGAGGAATGGTCCTATTGATTAGACTTGTCTGATAGACATTTTGTCTGTCCATAACTTGATCAAACCTACCTTCCTTGATATTTTACAGAGCTTTGAGTTTTCCTCCAGCATTTTTCTCTCTCTTCTGTCTGCACCAGAGATCTGCACATTTTTTTTTCTGTATAAGGCCAGATAATAAATATTTTAAGCACTGTGGGCATTGCGGGTCATATGTTGTCTGCTGCAACTATTTTACTCACCATTGTCGTGGGAAAGAAGCCAAAAATAGTATCTGAATAAATGAGTGTGGATGTGTTTCAGTAAAACTTTATGTGTAAGAACAGGCTGCAGGAAAGATTTTGCCTGCAGGTTGTACAATTGACCCTTCAACAGCATGGGTTTGAATTGCCCAGGTCCACTTGTGCATAACTTTTTTTCATCCAAACTTAGATAAAAAAATACAGTATATGTGGGATGTGAAACCTGCATAGATGGAGGGCAAACTTTTTGTACAGGTGGGTTGTACAGACCAACTGACAGACTTGAGTATGCATGGGTTTTGATCCTGGAACCAATCCCCCAGGTGTACCAAGAGGCAACTACAGTTTACTGACATTTGATATATGTTATTAAATGCAGTCATATTTATAATTTCCTTGTGTAGATCCTTAAAAGCAGCAGTAGTAGCCATGACAGTTCATCTCTTATAATTAGAACATGGGTGATTCTGGTCCCTTTTTCTCTGTGGATGGCAGACCTAGATCTTATGTTTCCTATAAAGAGAGGTGAAAGAACTTCTCTTACTCAGATTGTAAAAAACATTTACTAAGAATACAGTAGACTAAATAACCCAAGGGGCCTTTGTTCTTCTCTGTTTTCAGGACCAATGTGCTGAGTATCGGGAACAAATGAAAAACGGAAGACTCAGCTGTACACGGGAGAGTGAGCCTGTACGTGATGCTGATGGCAAATCGTACAACAATAAGTGTACCATGTGTAAAGCAAAACTGTAAGTATTTCTCTCAACAGGCATGTCTAAAACATACTCACATTTCTCCTGAATGAATGGCTATTTCTCATTTGCTATGGCTCCTTCCATGAAAATTATTCTTTTTGTTAATTTTCAAATATTACATTTTTCTCTTGCATTCCCTAAGGAACAATATGCTTCAGCAAGGGCAGCTAACCAAGTGGCTGATTCCTGTTATATTTTCTATTACAATTCTGTGAACTCTAAGTGCTATCATGATAGACCCTTGTTCTTCATTGTACCAGAATCCTAGGAAGACTTTGTGATGGCCATTCCAATTCTTGGCCAGCACAGTTGAAGAAAGCTGACTTCTTGTCATTTGCACAGAACACTTACTGCATAATCCAGGGTTAATAGGTGTTCAGAAGATGATTATTGACATTTTTCTCCTCCAGGGAAAGAGAGGCAGAGAGAAAAAATGATTATTCCGGTTCCAGATCAAATGAGAATGGATCAGTATCAGGGAAGGTGAGTTATTATTTGAGTTTTGGCAAATCAAAACTATGGAAGAAGGTGTCAATATGATCAAGCTAGAGCTTGCCCTTAGAAAGCCATGAGTCACCCAGTTATCAGTGACTATCACTGATAACTTGTTCAGTGAAGAAACCTAAGGTCAAGCCTGACACTTTAAAAGGAACTTTTATAAATGATAGTTTATTTAATTATCTCAATAGCCTGGTTGAATATGGCCTTTTAACCTTATTTCGTAGATAGGGAAAATGAGGTTTTGCGAATATATTGGATTTATTTTTGTTTTTGTATTATTTTGCTGCTGCTATAAGTTACTACAAGCAGTTGCTTGAAATAACGCAAATTTATTATCTTGTATTTCTGGGTTCCATAAGTTCTAAATGGGTCTGATTGTGCTAAAACCAAGGTGTCAGTACTGCTGCATTTCTCTGTGGAGGCTCTAAGTGAGGATCTGTTTCTTTGCTTTGTCTAACTTCTAGAAGCTAACTGTATCCCTTGGCTTGTGGCCATCCTTAAGCCAGTGATGGCCAGTCAAGCACTTCTCATGCTATGTCATTCTCACACTGACTCACCCGTCCCCCTCTTTCATGAATAAGAACCTTTGTGATTACATGGGTCTCACTTGGATAATTCAGGGTAACTTCCCCATTTTAAATTCAGCTGATTAGCAATCTGAATTCCATATTCTCACCATAATTCCTCCTTGCCATGTAAAGTAGCATATCTGGAGGTTCCAGGAATTAGAACATGGATGTCTCTCTCTGTGGGCCGTTATTTTGCCTACCACAGTAAGGTTACATGGCTGCCTGCCTCTTGGAAAGAAATTCTCTGATTCTCAAATCCAATCAAATACTATGTAAAAACAGCACTTGCAATATGCTCTTTCCATTTTTTGCAGGATACATGTGATGAGTTTAGAAGCCAAATGAAAAATGGAAAACTTATCTGCACTCGAGAAAGTGACCCTGTCCGGGGTCCAGATGGCAAGACACATGGCAATAAGTGTGCTATGTGTAAGGAAAAACTGTGAGTATTCTTCAAAATGACTTTTTGACTGTGAGTCTTAAAGTATAATAATCATTTCTTACCAGTTTGGGAAAACGACAATTGTTTTAGAAGGAGATCTAGTAATTAATGTGGTGTTTATTCACTTTGATTGAAATGTTTCATTCCCCTCTTCGCCTCCACAGGGAAAGGGAAGCAGCTGAAAAAAAAAAGAAAGAGGATGAAAACAGGAGCAACACAGGAGAAAAGAGCAATGACAAGGAGGTAATAGATGTTGACACACTAATACCTAAATTCAGCTAGTTCATGAATGTTTATTCAACAAATATTCATGAAAAGCTGACTCTGTCCCAATCATTGGTGATATAATGGTAAACAATGAAGTCATGGCCACATCTTGCAAATAAATAGCATACTCTTCAATTCCCCAAAAGTGATTCTGATGGAATTGTAGAGCCAGTGGCAATTGTCAAATTATTGTAGTTACCCGGCTAATTTCATTTTTGAATTTTTTCTTTCCTTTGTGATAGGGTCTTGCTGCTGCTCCGGCTGGTCTTAAACTCCTGAGCACATGCAATCCACCTGTCTCAGCCTCCCAAACTGCTGGGATTACACGAGCCACCACACCCAGTTGTTTCTGGATTTTTTAAACAATAAATATCAAGCAATCAGATGCCAAAGTTTACAAAGAAAATTAGTATCAAAAGTTTGGAGTTTGAGGTGATAAATTCTTGACCTGGCATTTCATTGCCACCTAGTGTTTAATTTTGATCTTTATGAATAGTACTCTACACTACAACACCAACACGTAGAATATTACACAGCACAGTTTCTTTTAATCCACTGATAACCTCCCATTAGAAAAGCAAAATAGTAAAACTTCTCCAGGAAGATTTTTTTCTATTAGCAGGGCAACTTTTCATTAAGCCTGTAGTGACTAAAGAAAATGAAACATTAATATTAATTATCATTATTTAAAAATATTTTGGGAATATCTGTTGTGTATTTTGGTAGATGAATGGCTTTGAGAAAATACTTTATGGCACAACTTCACATGATCTGTAAATGGCATCTATTTAAAATCTTGGTAAATTTTTAATTTTATGATACTTATTTTTAAAATTTCGAACAGAAAAATACTATATATATATGCATACGTAGAAAATATTGAGCGAAACAACAAGAACAACAATAAAAAAAAATATTGATGCAGGGTGTGGGGACTCACTCTTTTAATTCCAGTGTTTTGGGAGGCCAGAGCAGGAGAATTGCTTGAGCCTAAGAGTTCAAAACCAGCTTGGGCAACATAGTGAGACCCTGTCTCTACAAATAATAATTTAAAAAAATAGCCAGGCATGATGGTTCATATCTGTAACTCTAGCTGCTTGGGAGGTTAAGGTGGGAGGATCACTTGAGGTCAGGAATTCCAGGCAGCAGTGAGCTGTGATCACACTATTGCACTCCAGCCTGGGCAACAGTGTGAGAACCTGTCTTAAAACAAAACAAAACAAAACAAAAAAAAAAAAAAAAAAGAAAATACCGAGGTGGGGTGGAGAGAGAGAGAGTCAAATAGAGAGCTACAGTTTTATCTACAAATGCAGTTAAATAAAGTTTACCAGTAATTATATTTAAACCTCTCCCAAATCTATGCAGTGGGTAGTATTGTTCCAATTTTACAATTCAGAAAAACTTAAGAGAAGTAACTACACATAAGTAATGAATAGAAGAGCCAAAGGCTGAATTGCAGAGTTGCAATACAGGCAGATGAGTGCTGTTATAGACATACGTGGTATTGTGAGCACCTGGAAAAGAAAATACTTCCAGTCATTTGTGAAAATGGTGGTTGTGAGACATTTAATATGTTGATAGGTATTTAATTCCAGAGAATTTTTTTTAATGCTACAGTTAAAAGTGAGGCTTGGAACTGTTTATGGACATCACAATTTAAAGAAAGAAGGGCAAGCACAATCTAGGTTACTGTGGTATTTTTTATGGTAATGTTCCCATATCTCCACTTTGGCTCTTTGGGCTTAAAGGAAGTTCCAGAGACTTCTATAGCTCTCTGAAGATTTTAACACAGTCTAGATTCTGTCTGTAGACCTGGTTCCATTGGCTTCTTTTCAAGCTTGTTATGTTTCAATGAGCACAAAAGGCAGCTATGTATATACTCATCCACAAATAGGAGTTTTATTCTCTGCCTTGTAAAAGCAAGTAAGTAAAAACGTATAGTCTGGTGGTTAGCAGGTTTCTGATCACAAATTCAACACTGACTTTATTTAATATCTCTGAGATTTACTTTTCTCATCTGTAACATGGGGATGATGAATATTTATCTTATACGATTTTTATGACCACTAAAGGAAATATATTAAACCACATGACAAAGCACCTCAAGCAATTAATAATACTTTTCTTTTTCTTGGTAAATTGTTGTTGAGGAATAAAGCTGAAAGTTTACATGTTTGTATGTTTTGCCAGAAGAGTATCTTTTAGTTCATTCCAGGGCTTTTGAAGTAGACTTTTTATGTGTGGAATACTGAGTGCACTTCCAGGAAGACAGGTTTAGGTCTCTGCCTTAGAGAAAATTGTATTAAAAAGAGGTGAGGCAGGGCATTGGGGCATATGCCTGTAATCTCAGTGCTTTGGGAGGCCAATGTGAGAGGATCACTTGAGGCAGAGAGTTCAAGACCAACCCGAGCAACACAGAGAGACTCCCGTCTCTACAAAAAATTTGAAAATATTAGCCAGGCATGGTGGCACATGCCTGTAGTTCCAGTTATTTAGGAGGCTGAGGTGGGAGTGTTGCTTGAACCCAGGAGCTGGAGGCTGCAATGAGCTCTGATTGAACCACTGCACTCCAGGCTGGACAACACAGCAAGATCATACATATATATATATGGTGTTCACAATACCACATATGTTTATACATATATACATATACATATACATATACATATACATATAGTTTTTAAAGGGATGGGCTGCTTTAGACAGTAGAGAAATTCCATTAGAGCAAGACAATCATTTGAGAGAGATGCAATGGGGAAGATTCAAAATTCTTAGGTAGAGTTTGAATAAAGTGCCTTTAAAACGTATTTCTTCTCTGAAATTTTACTTTCTCTGTTTTTGTTTCCTGTGTTATGAGTTTATGTCTAATCAGTCAATCATGTTCTCAGGTTTTAAATATTATGCCATCACAGTAACATCTTTTTTTGCTACTGTTGGTAGGATCAGTGTCGTGAATTTCGAAGCATGCAGAGAAATGGGAAGCTTATCTGCACCAGAGAAAATAACCCTGTTCGAGGCCCGTATGGCAAGATGCACGTCAATAAATGTGCTATGTGTCAGAGCATCTTGTACGTAAAAAGGTTTATCAATGAATTTCATAGTTGTACCTGTTTCCCAGAAAATAGTTTTTGCTACTTTTAAAACCTAAGGTACTTGGCATCACACATTAATGATTAAATAGCTCCTCTCTTTTGAAGAGACAGTTTCCAAAGCACTTTCACAAGATTTTTTTAATTTTGATATTGTGAAGCATAATCATACCTTGAACCTCTGGGGTAGGAAGAGGTAGCTTATCAGCTAAGTAACTTGGGACAGGCCAGTTCATCGTGCAGAGCCTCAGTTCCTCCTGAGGAAACAATATAGTTTTGTGGAGATTCAAGGACATTTAAAAACGGTTTATGAACTTAAAAGCATTATACTTATGTAAATAACAAACAAAAGTGTGAGTTTAGTTATAATTTAATTAGAAAAGTAAACATGAGAAATATAATAACTTTCAAGATGAGAGTCTTAAGTCTGTTTTATGTAAGAAAAATAAGGGCCTTGTAGGTTCATATTGTTCCGAATAAGAGTATAGTAACAAAATCTATGAAAGCTGATAGCATTTCTGCAAATATATTGTTATGAAAATTCCAACAATCAGAATTGATTAGCTTATAAAAATGTATTCTTAGATTTTTTTTTTTTTAGGTATAAGAAAATAGTGTTAGATTTGCCAATGTTTGGAATTGAAGAAATGCGTGATTAAAGACAACTCAGTAACAACTCTAGAAAAATTACCCTATTTTTTTTTTATTCTGCAGTGATAGAGAAGCTAATGAAAGAAAAAAAAATAATGAAGAGAAATCAACTGCCAAGGCCTCAAATGATGCAAAGGTTATTTCTTAAAGGATACCAAAATAACTCTTTTACTTTTCACCCTCAGAATTTTGCATTCTTCTCCAGTTTTGGGAATAATACAGATACTAATCTCTTAACTCCAAAGAAAATTGATTTTGCTAATATTGTCACTTTGGATCATAGGAAGATTTTTTGGGGGATTTGGGGTTTGATGCCTTTTTTGATTTTGTGGAAAATTCTCTAACAGTATGTGTCAATTATTGTTTTAGTCTTTCCTCCTTGGGAAAAACATGGATTGAAAAGTAGAGGGTAAAATTATTTACCACTTTAACTGCATGCTTATGTTTGACATTTTAAGTGTAAAGTAAGGCTTTGGGTAGATTGTTGACATTTATTTTAATAATTCAGGCAATATAAACTAAGCTTCCCTTTTAGCTTCTTTTCTGTTTTCTCCAGATGATTTTATCAGCATTAAAAAATCAGTAGTGTGCATGCGTAATGCTTTTTTTTTCTATTTGATTTTCAAGACTGCAGAGAAGACATCTTCATTCAGTTCTGTAACAGTAACAATCACATTTATAGAGTAAGATCCCTGAGCAATTGTCCTTTTGTCAAAAGCATTCTTCATGTGGAAAATAGGGAAAAGGAAGGATGGATGAAAGGGGGAGGAAAACAGGAAGGTCTGTCCAGTGTTGTTTTATGTTTCCCTACATTTTCAGGACCAGTGCAGAGAGGTTCAGAATGAAGTGGAGGATGCAAAGTTTAGGCAACCTGTGGGTTCCTTGGCCTCTGTTGCCAGGATAAGTGCAGTGAGTCTGAGCACAGAGCTAATTGTGGACTTTCTAAAACCAAGTTTGAAAAAATCACTAAGCCAAAAAAGGGACAAAGCCACGTTCACTTTCCTTTTCTCATTTTCTAGGATGAATGCAGTGAATTTCGAAACTATTTAAGGAACAATGAGCTCATCTGCCCTAGAGAGAGTGACCCAGTCCGTGGTGCTGATGGAAAGTTCTATACAAACAAGTGCTTCATGTGCAGAGCTGTCTTGTGAGTAAGAGGATTCTGCTCCCCCTGCAGCTAACAAGGGAACTGCATTTTTAGAAACTGCTGATTGAATAAATTTGTATGTTTATGAACCCTATAGGATTTTTAAAATGTCTTTAGAATTAAGGCCCTCAAGCTGAGAACACCTAATATAGTAGAAAGTACATTTAGACTTGGAGACAGAAATGCTACATGAAAAGTCTAACCATGATGTATGCTAGCTGTGTCATTAAGCAACTTTTTTCAACTTTCAACATCATAATTAGAAGAAATTCTTTGAGATCTTTATTTCATAACTAGATCAGACTCAATTGAGATACCTTCTAAAAATAAATACAAATTTTTACACCCCAAACTATATTAAATCAGAATCTTGAGGCTATGGAATTTATTTTCTGGGTTATTCTAAAAAGCAACTAGAAATGGGGACCCATGGACATTGTTAATGATGATGATGATGATGATGGTTGTAAAGTGCACTGTGAACACAACAATAATCAAATTTATTTAGCTTTTCACAGTGAGTCTTCTTTGAGGAAGGAATTACCAATACTACCCTCATTTTATGTTCTAAAAATCAAAACTTAAGAACATGAAGCCACTTGTCCTCTGTTAAGTGATGAAAGCTCTAAACCAGCTCCTAATTGTGTACTTTTCTTAATGTGTCATCCTGGTCACTATCTTAAAGTTCTGTGATTCTGTTTTATTTATTTATGTATGTATTTATTTACTTACTTTTTGAGACAGAGTCTCGCTCTGTTACCCAGGCTGGAGTGCAATGGTGCAATCTCAGCTCACTGCAACCTCTGCCTCCCAGGGTCAAGCGATTCTCCTGCCTCAGCCTCCTGAGTAGCTTGGATAACAGGTGTGCACCACCACATCCAGCTAATTTTTGTATTTTTAGTAGAAATGAAGTTTTATCATGTTGACCAGGCTGGTCTCTAACTCCTGACCTCAGGTGATCTGCCAACCTAGGCCTCCTAAAGTGCTGTGATCACAGCCGTGAGCCACCACACCCGGCCTCTGTCATATTTTATGAGGATTGCTTAACTTCTCACTGGAAATTATAGGAACTGTTCCCTGTGAATATTATTTTAAATTACTTTTTTTTTTTTCTCTAGCCTAACAGAAGCTTTGGAAAGGGCAAAACTTCAAAAAAAGCCATCCCATGTTAGAGCTTCTCAAGAGGAAGATAACCTAGATTCTCTCAGTTCTCTGGTAAGGAGGACTATTTCTGAAAACTACTTATTAATTTAATTTTCTTGATTTTTTAAAACCTATTGCCATTGGCTGTTTTCATAGAAGGCTCTGAGATTTGCTTATTCAGTGCGGCCTGAAGTCCTTTGAGGACTAAATGCAGTTTATGCTTGGTGAGAGCTCTGGGGTTTCTCATTAGTGGATTATTCTGTGCCCTTTGAGATTATTAGAACATTTAAAATTTTTCAATGTGAGTATGGAATAATTGTGACTTATGTCAAATGTGGTAATACGTAGTCAGGTGCCTCAATTCTGTAATTTTAGCAGGCCAAGAAGCTTCTGCTTACTTCCCTCCCCCAACCAAATCCACTTCTACATCCTAGAACTCTATGCTGAGCATGCTCACAGGTGTAGATTTCCACAAATTAGCAATTCGCAGTAGCTAAAACTTCTTATTTAAAATATAGGCTGGGCTGGGTGTGGTATCTCATGCCTATAACCCCAGCGCTGTGGGAGGCCAAGGCAGGTGGATCCCTTGGCCCCAGGAGTTTGAGACCACCCTGGGCAACATGAGGAAGCTCTGTCTCTACAAAAAATTAAAAAAAAAAAAGTTAGCTGGGCATGGTGCCTTGTGCCCATAGTCCCATCTACTTAGGAGGCCAAGGTGGAAGGATGGCTTGAGCCAAGGAGGTCGAGGCTACCATGAGCCATGATAGCACCACTGCACTCCAGCCTGGGTGACAGAACAAGGTCCCATCTCTCTCTCTTTCTCTTTCTCTCTGCTGATAGTCATCAGTAATGTAAGTATGGTTACATTAGCATGATAGGATTTACTTTGTAGAACCTTGGCAAGATGAGGAGTAGAAAGAAGCAAAGAGGATATGAGATCATCAAGCAGATTCTCAGATTGGGCCCTAAAAGGAGGATTTTAACACCTAGGCCGATGACCCAGAAAAGGAGAAAGAAAGGTATCCAACATAAATTTTACCTAATTGTTCATCCAGTTCAACTAGGGTAATAGATGTGTTACATACATGAACTATGCATTAATTACATATTTCTGGTAAGTTGGGCTCTACATCAGGGATCCAAAGACATGGAGAAGAGCTATTCACAAAATATGTGCTTCTTTTTTTAATTATTGAAGTATAATAGTCACATAGAAGAAATGCACACATCCAAGTAAATAGCTAAATGAAATATCACAAAGTGATCATATCTGTGATAGCAGCAAGAAATAAGATATGACCAGTAGCCCTCTCATTCTCCCTCCTAATCTACAATCTGTTTTGAAGCTGAGATTTCTTTTGGAGAAATAAATCTTTCATTAGTCATCATTTCATCAAGGCAGCAGTCTGTTTGTCAGTCTACAAATACTTATTGAGAACCTGCTATTTTTCCAGGCATTACTTATGTATGCTAGGTTATAACTATAAACAAAACAGATAGCACTCACTACATGGAGTTCATAGTGTGTTGGAAAAGCAGATAGAATAAATAATATGAATAAATAAAAATATAATGTCAAGGAGGCAATAAGGCAGAAAAATATGGTACAGTAAACTCTGAGATGGGGAGTGGAGGGAATACAATTTTAAGTGGCATATAAAAGGAAGAACTCTTTCAGAAGGTGACATTTGCAGCAAGATGTAAGGGTATTGATTCCGTAGGTATATCTGAGGAAAACATATTCCAGGCAGAAAACATAGCAAAGTACTTAGTGTTGTTGAAATACAGCTACCTCAGTTGTAGAGGAGGGAGTCAGGAAGCTAATGGGAGGGCTTGTTATAAAGGATTTTGTAGACAATTTTAAAGACTTCACCTAGTATTCTGAATGAAGGTTTTGAGAAGAGTAATATAATTTGATTTACGTTTTAAAGGAATAACTTTGACTGCTGTCTATTGAAAACACTGCAGGGAGGCAAGGGCTGGACAGCTAGTTAGCTATTGCAGTAGTTCACACAAGAGATGATGTTAGTTTACAGCATCTTAGCAGTGGTGGAGCTCTTGAGAGCTGGTTAGATACTTGGTCTGTTTTGAAGGTGGAGTCAACAGAATTTGTTGAGTTGATATATTACGTTAAAAAAGAAAAGAGAGAGAGACTGAGAAACATTGTAGTCCCTTTTGAACATTATAGCACCAGCTACCTGAAAGATACAATGGATATATACCTGGTTGAGTCTAACCTTTGCCAGAGATTCATATAAGTTACTGATCTGAATTCTCCATGAATATTTATATCAATATGGAGAACTCACCACAACCTAAAGCAATTCATTTAGATGTTTGAATCATTTATCAAAAGAAAGGAACAAACAAACAAACACTGCTTGACTCCTCTGAAATGAATATTAACAGATATAATCCTAACAAATTTTCTATATCTTCTTTGTGTCTGTTTTCAGTAAGTAGTTTTCAAGGAATTTATTAATTTCATCTATATTGTCAATATTTTCGGCATATAGTTATTCATAACATTTCTAAATTATCCTTTTAATATTTATAGTTCATATAGTGATGGCCTTTCATCTCTAATATTGGTAATATGTGTTTTCTTGACTCTGGTCAATTTCGCCAACAGCTTATCAGTTTATTAATCTTTTCAAGCAGCTAACTTTTTGCCTTGTTGTGTGTTCTATTTCATCAATTTCTCTTCTTTATTATTTATTTTAAAAAAATTTCTATTCTCATAATTTGCTAGCTTCTTCAGGTAAAAGTTTAGGTAAGTCATTTGAGAATGTTCTTCTTTTCTAATATATGTGTTAAAGTTATAAATTACCCCCAAATTACTGCTTTGGTGCCGGGATTTGATAGCTTATATTTTCCTTGTGATTCAATTAATTTCTAAATTTTATGATTACTTTGAATTGTGAGTTATTTAGGACTCATCCTTTTACTTATAAATATATTTCTTATAAATATTACATGGTTGATTCTTTTCATTCTTCCAGTTTGATAATTTCTGTCTTTTAACTGAAGTACTTAGTTATTAATATTCTATGTAATTACTGACACCATTGGATTTAAGTCTTCCATCATCTTATTAGCTTTTGAACCCATTTTTTTATATTTTGGCTCTACCTTTTGCCTTTTTAAAAAATTAATCAAGTTCATGTTATTATCATTAATCACTAAACCCATACTTTCAAAAAACTACAAAGAACAAATATGTTTCTTCTTTTACATGGAAAATATACATATATATTCTACCATGGCAAACATACTGACAACTAAAATTTACTGAACACTTAGTATGTGACAGATACTGTGGTAAGCATGAACTTATATGCATTACCTGTTTTAATCCCCTAAAGCAGTAATATGAAGTAAGAACTACTATTATTTACGATTTTCAGGTGAGAAAATTAAGGCTGCGAAAAGTTAGATAAGTCATTTCTTTAGTTAGTAGTAGAGCTAGGACACAAAAAGTCATGCAATTTATGGGTATTTACCTCCGATTCTTTCCTTTCTAGGCTGTATACAACCTGTACCTTCACTTAAAAAGGCAAATATTATTTCTAGCATGCTATCATCCTGGTTTTCTTCTTTTGGACAGATAATTGTGTCACGTATTATAAAGAGGTTTTGCCTTACTAAAGTTTTGTTATTCCTTGTTCCTTTGTTTACTTGCCTTGTCTAGTTAAAAATTGCCAAATTCAGAAAGTTAAATCCAACAAATATGATGCAAAAGCAATCTTTTAGTTTGTATAACCTATACCACACTCCTTTCACAACCATTTATTCGAGTTGGGTTAAGGAGCTCAAGAAGTATTCTCAAGCCCATCGCTCTCCTTGAATGTCAGCAAGTAAGTCTGCTTAATGTTTTGCTTGTTCAGGATTCTGAGATGTGCAAAGAGTACCGAGTATTGCCCAGGATAGGTTATCTTTGTCCAAAGGATTTAAAGCCTGTCTGTGGTGACGATGGTCAGACCTACAACAATCCCTGTATGCTCTGTCATGAAAACCTGTAAGTATTCAAGCTGCCCCATCATATCTTCCAGTTTAGAATTTCTCAGCTAGAGTGTTAAGCCATAGTAATGCACTGATATAAATTTGGAGTGTGTAGCAAGTAATTTATTCATCATAGAACTTAAAAATTCAAAATTTGTGAATTATGTTACTTTTATGTAAAATAGAAAAGATTTGAGGTTATTCCCCAAATTGCTTACCTACATTGCTTAGCTACATTGCTATATGCTTTACTGAGTAGAAGAGAAAGAAAAAAAATAGTGGGGTTAAAATTGCAGAATATTGGTATAAACTTGTGTACACTCATGGGAGTGTGAACATCATTTGTTCTGTGTGTAGTGGAGAAAAACAGTAGAGAACTACTGCTATATAAAGTCAGCCCAGCATATGATATCTAAAATGTCTTGTGCCTATAAGATAGCCACAGATTTCTCATTTCTTTAAGCCTGCCTCTTGAAAGAAGTAGTACCTTGCAAAAGGAAAGTGCACTGTACAAAAGGAAGCACAATAAATAAATGGTTGATCTGATGTCTGCTCTCATATTTATGACTATCTGGAGGCATATTATCTCATTCTGAATCTTACTCCCGTCATTGGAGAAATGGAGACAGTTCTCTGAGCTTCTGACTTCACAGATGGTTGAGAAGAACTGCTAGATATAAAAATATTTTTATTTTACGTTCAACACAAGGGATTCATTTTAATACTTTTATTATTGGCTTTAGTTTTGTTGTTTCTTCTGTGCTCAAATGCTCTCTGAAATTTTTAAGTAATTTCTCCCTGACTCCATGTGCATCCCTTTCCTCTGGCCTCCATTTGACCAGCTTTCAAGGAGAGGTTGGTGACAAAGCTTGGTTTTTCCATCTCGCCTCGCCCCAGACCTACACTGCAGTTCATGTGCTACTTTATCCTTCTTAGGACGCTGTAAGCAAGGGCCAGAACATGAGGATAGGACTCCCTGATATCCTGCTTTTTAATCCTGGAAAAGTATTTAAAAAGAAAAAGGCACTCCTCAGGTCATATGCTTAAGAGCATAAAATCTGAATATAATCCTTCTTTTATAGATAAGGGGGGCACCTTCACATTTCAGTCACTGAATCCCTGCAAACTGCTATGCTGCTATGGAATGTTGTTATCTTTATTGTACAGAAGGTTAATCTGAGGGTCAGAGAGTCCAGATAATTTGTTCAAAGTTATAAAGCTAGGAAGTAGATCAGACAGGATTTTGGCCTTATTAATTTGGGCCTAAATACAGTTATTTTTTTCTTCACTATCCTACTGTTATTTCTAGGACAGTAGTTCCTTAAATTTTCAAAGACAAAAGATTCCTTAGACGATATGAAGAAAGGTAACCTTTCAAGAACATTTTTTAAAAATTATGTGATATGAACAATTCACACACATAATATTCGTTGGTACCTGGAGTACTTGAAATTCATCCATAGACCTTGTAGGGTTTTAAGGATTAAGAAATTCTTGTTTAAGGAATAAATATAACTGTCCAGGAATTCCATTTCTATATATATCATATTTCCAGTCAGAAATCCTGCAATTCCTCTTTCTTGTAAATGTCAGGGCCTAAATTAGCCACATAATTTTCTTCAACATTTTTATCAACTTTATAGACCCATAAAAAATGATCTATTTAAGGGAACTTTAGAGTAAGAAACTGAAATGATGAAAATATTAAGAAAGCATGCCTCAGGATAATTTGTTTGGCTAAGGGAGTTGGGAGTATATATTATAAAGAAGGATCAGTTTATCTGAGACAAGAAGAAACAATATTCCTTTCTAAGGCTTTAGAGAAAATTATAGGAGAGCAATTTCAACGTAAGCAATGCCAAAATACACATTGTACTGCCTTGATAGATAATGAGTTTCCCATCACCAGAGGAAAACAAGTACATATCTGATTCATAATATTTCTCCAGTAAGAAGTATTAAAATTCATACTTCTTAAGATTCATTCCAACAATACAGTTCAGACTGTATCATTTTTGTCTTGTTATATTTTATATTCTCCAAATCATATTATTGGTACTTAATATAGTTAAACATCTCTCTGGGATCTGATTCTCTCATCTATAAATGTAAGATCTCCTTTAGACCAGATGATCTGCAAGTTTATTTCCAATATTTTCTATGAATATGTAAGTATACGAAATGTGACAGAATAGGTCCAGAGCTAGGGAATAAATCTGGAGCAGAAGAGAGACAGCCTGAACGATGTCTACTGAAAATGAAAATAGTTGAATGGAGATCCCAGATTCTCCCTCTAAATGCAGCTTGGTTTGATGTCCAAATGTCCTGCACGTTGGTCCTTATTTATTTTCTTATTATAACTGAGAATTTCCTCACTGTTGAAGCATCCTCTGATCTGTTTTAGGATACGCCAAAAAAATACACACATCCGCAGTAAAGGGAAGTGTGAGGAGAGCAGCACCCCAGGAACAACCACTGCCAGCATGCCCACATCTGTAAGTACACAAGTAGGCTAGGCTCCATGGTTATGTTGTGAGGAGCAGTGGGTTCTGCTTTTGTTCCCTTCCATTGAGTAATGGACATTTCTCTGGCTAGAAAGGTGACACTAGGTCAGGTGACTCAGAATTGGTCACATTTTTCACTGGAAGGATAACTAATTACTGAAATAAGTAAAACTAATGTAGCAGTTAATATTTTAAACTATTTACTGGGTTCATTAATAGACTGTTTATGAGCATTGTCTCCAGCATAACATTACTTAGTTCAGGATAGGTTTTATTTTCTGTGATTTTCAATAAAAAGATGAGACAGAGTCCAAGAGAGGTCAGAGAGTGACAGAGCTGGATTTAAACAATTTCTATATAATGCCCATATTCTTGAACTTTACATTGTATTAAATTACTTCCCAGAATTAAAAGTTGATCAATTTCATTTAAACCCCTGAAAGGATGTTTCAACATATGTTACTGAGTTTAAGATTCTCCCTGATGACTGTATTTGAATAGTCATCCTCAGAGAGATGGTATATAATGTGAAAAAATAGAAATTTTCAAATAAGAGAAAATGTTTTGTTACCAGATAAATATGACTTCAAATTTCAAATTTTACTGTGCTTCATATATGAGATTTTTGGCAAATCACATAAATACTCTAAACCAAAGACCCCAATGAGCTATGAAAATATTCAATGAAGACTGGCTTCTGTGCATTTGACACAGTGTCAGAAAAATTAATGGCACTGTTATTATTATGCCTAAGACAAAAGTATGAATTTAGAAAAAGAGAAGAGTCCAAAGTATGAACTTAAAAAAAACAGACCATGGTATAGTGCTTATTTATTTTTAATAAATTATTTTCAATGATACTTTGATAATATTACATTTAATAAATAATATTTTAATGAGTTACACTTAATAATACTATTTATTATTATTCACACTGTCTTTGCTCCTTTCCACTGCCACAAAAAGCTCTGGGAGTAATGGAATCAGAAACTATTCAGCCAGATTTGGAGCTCTTAGTCAAGCAATACTAGAGAAGGCCATATGAAAAACACTTACCAAACAACCTTTGCTATGGGAAACTGTGAAAACAAGAATCATAAGCTAGAGTCTTTCTAGTTTCACATTAGCAGCTGAGAGCAGTGTAGAGGAAGCCAAGGACAGGAATGAAATCCAAAGACCCTATCTTTCTCATGTGGACTCGACAAAGTTATTTACCACCCACTTAAAGACCTTTATTCTGGCTATTTACCAGAATTCATAAAAAGAGAGTTTAAACTTTTACTCTAGTCCCTATATTGTGTTCTAGTCCCTATATTATTATATAGAAATTCTTAGTAGTTTGCTCCCCATTTTATTTACAGAATATACTGTGACATTTCCTCACAAATTCACCTAGTTACATATACCTCAGGATAGAAAAGTCAAAATAGCTTTATGCCAGTCCAATAGACCACACCTTAGACCACATTTCCCTGTAACTCTCATGCTGTGTAGGCAACTTGAAAAAAACTGCTTTATAAAGAACTTGCCATAGATTTATACTGGTAAGATGTATTTCTTTAAACAATGAAGAATCTTGCCAGAACTCAGCACGCAAGGTGTTGTAAAAGAGTGCCATTCTTCCATTTCTGGGTGTATACTTTCCACTGGAGCTGCATAACGGGCATTAATAATGACAGAAATTATTATATTATTAGTTAATGAAACAAAAATTAAAAGTGTCCTGGACACAGATGGAATTTCAGGTCCCTGTGTAAGATTCCAGGGTGTGATCTTGGGTACAGGTAGTACAGATTGGTCATGGCCTAACATTGTTCTGATGACTAGTAAGGATGTATATACTGGGGTTGAAGACTATTGTCTGAACTTTATTTCTGGGTGAAAGTTTCTCTAAGAAAGTGGAATCTCAAAAATAGATTAAGAGTCCAGGAAGTCACAACTTTCCTGGGAAAGTAGGTTGAGTATGCTGGAACCCACACTTTGATTACTAAGTACATAATACTTCCTATTATGCAATAATTATTATACAGTAACTACTAAGATTTACATAGCTCTTTAGAGGTTTGTGTGCATTTTCTGTTTGTGCCCTTACAATAGTCATTTGATTAGGGCAGGGATCACTGTCTTTCCCATTCTACAGAAAGTCAGCCTGGGGGAAAATGTCACTTAATAAAGTCACTCAGTATAATATCTTGAGTTCAATGTAGATATCCTGAGTTCATTTCCAGTGCTCTACTACCATTCCTTAGTTGTCAGGAGATTCTAAAGACTAAGCACTCTCAAGAAGGCATTATCTCAATTAAAGCACGATTTGCTATATTGGAAAGCAATTCCTATATTAAGAAAAATACCAATATTATTTTGTGAGATAAACAAATGACTGTTCTTATCTATATCTATCAATTTCATGATGGATTTTCAAGGATTCAGGAAGACCAAAGCTTGCTACTTTCAAACCAAAGAAAACCTTCTGGTGTGGATGTAGGCAATAAAGTGGAGGTTTGAGTTTGGAATGACAGTTCTGCTCATGCCCCAGGTGGTACTAGTTGAAGATGTGCAGTTATGTGGAAGAAAACTTCCCGAGGCCCTCACCCCCTATAAGAATATTTTTAAATATTGATTTAATGTTTTGAAGGTTGATTTCACATGCCTGAATGAGTCAGGCAAAGGAAGACAGCTGATTCTGTTCTAGTGGCCTACAACAAGCTACAGCAGAAAAACATTCACGTTAAAGGAATTGGATTCAAGTCATGACCTAACATGACAGTGACAAGTTCCTAATCTCTGAAGCTCAATTTTCTCATCTTCAAAATGGTGCTAATGACGCCTACTTCTTTTTATCGGCATGAAGCCTGCATGTAATCAAAGGCAGAGTTAACTCATGTTCATTTTTGTGTCCACCTCAACACATAGTACATGCTAGGTGCTCAATACTTGTTGTATCAAAGTGATAAAATGGGAAAGTGATTTTAAGTTGTTACTTATTTGCAGAGTGCAGGAATCTATGGATTTCTTTGATTAAGATGCAGCTATAAATATACAGCCCACATTTCTGCAATATCTCTGGGTTCTAGCATCTAACCTACCCATCTTCTCTTCTAGGATGAAGACAGGAAGATTGTTGAAAGCCATGAGGGAAAAAATAAACCCCAATTCTGAATCACCTACCTTCACATCTGTATATACAAGGAATTCTTGAGAGATTGTCTTATTTGCTATGGAAAACAATGCAGAGCTGTTGGGAATGGACTCACTGACTTTCAGTCTTTTCCATCTCTTTTCTCCCAGATGTTGTGATCTGAGGGCACAAAGACATCTCCACCAAGTCTGTACCCTTGAAGAGTCTTGATCACAATGCTGTCTGTCCAACTGCCTGTTCAATAAAAGTAAACTCAGCAGAACACCCTTCCTGGGATTTCTTTGTCACTGTCTGGATAATAGAAATGTGTTTTTACAGAAACTGAATAAACTCTACCCTTTTGTCTTGCTAAACCCACTGGTGGACAGAGAATGCTCACTTTTTTTCTACTTAAGTTGCTGTCATAGTTGAGAAGAACTGTCTAGAAGAGAGGTGGGGAGATATGACTTCCCAGCAGCCAACAGCTACACAAAGTTGAACTAGCTGTAAATCAGCTTCATCTTAACTATTCATTACCATGCCAGCTCTCCTTTCTAAATTTTCATGAATGGAATAACTGTCTCTCAGTTATTTAGGTCCCATCCAAAGACACAAACCAGTAAGTTCTCATGTCTGTTCATTGAGTTACCTCGTGACAATTAACTATATCACAGACTTGTACCCATAATCTGGGAAGAAAATTTATTATCAATGTGTACAAGTCTCTAAAGTGGCACTCTCCAATAGAAATGTAATTTAAGCCATATATGCAATTTTAAATTTTCTACAAGTTAAAAATAATCATTATAACATTATTAATTTTAATAATATATTTCATTTAGCTTCATATATCAAAACTATTAATGTAATCAACATAAACTTTTAAATGTACTAAGTCTTTGATATTGGTGTATATTTTACACTTACAACACATCTCAATTTGGACCTGCCACATTTCAAGTGCTCAATAGATACATGTGAATAGAGGTCACCTTATTAGGCAATTCAGTGGTGCCATGAGCTAATGGACATGGGAAATCAGAGGAGGAATGCAGGCATTATATAGGGGTGGATGAAATGCTTGTAATTGCCTGACTCTATGCTGAAACTCTATAAATCCCTAGTCTACCTAGCCTCTTTGCTCACTTGAAAATTCTGGGCTGGTGCTGAATACACTCCATAGGGAGAAATTATATGGAAAATCCATTATGGGGCAAGGTGTTCTCAGCTCCAGAAGAACTAGCCTGATGTGACAGACTTATTTGGATTTGGGAAGTTAATTTTTTATTTTTCCTCTCTAACTTTTTTTTAAGTCTCTGCTAGCTCTATTATAGTAGGATTTGATGATCTTTGTCCTTTGTAACTGAGTGAAAATAAATTATCCCTATGGTGCATTCTTTTCTATGCTACATTAAGAAAAAAAAAGAAGAAGGGCCTATAAATAATTTTTTCAAGCATGAAAATTATGAAGTAATTCCTGTTGAATTCTTCGTATTATTATTTGGCAATTTTAGGATGTTGAGCATGGGTTCAGAGAGCTCATGATATATGGGATTCTATCTTCTTCCTGTTCACTTCTAGAAAACCCAGAAACTCTCTTCTTCTGGTTAAAACATATGCTTTTCTGAAAAGGTGTTTTGTTATGTCATTTTAAATATTTGATTAGAATATAAACACAAATCTTTTATATTTATTTTATCATTATTAATATGCTCAAAAGAAATTTTTATCCCGTCCTTAAGACTTAACCAATTCTTGGCAATCACTCAGTACAGAGAAAGAGTTCAACTTAGGGATAGAGTGGGGTAGAGGATATAATAGTCTAGAACGGGATGAGACAAGGGAATGAGGAGAGGCCCAGTGACCTCAGGAGTGAGAATCAAAGGTGAGGGGCGGGAAGGATGCAGAGGTCAGGAATAGAAAAAGGTCAAGGAAATTAAAGTTAAAAATAGAGTGAGGCCCAAGGATTGGGGTTAAGAGTGTGAATATGTAGAACACATTACTCGGGGTTTAAAAAGCTGAAAGTTGATTTTTTTTGAAGGTATGCAAACTAGGAGTATATATATATTTTCATCCATGCCAAAATGGTAACAAATAAATAGCTGCATCAAATATCAAGTAAATTAATCTTTGAGTTACTTAAGTTATATCCTGATGGGCAAGAGGTAAATGGAAACCAGAACCATCTCATTGAAGTTTCTAAACTAAATCTAAAATTCTAAACCAGGAGTTGATAAATAATCCTGAGATGGAACCAAGGAAAGCAAAAATATTTCTGTCAGCCCCACCTGTCCACCACTACCATGTGCTTATGCATTTCTCTAGATAATTAGATCTTCAGATTCCATTTTGTGTTAGGGGTTTTCAGAGATCTATCTTTTTCAAACTCCTTTTTCTGAAACAGAAGACTGGAAATGAAACCGTCTTTGTTTCTTCTATAAAATGGGGGCTAATAATTTCAATCTTACAGGTTACAATGAGGATTAAGTTATATAGCTTATGAATGTCACAAACTGAAGATCTCATACATATTAAGTTCTCAATAAATGCTTGTCATCATTATTTATTATAAAACAGTAAGTTGTCAGAATTTGCTTATTCAATAAGCTCTCCAATTCAATTAATTTTCTTGTGTTTTTTTTTCTATTTTAACCTCAAAAATATTTTTGCCAATATATTTGTCCGCCTGAAGCCTTCTCATTTCTTTCAGGTTTCAGAAATACCTAAGGATGTGGAGAAAAGTGAATATTTACACACTCTTGGTGAAAACATAAATTATTTTAACCTCTATGGAAAACAGTATGGAGACATCTCAAAGAACGAAAAATAGAACTATGATTTGACCCAGCAGCTCCACTGCTAAGTGTCTACCAAAGGAAAATAAATCATTATATTAAAAAGCCACCTGCACTAGGATGTTTTTCACAGTGCAATTCACAGCAGCAAAATCATGGAACCAATCTAAGTATTTGTCAACAGTTGATTGGATCAAAAATGTGGTATATATATGCCATGGAATCTTATGCAGCCATAAAAAGGAAGGAATGTTCTTTGCAGAAACATGGATGGAGTTGGGGGCCATTACCCTAAGTGAATTAACTCAAAAACTGAAAATCAAATATTGTATATTCTCAGCAGTAAGTGGCACTCATGGACATAAAGACAGATAATAAACTCTGAGGACTCCAGAAGGAGGATGAGAGAGAGGTGAGGGTTGGAAAATTACCTATTTGACGTAACGTTCACTATTTGTGTGATGGGTACACTAGAAGCCTACAATACACCCCTGTAATAACATGCACATGCACTCCTTGAATCTAAAATTAAAAATGAAGCAAAACATCAAGTTACCTCTGGAACCAACAGCAAAGAATTCTGTAGTTGATTGGTAATTCCTGCCACAAGCATAGGGCAGAAGTAGCAAAGGCAGGAACACCAGGTTTTTTCCATCCCACAATAGGGCAGATACTTTGGAACTGAACAGATCTAAGCTCAAATCCTGACTTTGTCACTCACTAACTCTATGACAATAGAAATGATACTTTATCTCTCTGGATCTTTGTTTCTTCTATAAAATGGGAACTAATAATTTCTATCTTACAGGTTACAATGAAGATTAAGTTATGAGAATGAAACCAAGTCAGAAAACACCCTTCAGGATATTATCCAGGAGAACTTCCCCAACCTAGCAAGACAGGCCAACAATCAAATTCAGGAAATACAGAGAACACCACAAAGATACTCCACAAGAAGAGCAACTCCTAGACACATAATCACCAGATTCGCCAAGGCTGAAATGAAGGAAAAATGTTAAGAGCAGCCAGAGAGAAAGGCCGGGTTACCTGCAAAGGGAAGCCCATGTGACTAACAGTGGATCTCTCAGCAGAAACCCTATGAGCCTGAAGAGAGTGAGGGCTAATATTCAACATTCTTAAAGAAAATAATTTTCAGTCCAGAATTTTATATCCAGCCAAACTAAGCTTCATTAGTGAAGGAGAAATCAAATCCTTTACAGACAAGCAAATGCTGAGTGACTTTGTCATCATCATGTCTGCCTTACAAGAGCTCCTGAAGGAAACACTAGACATGAAAAGGAACAACGGGTACCAGCCACTGCAAAAACATACCAAATTGTAAAGAATATTGATGCTATGAAGAAACTGCATCAACTAACGGGTAAAATAATAACCAGTGAGCATCATAATGACAGGATCAAATTCACACATGACTCTCCCTCCGCTCCCATATATATATATGGCTTTTTTTTCCTGAGATGGAGTCTTGCTCTGTCACCCAGGCTGGAGTGCACTGGTGTGATCTCAGCTCACTGCAACCTCCACCTCCTGGGTTCAAGCAATTCTCCTGCCTCAGCCTCCCAAGTAGCTGGGATAACAGGCACCTGCCACAACACCTGGCTGATTTTGGTATTTTTAGTAGAGATAGGGTTTCACCATTTTACCCAAGCTGGTCTCAAATTCCTGACCTCATGATCCACCTGCCTTGGCTTTTGAAAGTGCTGGGATCACAGGCATGAGCCAGTGCAATATAAATGGGCTAAATGCCCCAATTAAAAGACACAGACTCGCAAATTGGATAAAATGTCAAGGCGTATCAGTGTGCTGTATTCAGGAGACCCATCTCACGTGCAAAGACACACATAGACTCAAAATAAAGGGATGGAGGAATATTTACCAAGCAAATAGAAAGCAAAAACAAACGAACAAAACAGGTTTTGTTTTGTTTTGTTTTGTTTTGTTTTTGCCATTCTAGTCTCTGATAAAAAACACTTTAAACCAACGAAGATCAAAAGAGACAAAGAAGGGCATTCCATAGTGGTAAAGGGATCAATGCAACAAAAAGAGTTAACTATCCTAAATATGTATACACTCAATACAGGAGCACCCAGATTCATAAAACAAGTACTTAATGACCTACAAAGAGACTTAGACTCCCACACAATAATAGTGGGAGACTTTAACAGCCCACTGTCAATATGAGACAGATTAATGAGACAGAAAATTAACAGGGATATCCAGGACTTGAACCTGCTCTGGACCAAATGTACCTAATAGACATCTACAGAGCTCTCCACCGCAAATCAAAACAATATACTGTCTTCTCAGCACCACATTACACTTATTCTAAAATTGACCACATAATTGAAAGCAAAACACACCTCAGCAAATGCAAAAGAACAGAAATCATAGCAAACAGTCTCTTAGACCATGGTGCAATCAAATTAGAACTCAGGATTAAGAAACTCACTCAAAACTGCATAACTACATGCAAACTGAACAACCTTCTGAATGACTTGGGTAAATAACGAAATTAAGGCAGAAATAAAGATGTTCTTTGAAACCAATGAGAACAAAGACACAATATACCAGAATCTCTGGGACACATTTAAAGCAATGCCTAGAGGAAAATTTATAGCACTAAATGGCCGCAAGAGAAAGCAAATACCCTAACTTGAGTTAACAGTTGATCATCATTGAAAAGATCAACCTTGAATGTGGGAGGGACCCTGCTTTATGCGTGTATTTATACCTGGAAGGGATAGACTCTTCTCTCTCTGGACTCCTTGACTCAGAGCAGCATAACTCCATTATTGGCATTCGCCATCACTATGAAGGGCTTCACTGTTTTGCCATCCTTGCTCTAGCAGCCACAGCCTGGGCTACCTCTCCGCCTGGTGAGTCAGGATTTCTTTCCAATAGTCGCACGTTTCTGTTAACTGTAATATATTCAGCCTTCGTTAAATTATAAATGTTAACATCTAAAGAAAATTTAGAATGCATCTGTTTGAATTGACCTGAAACCAAACTTTTATCTTTGCATAGCATTTAAAATTTTCTGAGCATTTTCTACATTTCTTTTTTTTAAACTAATAGACATTTATTTTAATAATTATATATATTTTGTTTGTTTTTTAATTGCATTCTAAGTTTTGGGGTACATGTGAAGAACATGCAAGATTGTTGCATAGGTACACATGTGGCAGTGTGATTTGCTGCCTTCCTCCCCTTCACCTATATCTGGCATTTCTCCCCATGCTATCTCTCCCCAACTCCCCACTCCCTGCTGTCCCTCCCCTATTTCCCCCCAACAGACCCCAGTGTGTAGTGCTCCCCTCCTGTGTCCATGTGTTCTCATTGTTCAACACCCGCCTATGAGTAAGAGCATGCAGTGTTTGATTTTCTACATTTCTTATTCCTTTAGACGTCCATTAGAACCCTTAAAGGAGAGATTTATATTTCCCTGTTAAACAAAAAATTCTCTTATGATTTAGGGCATATGCTGGTCTGTTTTTTCTGTAGCACAACACGTGGCCCATAGAAGATCTTCCAGATGTGTTTGTTGAAAAGCTGAAGAGGCTAGTTCTCTTTCCACTTCCTTCCCCTTCACCATCTTGATATAAGAATAAAATTTAAAAATGAGAATACAGGGCATTATTTTTTGTTCCAAGTATAAGTGGACTGTCTCAGAAACTCTAAAGGTTTGAAGATCGCATGCCCAAGAAACTGGAAACCAATATGTGGCCCAGACCACAAAACGTACAGTAATGAGTGCATGTTTTGCATGCAAAACCTGTAAGTGTTATACTCAATTTGATGCCTCAACTCTTCTTTTATTGTGATTATAAAGCCCACGTTGGCCAAAATCATCTTCTTGGTCTTTTAAAACATGGTTTAACAAATGCTACTTTTTTGTGTGCTTCTTCAATACCCCATGGACATTGCTCTGTTAAAGTTATGAAAAAGAAAATCTTAGCTCTATCTCTAAAGAAATATACGTATATGTGTATTGTGGATTTACATATGTAAATCTATATATATGTGTATGTTTGTGTATTAATTAGAAGTAATGGCAAAAACTGCAATTATGTTTGTATCAACCATATACATATATATGAATAACATACATGTATGTTATTCAACCAAATTCTCATTTACATTATACACTACCTTTAGGGTATTAACTGTTACTTATATGCATTTGAGACCCACATTACATTTACAGAAATAGAGTCTCAAGCAGGAAATATATATTGGTCACATTTTCATGAATCTCCTGTAGCTTTCTTTCTGCATATAAGAACTTTGAGGATAGCTATCTCTGTTTAGGCTGCTAACCATAGACACATAAAACCTTGTGAGCTTATATGGAAATATATGACTTTGACCTATCCTTTAGAATTTCTGTTTTCTCTCATGATAATCTAGAAAAGTTAAGGGAATAGAATGATAGTATAAAGGAATAGTTGGAATCAGCATATCCTTACCACTACCAGCCCTACAAATTCAATATTAAGTCTTTACTTTTAACAAGATCTGAGCCTTTAGAAGAATGAAACAATGATTATTACCAGCCTTCTGGTAGTATGATTTCAATACTTTATGATTCATGGTTGAAATCATGGGTGTTGGTGTCAAACATTCAGATTGGAATCTAGATTCTAATTTGTAGATTATGCAAATACCCAAATCACTACTAGCTCTCATTTCTTAGAGAAATTATAACAGCATTTGGGATTCACTGTGATAAAGCATGCCAAATCTTTGCTAAGCAGCCAACACAGAGTGAATACTTATAGAAGTAAGCTCCTTTTTTCTTATTGTTTTCTTCCCTCTTTTCTTCTATTTTCTAGTCCTTTTGAAAATTTAAAGTCAAGTATAACAGCAAGTGCTATTCAGAATAAGGCCTCTCAGTACATGTTAGTTCATACTCTAATGCAACCAGGAGAGATTAAAATTATATTATCTCATATTCTGTTTTTAGAGAGCAGATATCTAATATTTAGAAAGAAGTGGCTATAACAAAATTATACAGACTTTAAGTGGCAGAGAAAGATTTAGGTGTATTTTCTTTTGCTTAATTGCAAAGTTGTGAATGTTTTCACACTATATTATGCTCTAAGTTTTCATCTGAATATTCACAGGATTTAAAAAAGATGCTCAATCTACTTTTAGTGCTGATCTTATGTTCTTATATTCTTACTTGACTCAAAATATTCATATGTTGTATTGGACGGAGCGTAGAAAGTTAGCACCAAGACAAAAGTATGCCAGATTGCAGGGTCATTTATTATGCCGGCGACCACAGAGGACTCACGTCTCTCCAACCTGTGGCGTCAAAAGGAGGGTGCCAAGACTTTTTATACCCGAAAAACCACCTTGGGAGTGGGGGTGAAGAGTGAGGATGGGGATGAAAAGGTTTCGGACATTCCAAGGGCTAGGGGATTCTGTGATTCACCTCCTGGGTGGAGACAAGGGCGGGGGTCTCTGGACATTCCAAGGTCTAGGGGACTTTTGTCATTCTGTTTGTTACCTCAGTGGTTTACAGAAGTCAAGATATACATTTGTTTACACATCGTCTGGGTGGTGATAGAAGTCACAGATTTTAGCAGTTACTGATAAGAAAAGGTAAGCAGCTTTACATAGTTTTGCAGAACAAACTAGCAGTTCTATTTACAGCGGCCAAGAACAGTAGTTATTGTGAGGAGAATGGGGCAGCCATTGCAACTTATTTAAAAACAGTTTTGCATTTTATAAAAATAGCATTGCTCAGGTTCTGGCTCCAGGCCAGCACAATATCACACATACATTAAAGATGTTTACTATCAGTACTAACCAACTGGGATAGTTAATTCAACAAGAACTTCTGATTCTCAGTCTAGGTAAGATGACAAAGACATAAAATGATTATTTTACTCAATAGACTATGAAATCTCAAATTATCACATTAGATATTCAATAAAATCTTCTCTTCTAGAGGTCAAGAATTTCAACCCAGAAAACTTCATGAAGGTGAATGTGTAAGTATATACAGAAATTTTACTAATTCTTAATGTAAAATATTACAATAATGCCTCATTTTCACAGAAAACAACTATTTAAAACTATGTATTCTAAAAATTATGATGATTTATATTCATAGGTAAGGCATCTGGCCAGCCTAAGCAGATCTGAAATATAGCAGAATAAGAATAAGAGTTCACAAACGTTACTCATAGCCCTTAATTGGACTATATTGCTATCATACAGTTATTTTCTAACATTGCAATTAATTAGAAGATTAAGGTGACAATGTCAAATTAAAAACTCAAAGATAGTCTCATAGCAATAAAAAAGTTATAAATAAAGTATGAAAAAATTTAAAAACAAGTGTAGACACAATTCAGGGGTAAAAAGCTATGTGAGTGGAATGTCATCAATTCTAATAGAGTTTAAAATGTGATATAAGAGAACTGTAAACATGGGGTAGTGGCAATAAAGACAGTTTTTTTTAAGGACAGGCACCTAACCAAATTTGATGGGTGAGAAAGAGAAGTACCATTGTGAAACTGTTCTAAAAGTAGTTAAAATGGCACTTAAAGAAATAGTGGGAGTTGTCCTGATTAATACAGTTGGTAAAAGTCAGGCAAGATAGAAAAATGGCAAGAACAAAGGCACTAAGATACCCAGGGGCAGGGAATAGTTGGGAACTCAGTCCTGAGGTTTAATTAGAGTAAGATGCAGGAGACATTGCAGCCAAAGCTGAAGAGATAAGCGAGTCAGGAAAGGATTATCTCCTAATGGGGAATCAGTTAAATATTTGAAGAACAATGTCTATTTTGGTTTTTAAAAGATCAGTCTGGCATCAGTGTGGAGAGTGATTGAAACCTCAGATAAAAAGGAGAATTGGCAGAGAATTGGCAGACAATTGGGGCTGTCTGAACAAGACATACTGAGGGCCTGAATAAAATGGATGACAGTTTGATGAGGAGAGGACTGACTCAGAAATGAAGCACCAGATAGAATCCACAAGGTGTATTTATCACTTAGATATAGGGAGTTAGTTAGAGGGAGGGCCTAAACTGAGCTGAGCTGTCCCTTGCTATGATAAGACTCCCACCATTGTTGAGACAAAGTATGTAAGCTACAGGGGCTGTATTTTTTTTTTTTGCATATGAAATTTTGGAATGAATAATCCTTTCAGACCTTTTAAAAGTTTGTTTTCTATGATTTAATGATTTGAAAGATAAAACATGTTTGCTTGTTTGTGTTTGTTTGTTTATGATGGTGCAGATTCAGTGTACCAAGTATTCTGAGACATGTACCATGGACTACACACCTCACTGTGGATCTGATGGAAATGTATATTCCAACAAATGTGCCTTTCGCAATGCTGTTGCATAAGTGCTGAATTTAATATATTACTTGCAGAAAGAGTCTCTCTCAGAAATAGCTAGAAACAATCTTAGTACCTAACAGGCTTAATGTTAATAAAAAAAAAAAAATTATTGTTATTTTTTGCAAAAAAAAAAAAAAAAAAGAAAGAAAGAAAGAGAGGAAAAGAGGAGGAAGAATATATATAAGGAAAAAATTGATGTAAAGAAAATGAAAAATTTGATCAATATCACTAAGTGGTAGCTAAGAGAAAAATTTACAGATTCTTTGGCTTCTGATTCTGGCTTTTACTAACATGAAATGTTTATTTTCTACTGTATTAAAGCTTAGTAATTAAATACTCATTTTTTAATGCCATGCACTCATCTAGCTGGCTTAATCTAGAAATATGAAACTTTTCATTTAAGATTGCCAAAGTCCTCCATTTAAAAAAATAATAATAACTTTTCTTGTAGAATGAGCCGTGGAGCAATTTGGTTGAGAAATTATGGAGTTTGCTGAATTTCCCATGAAGCTTAAGGATATCCAGTCTCCTTTGGCAGATTCCACTTAGATAACCAGTTTTTCTTGGATGGCTGAGGAGGCAAGCAATAGTCTGGTACAAACATGGATTTGAGTCTTCAATAAAATATTCTCAGCAAGAAACTGACTGTCAGACCTGTCTGTGGATGTGATTCTTCTCTTAAGGAGAATATCTATGGTCATTTTCCTAAGCTAAAAGTCATATGGAAAGATTTTCTCTATTTCTGTACAAATTGGGAAGTGGACATTATACACATAATGGTGAGAGGAGAATCTGCTCGTATCATTTTTTAAAGACTGATTTTCTTTAAGTAAACATGGGTCAGAGGATGGATCTGTCCATTGGTCTCATAATATCTTTGGCACACAAATGAATAGTGAAAAATTCAGATTTGGAGAAAGTGAGAATCCAAAACACTAATCAAAACAGACCAGTATAATATATATATTAAGTATCATCATTTAAAGAGTACCCAGTCACACATGGGCACATGCAAAAGAAGGCACTATGTTGAAGGGGCAGGGACATTAAAAACAAGATCTGATTGATTAAATGTTGAAGTCACTAAAAAGGCCTCAGGAAAATCTAATGGAGGTGGGAAAGATGAGGATATATTCAAAACCATCATGAGACGAAAACTCCAGAATTTTCTCATCTAGCATGCCATAGAAAGCACCCAGAGCATTAATTCAACTTGCTTAGATAGATATTTCACCTTGAAAAGAAAAGAATTTTCTAATAGTAAGTTTGGAACACAGTAATGCCCTATAAATTTAACTGTGGAGAGCACATGGTTTTTAAACATAGGTTGGTTAAATACTTGCCAGATATGCTGTAGACATGTATGTGTGCATGTGTGCGTGTGTGTATGCATGTGTGTGTGTGTGTGTGTGTGTGTGTGTGTGTGTGTGTTTTCCAAGCAACACATATAGAAAAGCTTTGAAGGGTAAAGCAATGTTTCCTGTGTGGAAAAACAATACTAATGAGCAAAAGACGAATCCATTTCATGAAGAAATTTTCAGACTAGTGAGAGAGACATGCTTTCAAAGAGTTAAAATTACTATAAAATGTAACAAGGGCTATAATTTAGTGTTAGAAGTTTAATCAAGATGAAAAGAAAAATATGAGGTGTTAGAGACATAGCGTATCAATCAGTCTACTTGTTACTCAGTTATAACAAAATACCACAGACTGCGTGGCTTAAACAATGTAAAGTTATTTTCTCAAAGTTCTGGAGGTTGAAAAGTCCAAGATCAAGGTGCTGGTTAATTCATTCCTTGTGAAACCTGTCTTCCTGTCTTGCAGATTTCTTCCTTCTCAGTGTGTCCTCACATAAGTGGGTCCAGGTTGGAAAAGGGCAAGAAAGGGAGAGCGGAAAAGAAGGAGAGGGTTATCTTTCTTTTCTTAATAAGGCCATCAATACTATTGGATTGAGGCCCCACCATTATGACCTCATTTAACCTTAATTACCTCCTAAAAGCCCTGTCTCCAAATACAGTCACATTAGGGATGAGAATTTCAACATACAAATTTTCAGGAACACAATTTAGTTAATTGCAGCTAGAGTCCTAGAGTTTTATTTTTATCTTTTTTATATGCATAAAGGATGGGACAGGAGAAATGAAAGTATTCTATTGTGAATTTCCTTTACCATAAGTAAAGTGATATAGTAACATTTAGAGTTACAAAGTGAGAAACTAAGGTTGTATATTTTTAAACCCCAAAACAACATTAAATAGCCAATAAGGGAAAGAAAATGAAATAATAATAAAAACTAAAAAACAAAACAAAACAAAAAACACCTCAGTCCAAAGAAGGAAAAAAAGAAGGAAGTAAAAAGAAGAAAAATAGTTTGGACTAATGGAAAACAAGCGGCAAGTAAAGAGGTGGAGAGAGAGCGAGAGAGTGAGAGATTTAAGTCCCTGGCTTACATGATGATAGGGCTGGAAAGTCCAAAATATGCAGGACAGAGCAGCAGGCTGGAAAACCAGAGATGTATTGATATTGCCGCTCAAATCTGAACGTGATGTGGAGGCAGAATTACCTCTTCTTTGAGGGCTATAATTAGTCCATTTGCTGTTGCTTATAACGGAATACCTCAAATTGGGTAATTTATAAAGAAAAAAATTATTGGGAACCCTGCACGGGGCTACCGTACAGCACACTGAGATTCATTCCTGGCTCTCAACTACTCTAGGGGAATGGTTGAGTTGAACTGTCAAGGAGCAACCTGTTCTCACCATGGGTGTCTGGAATCCTGGCAGGAAAAGACCCCTCAATCACCATGGACACTTGAGTTGGCAGGCAGAGCTGCTTAGTGAAGTGGTAGGGGCAGCACTCCACTTGGTATGGAACCCAGAGCATTTGGCGCAGGAGTATCTGTTGTGGAGCTTGGTCAGGGATGCCTATCCCCCTAGGCTCAACTTGCTCCCATGGAAGATTTTAGCTCAGGGGGAACTGTCAGACCTAAATTCTGAAGGGAGCTCTTGCTCATCAGACAGGGCCAGTCTGACCTGAGCACCTTTTAGTCTGCTGGCTTCTCCTGGGGTCCCAGCCTTGTTGTGTCTGCTTGCAGAGCAGCAACCATTGGCTGGAGACCCTCATCATAGCTCTTGTACTGGCAGACTGCACCTGACCAGCAGAGCTCCAGGAGAGCAGTCACTGTGGACATGCAGCAGCCTGCCTGCTCCCTTCCTCTTCTGCAGTTTCCCCAAGGTCCACAGCCATACCCCACATTGCTTTGTTGGCATCCCCTAACGCCAAGCAGCAGTTGATGAACATGCACCCTGTCGTGTTGCTGCTGGCACGTGAGAACAAGGACAGATTCTGCCTCCCCCACCTTACAAAATACTTCGGTTATCACCGCCCATCAGGGTGTGGTGACCAGTGTTCTGGAAACACTTTGACCCCCATCCCCAGCATAATGGATTTCTAACCTCGAGGACTCAGAAAACAAAGTTGAGGCCTGATACCAGTCACCCAAAATTAGAGCACAAAATCCAGCTACTGGTAGCTTAGCGTTTGTTCCCTAAAATCTTCCGATAATGAAGCCAGGAGATGGAATCCAACATACACACACAATCAAACCCTCAAGGTCATAAAATAGAATAAAAAAAAAAATCCAAGGTGTAACCAGGGTTTTTTGGGGTGTTAGTGAGGCATGACTCCCCCGAGTCTATGCTGTTGGTTCTTGGTCTCCGCTCTCTTAAGAGTAAGAGAAGGGACTACTGCAGTAAACTGTACACTCATAAAAGTAAATATCAGACCCAAGAAGTGTTGCACAAAGGTGATTTCATTTAGGTAGAGAAAAGAGAAGGAAAGGAGAAGAAGAGAAAGGCTTCCACGAAGAGTGTGGAAGGGGATTCCAGAGGGGAAACCCAAGAGGGGAAAGAGAGATCCCACTATGTGCGAAGGGATCCCAGAGAGCTGGAAATCCCGTGTGGATGAAGGAGCGGGGGAATTTATCCTGGGAGAAATTCCCACCTTCCCAAGTTCCTCTGGCCAATGAAAGGAGCTCCTTTAAACTTCCACTGGAGTGACTGACTCTTAGTTTCTTCCCGTGCCTGCGAAATTCAAACATAAACCGTTAAATCTCCCAGATGGAGAATGATGGGAGGGGGCATGGCACTGGGAAATTCTTGCCTTTAAAACTACGCCCCCTTGTGGACCTGGTAAGAGAATACATTCCATCAAAGGGACTGCAGCTTCAAAGATTGAAGAAACATCAGCCCATAAAGATACGAAAGTATGAGCACAAGAACTCTGACAACTCAAAAAGCCAGACTGCCTTCTTCCCTTCAAATGACTGAATCAGCTCTACAGCAAAAGTTTGTAACCAGGTAGAGACAGCTGAAATGGCAGACATAAAATTCAGAATATGGATAAGAAGGAAGATAGTTGAGATGCAGAAGTATGTTGAAACTCAATCTAGGAAAGCTAAGAAGCACAATAAAACAATACAGCAGCTGACAGACAAAATATCCAGTATAGGAAAGAATGTAACCAACCTCATAAAGTTGAAAAATATACTACAAGAATTTCATAATACAATCACAAGTATTAACAGCAGAATAAATCAAGATGAAGAAAGAATCTCAGAGCTTCAAGACTGGCTTTCTGAAATAAGACAGACAAAAATATAAAACAAGAATAAAATTGAATTAAAAAAAAACCTCTGAGAAATATGGGATTATGTAAAGAACAAATCTACAACACATTGGTGTCCCTGAAATAAATGAGGAGAATGGAAACAACTTGGAAAACATATTTCAGTATACCACCCATAAGTAGTTCTCAAACCTGGCTGGAGAGGCCAATATTTAACTTCAAGAAATGCAGAGAACATCAGTGAGATACTTTGCAAGAATGTCATCCTCAAGACAGATAATAATCAGATTTTCCCAAGTCAAAATAAAGGAAAAAATATTAAAGGAAGCTAGAAAGAAAGGGAAGGCCATTTACAAAGGAAAGCCCATCAGACTAACAGCAGACCTTTCAGCAGAAACCCTATAAGACAGAAGAGATTGTGGGCCAATATTCAACATTCTTAAAGAACGGAAATTCCAACCAAGAATTTCATATTTGGCCCAACTAATCTTCATAAGCAAAAAAATGAGATCCTTTTCACACAAATGATGAAGGAATCTGTTTCCACCAGACGTGCATTGCAAACGCTTCTGAAGGAAGCACTAAATATGGAAAGGAAAGACCATTACAAGCCACAACAAAAAGATACTTAAGTACACAGACGAATGACGCTGTAAAACAACCACAGAAACAAGTCTGCAAAATAACCAGCTAACATCATGACAACAGGATAAAATCCCCACATGTCAATACTAACATTGACTTTAAATGAGCTAAATGCCCCAATTAAAAACACAACAAGCTGGATAAAGAACCAAGGCACAATGGTATTCTTTCATACAGAGACCTATCTCACTTGCAATGACACCAATAGGCTCAAAATAAAAGGGTGGAGGAAAATCTACCAAGCCAATGGAAAACAGAAAAAAGCAGGGATTGCCATCCTAATTTCAGACAAAATAAACTTTAAACAGACAAATTTAAAAAAGAAAATTACATAATGGTAAACGGTTCAATTAAACAAAAAGACCTAACTATCCTAAGTATTTATGAATCCAACATAGGAGCACCATGATTCATAAAGCCCATTCCTAGAGACCTTAAAAGAGGCTCAGACTTCCACATAATAATAATGAATGACTTCAACACCCCACTAACAGTATTAGACAGGTCCTCAAGGCTGAAAAGTAACGAAGATATTCAGAACCTGAACTTAACACTAGACCAAATGGACCTGATAGACCTCTACAGAGCTCTTAACAAAAAACAGCAGAATACACATTCTTCTCATCATTACATGGCACATACTCTAAAATTCACCACAAAGTCGGACATAAAACAATCCTTAGCAAATGCAAAATAACATATACCAACCACTCTCTTGGACCAAAGTGCAACAAAATAAGAGATCAATACTAAGAAAATCACACAAAACCATACAATTACATAGAAATTAAACAACTTACTCCAGAATGACTGTTGGGTGAATAATGAGATTGAGACAGAGATCAAGACATTCTTCGAAACTAATGAGAACAAAGATACAACATACCAGAATCTCTGTGACACAGCAAAGGCGGTATATTAAAAGGGAAATTCATAGCACTAAATGCTCACATCAAAAAGTTACAAAGATCTCAATTTAACAACCTAACATCAAAACTAATAAAACTAGGGAACCAAGAAGAACCCAATCCCAAACCTAGCAGAAGACAAGAAATAATCAAAATCAGAGTTGAACTGAAAGAGATTGAGACACAAAAAATCACTTAAAATATAAATGAATCCAGAAGTTGCTTTTTTTAAAATTAGTAAAACAGATCACTAGCTAGAATAATAAAGAAGAAAAGAGAGAACATCCAAATAAACACAATTAGAAACGGACCCCACAAAAATTTAAATAACCAATGCAAAAATCCTCAGTAAAATACTGGCAAATCGAATCCAGCAGAACATCAAAAAAAAAAAAAATGTATTCAAAACAATTAAGTAGGCTTTATCCCTGGGAGGCAAGACTGATTTAATATATGCAAATCAATAAATGTAATTTATCACATAACGATGTTAAAGAAAAATGTGATTATCTCGATAGATGCAGGAAAGACTTTTAATAGAATTCAACACTTATTCATGGTAAAAACTCTCAATATACTTGGTATTAAAGAAATAATAAGCCATGTATGACAAACCCACAGCCAACATCATACTGCATGTGAAAAAGCTGGAAAGGACATGATTTCATTAACTTTTTTGACTGCGTGGTATTCTGTAATGTCTGTGTGCCACATTTTCTTTCTCCAGTCTATTATTGGTAGGCATTTGGATT